>NW_020664465.1:78516-90090 GCF_002925995.2 Terrapene triunguis | reverse complement strand
GATAGATAGATAGATAGATAGATAGATAGATAGATAGATAGATAGATCAACACATATTCAACCTGTGGAACTCTTTGCCAGTGGACGTTGTGAAGGTCAAGACTATAAAAGAGGGTTCAAAAAACAAACTAGGTAAGTTAATGTAGGATAGGTCCATCAATGGCTATTAGCCAGGATGGGCAGGGATGGGGTCCCTATTAAACCCTCTCTTGTCAGAAGCTGGGAAACGGTGACAGGGATGGATCACTCAATGACTGCCTGTTCTGTTCATTCCCTCTGAAGCACCTGGCTGTTGATGGACCTGTGGTCTGATCCACTATGGCCATTTGTTATGTTCTTTTATGGCTTTGTAGATTTACACCTCCCAGCTTGCTCAACACTAACTCTCCATATGGACAAGCCCTTAGGGTCCCTTTAGTCTAGAAAGTCACACTTTATTGCTTATATGTTGGGTGGAACTGGCTGAGTGGGGCTGGGAAGGGAGATGTGGAGAAAAGTTACCAGAAAAATTAGGAGAAGCCTGATTTTCGCTAAAATTCAGGCCCACAGAATTCCCCTTTAGCGGTCGAGGGAGACAGGAAGCTCTCTGATCCTCTCAACCCTCCAGCCCCCAAGAACACTGAATCATAGAATCATAGAATATTAGGGTTCAAAGGGACCTCAGGAGGTCATCTAGTTCAACCCCCTGCTCAAAGTAGGACCAATCCCCAACTAAATCATTACAGCCAGGCCTTTGTCAAGCCTGACCTTAAAAACCTCTAAGGAAGGAGATTCCACCACCTCCCTAGGTAATAACCCCCATTCCAGTGCTTCACCACCCTCCTAGTGAAAAAGGTTTTCCTAATATCCAACCTAAACCTGCCCCTCTGCAACTTGAGACCATTACTCCTTGTTCTGTCATCTGCTACCACTGAGAACAGTCTAGATCCATCCTCTTTGGAACCCCCTTTCAGGTAGTTGAAAGCAGCTATCAAATCCCCCCTCATTCTTCTCTTCTGCAGACTAAATAATCCCAGTTCCCTCAGCCTCTCCTCATAAGTCATGTGTCCAGCCCCCTAATAATTTTTGTTGCCCTCTGGACTCTTTCCAATTTTTCCACATCCTTCATTTAGTGTAGGGCCCAAAACTGGACACAGTACTGCAGATGAGGCCTCACCAATGTCGAATAGAGGGGAATGATCATGTCCCTCTATCTGCTGGTAATGCCCCTACTTTATACAGCCCAAAAAATGTCGTTAGCCTTCTTGGCAACAAAGGCACACTGTTGACTCATATCCAGCTTCTCGTCCACTGTAACTGCCTAGGTCCTTTTCTGCAGAACTGCTGCCTAGCCATTCGGTCCCTACCTAGTCTGTAGCAGTGCATGGGATTCTTTCGTCCTAAGTGCAGGACTCTGCACTTGTCCTTGTTGAACTTCATCAGTTTTCTTTTGGCCCAATCCTCTAATTTGTCTAGGTCCCTCTGTATCCTATCTCTACCCTCCAGCATATCTTCTACCACTCCTCCCAGTGTAGTATCATCTGCAAACTTGCTGAGGGTGCAGTCCAAGCAATCCTCTAGATCATTAATGAAAATATTGAACATAACCGGCCCCAGGACCGACCCTTGGGGCACTCCGCTTGATACCAGCTGCCAACTTTAGACATGGAGCCATTGATTACTACCTGTTGAGCCCGATGATGTAGCCTGCTTTCTATCCACCTTATAGTCCATTTGTCCACTTCAGGCCACTAACCCCTCTCCCTTTAAACCAGGGGTCGGCAACCTTCAGCACATGGCCCATCATGGTAATCCATTGGCAGGCCCGAGACATTTTGTTTACATTGACCGTCCCCAGTCACAGCACCTCGCAGCTTCCCGCAGTTCCCATTGGCTGGGAACAATGAACTGCGGCCACTGGGAGCTGCAGGAGGCCGTGCCTGCAGACGGTCAACGTAAACAAAATGTCTTGCGGCCCACCAGCAGATTACCCTGATGGGCCTTGTGTGCCGAAGGTTGCTGGCCCCTGCTTTAAACCCTAACCCTGAGGTCACTGTGCCTCACCCCTCTATCCAGATCCTATGTAAATCACATTGATTCAGATATGAGTGGAAATTAAAGCAGATTAAAAATTTTCAAGATGGAACATTTTTCTGACAGAAAAATATTGTTAATTAAAATGAAAAACTTGCAGGTCAATTTCAGTTAAAGTTTGTTTTAAAACAAAAAAATAATATAAATTTATAAAAATGTATATGTATATATTATATATATGATAAAATAAAACAAAAGAATACAAAACTAAAAATACAATAAAATAAAGGACAAAAACTTAAAAAAAGAAAAATACATAATATTTTTTAAACAGTAAGAAAAAGTTTTTAAAAGTGTAAAAAAATTAAAAAAAATGAAATTGAAATGTGTTCCCAGTCTGTGGGACCTGTGCTCCCAAACACACGCCAGGAGCTTTGCTGTGTGCCCCCCCTTTCTCTGCCCCTTGGGGACGGGGCTAGACAGCAGTCTCACTCCGGCCATGCGGCCACCCCAGCCTGGGAGTGAGGGGCGGCACCCTCCCGGGCTTCCGAACCCAAAGACAAAGCCTGGGGGGAACCACTCCCATTTATACTTGCTGGACACAAGGCTCTTGCTCGTGTTGTACAGGAGGCTAAGCGACCCCCCTGTTACACACTGAGCAATGATGGCTCCCTCCGTGTGGGGCAGAGGCGAGACCCTGCGCTTCAGGGCCGAGGTAGCTGGTAGACAGACCCCGCCGGAGCGGGGAATGTCGGCAGGCACCACTCTGCCTTGGACGGAGTCATCTCCACTTGAGCAAGCGAGACTCCCCGCAACTGCCAGGCACCTCTTCCGTCAGTGGAAGGTGACCCTGACACCAGGAGAGACCCCCGGGAGAGCGAGAGAGAGATGGGGTGTCCCTCAGCTGGGCCCCCTGGGGCGAGATTCAGCCCAGCCGCAGCGGGGTACACAAGGAACTAGGTGGAGAGGGGAAGGAGAGAGAGAGCCAGGCTGGAGACCTCCGGGCTTAGCTCCCCTCTCTGCACCAGCCTGAGTCCCCCCACTCAGGGCTTTTCCCAGCGTGAACCCAGCTCACACAACCTTGTGACACGGGTCCGGGCCAAGCCTTCGGAATGAGGGGAGAGAAAAGGGCAGCGCTGCCTCTGCCCGGGCTGTGCAGGGAATCACCCCGCCCTCCTGGAACTGCCCTCTGGGGACCCAGCTGGGATTGTAGCTCATTGAGGCTACGTCCTCACTACGGGGGGGGAGGGGTCATTTTAAAATATGCAAATTCAGCTACGCGAATAGCGTAGCTGAATTCGATGTATCCAAGCCGACTTACCCCACTGTGAGGACGGCGGTAAATCGACCTCCGCGGCTCCCCCGTCGACGACGCTTACTCCTACCTGCGCTGGTGGAGTACAAGCGTCAATTCGGGGATCGATTGTCACGTCCCGACGAGACGCGATAATTCAATCCCCGAGAGATCGATTTCTACCCGCCGATTCAGGCGGGTAGTGTAGACGTAGCCTGGGACTTCCAGAGCCTGGCCCCATTGCAGTTACACCATTAAAGTGAAGAGGAAAATGAGCCTTAACATAACATTTTCGTCCCAAACAGCAGAAAACAAAACAAAAACCTAAAGTTTATGGGTTTGCCTGAAAAATTTCAGTTTAGGGCATTTGGATGAAAAGTCGAACATGTTCCTGGAAAGCAGGCAGCTTCTTTGAAAGTTTGTGTTTTGTCAAACACAGTTTTCCATTAAAAAGATGTCTAGGTGGACATTTTTCGACCAGCCTTAAACCACAGAGTTTTTCTGTGCTTGGTTTTTTACAACGTGCCTATTACCAACATTACTGTGAATTTTTCTTGTCCTTTCTAACATACTCAGTGAAATGAGTTGTGGGGCAAATATTTTAAGGTAGAAAAACCTAAAGAGTTACAGCTGAGTCCAGAAACAATATTGCCCCGTCACAGGGGAGACTGAGTCCTTAAAGCCCATTAATTGCCTCTCTAAGAGGGCAGCTGGTCTCTATAAAGAGCCAGAAAGGAACCGAAAAGAGCAAGTAGAAGCTGTAGCCGAGTTTGCAGGAGACGGGCAGTGAGTACAAGGATCCTGCTGGAGACCCATGAGTAGGAGAATGGTTTGTGCTTCAAAGAACACTCCAGCTCACAAGGGCTGATGAAAACAGGCACCCAAATTTTATAGAATCTCCTAGAACTGGAAGGGACCCTGAAAGGTCATCGAGTCCAGCCCCCTGCCTTCACTAGTGGGACCAAGCACTGATTTTGCCTCAGATACCTAAGTGCCCCCCTCAAGGACTGAACTCACAACAGGCCAATGTTCAAACCACTGAGCTTATTCCTCCCCCCATCATTATTTTTATGACCGTGGATGTTAAGATTCAAAAATTTTAAAGCTTTGTATTTGTTAACACACACAGACTTGTCAACATTACACATCTAAATTTACAAAGAAAAGAAATATATCCCCTTAACTCAAATTCATAAGTAGTTCTCAAGCAGCATTTTTCTTACTTTGCCTACCTGGAAATTTTGATTATTGATGATGTCATTTTCCTCCCTGCAGTTTTGCATGTATGTGTATGATGAAATCAATGTTTATCAACATTCACTGATTAAAATCTAATCCTTACAAGCCTCTGTATATTTATGCTTTGTCTAGCAAATCCAGCATGGCTCCTTGTCTCCCACTTTGGTCAATTCCACCCAGCCAGGCCCCTCCCTTCCATGATGTTCTCCCCCACTCTGGCCATCCCCTCAAGCCATCCCCTTGCCCCACCGGTCCAGACAATTCCTCCAACAGGGCCCCTACTCCTCTAGCCAGGCTCTTCACCCCACCGCTTCAGCCAGCCAGACCTCCTTGCATCCAGCTAGGAAGAGGGAATTGGACTGTCTGGGCAAGGAGACTGGTACTGGGATGACAAGCCTTAAGCAGTGGAGACCTGGGACTGAGTGGGCAAGTAGAATGGGACTGGGACAAGGAGCCAGGGGTGGGTTTTCTGGTCTGTTATCTCCCAATTTTTAAGTGCTCAGCCATTTAGACTTTCATAATTACACCCATGTCACAGCATGTGCTTTCAGCTACATTCAGCCCAGGAGTCCTAGACTGTTGTGATATTGGAGGTATTTCAACCAACCACCACCCTACAGCTAATTTGCATGCAGCAATTTCATTGGCTGTACAGAGGGTGAATTATTTGACTCAGCTGCCTCAGTTCATGACAGCATGGGCTCTCAGTTGCTAGTAAGTATATCTACAGTTACTACATTGTAGTGTAGTAGTAATTGTAACAACAAATGGGGGACCTGGGTAGTGCAAGTAGTTCAAAAGACTGTATTGAAATGTGCCAGACTGGTATGGACTTTTGGGACAATATAAGCTCTAAGTGGGTTTCTTGGGGCATCCCTGGGGGTGGGTTAATGAAAATTGAACAATCCCAGCTATGCCCTTGATGAAGAGCGGGTAACTGGCTGGTGATTACCTGTTCCAAGGGGCCAGAGATCAAAGGCCATAGCTGCATCAAGAAACAGATGAACTGTCCAGTTGGGGTCTGATTCCTGGTTTAAAAACTGACTTGTACTTATAATGAAGGGGACAAAACCAGTTGTGGGGGTTGCAAATCTGACACTTACTACAGCCTAGACTGGAGCGTGGGGGTGATCTCTGGTAAACTTTTGGCATGCATATAGATCAGTGGTTCTCAACCTATTTATCATTGTGGGATGCATATGTGGGCCACAATGTGTTATCTGGGCCACAGGTTGAGAACCACAGCGTGTCCCCCCAGCTCCATCCCCCCACAGATCCTCTATGCCCAGTGCTTCCCAGCCAGAGGTCCCTCCACAAAGTGGGGTCAGGAGTGCAGGAACCCTGGATCCCTATATGCAGGGCGCAGCAGCAGCCTGGACACTGGGCTTGGCCACATGGGGCCAGGGCAGCCGGGCGGCAGCCCCGGATCCTGACCACGAGGGCCAGCTGGCAGCCCCAACGCTGACCCTGGACCCTCTGTGGTGCCAGCCAGGCAGCAGTGCCAGACTCCGCCATTCGGCACTGGCTGGGCAGCAGTGCCAGATCCTGCCATGTGGGGCCGGACCCTGCCATGTGGGGCCGGCCGGTGACCCCGACCCCTGGCCCTGCTTGGCCGGGCATCCCAGACCTTGCGACACTGGGTGGCCAGGCAGCTGGTAAACCAGCCCCATGCGGCCCTGCAGCCTTTAGCACACAGCTGGGCTGCAGGTGTGTGCTAATTGGGGCACATGCGACCTGCAGGCTGTGGTTTGAGAACCACTCATATAGATTCTTTTATTGTTTCTTATATGTTTTCTCTGTAATGCTTTTGCTCTAAGAATAAATGTATTTTGCTTTTTGAAGACTGGTTGGCAACTCTGGTATACACTGTTATAGCCTCTGGAGAAAGAGTTAACCACTGGTGCTCGACACTGGTCAGACCTACTGAGGTGCAGGGGACTGCAAGTTTTAACTCCCGCAGTTTAAAGAAGTGGCAACTGGGAAGCCTAAAACCTTAAATGGATGACCTCAAGGAAGGCTGGAGGTGTGGGGGAAGAGGGCCAATGGTGCATTTAACCCTGAAACTGTGACAACAACAATAAAATGTCCTCTCTATAAAGTCTAATACACAAGTATTTTAAAGCTATACATTACAGAGATTAATAACAACACATTTTACACTTATGGAAACTGAGGCACTGAGGAAGGAAGTGACTTGCAAAATGAGACTGCCAGCAGAGTCAGGACCAGTGCCAAAATCTCTTAACTGTCAGTCCTCTGTTTTAGTTACAGGGCCATTCTTAATTTACAATCAACTTCCCCAACGTTTCTCTCATTTCCAAGGGTTACAGATAGCTCCAGAAATTCTTCATCACAGGTTACTCACCAATTCCCCTAATTGTCAGGGTTTTCAAGGTCATTGCAATGTTTGTGGCTGATTTCAAAAGGGGTTAAAAAAGAAGGATGATTACCCCCAAACACCATGGTGTAGGGGGTATTGGATAGATAGATTAGATTAGATAGATAGAAGCTCCTATTCTTATTTGCATAATGTGATCTTCAATTTGCCACCCTACAAAACCATTGCTCTTAGGAGTTTCTTCACACTCTCTCGAACTTCCTGATTTCTGAGGCTGTATATGATGGGATTAAACATGGGAGTCACTGTGGTGTACAGCAGGGAGAAGACCTTGTTAAGAGCTGGCGAATCGTTTGCTGAGGGGGCCACGTACATGACAATCAGGGTCCCGTAGAAAGTGGTGACCACAATGAGGTGGGAGGAGCAGGTGGAGAAGGCCTTTTGCCTCCCGGTGGTGGAAGGGATACTCAGGATGGCCCTGAGGATGTGAGTGTAGGACACCAGGATTAAAAGAAATGGGACCATGGTTACAGCTGAGGACAAGATACAAACGGTAGTTTCGACTGAGTAGGAGTCCGTGCAGGAGAGTTTTACGAGAGGTTTGAAATCGCAGAAGAAATGGTTGATTTCATTGGGACCACAGAATGTCAGATGGGACATCACAGATACTGTTATCATGGGTATCAGAAAACCACATGCCCAGGAACCAGCTGCTAACTGGGTGCAGACCCTGCCAGTCATGACAGCTGCATAGTGCAGCGGATAGCATATAGCCAGGTACCGATCATAAGCCATCATACCAAGGAGCAAGCACTCCGTGGTTCCCAATGAACAAAAGAGGTAGAACTGTATCATGCAGCCAGGGAATGATATTATACTCTTCTCCAACAGGAAACCAAGTAGCATCCTGGGGACGATATTTGTGGTGTAGCAGATTTCCAGGAAGGACAAATTGCTGAGGAACCAGTACATGGGGGTATGAAGGCGATGCTGGGACAGAACTGTTACCACAATCAAGACATTTCCTGTGATCGTTGCAATGTAAATAATGAGAAAAGACAGAAAGAGCAGCACCTGAGACTCGCAGAGATCGGAGAATCCTAAGAGGATGAATCCGTCGATGGCTGTTTGATTTAGCCTGAGCAGTTTAGCCATGTTTGGTTTAAGAGAGGCGTCCTTGAGCCTTTGAACCTCAGTCCTGGGAGACATTGCAAGACACACTTTTGTGATCACCCTTTCATGATCAAATAATGTTATAATCATAGAATTATAAGACTGGAAGAGACCTCGAGAGGTCATCTAATTCAGTCCCCTGCACTCATAGCAGGACTAAGTATTATCTAAACCATTCCTGACAGGTGTTTGTCTAACCTGCTCTTAAAAAATCCTCAATGATGGAGATTCCACAACCTTCCTAGGCAATTTATTCCAGTGCTTAACCACCCTGACAGTTAGGAAGTTTTTCCTAATGTCCAAACTAAACCTCCCTTGTGCAATTTAAGCCCATTGTTTCTTGTCCTATCCTCAGAGGTTAAGAAGTACAATTTTCCTCCCTTCTCCTTGTAACAACCTTTTATGTACTTGAAAACTGTTATCATGTCCCCTCTCAGTCTTCTCTTCTCCAGACTAAACAAACCCAGCTTTTTTCAATCTTCCCTCACAGGTCATGTTTTCTAGACCTTTAATCATTTTTGCTTTTACCACATCTCACCAGCTAGTAGCTCCTCAACTGGCATCCTCATTCTCTCTAATTCATCATCATTCTTCTCCCTAACTTCCTTATCCTTTTCTCCCTCTTTTTCTTCTTCCTCATTTTCCTCTTCTTCTTCTTCCTCCTTATTAGTTTCCATCTCATACAGATTAAGATGTTAGCCCAAAATTATTATCTAACACTGCAATAAGATGACCCTAGAGCTAGTCGGAAAAGTCTGAAATTGGGATTTTCAAAGGAGCCTCAGAGAGTTAGGTGCTCAGCTCCCATTGAAATTAAGCAGAATTCCCATTGAATTCCTATGGTAGGATTTTCCAAGCAGCAAGGCAAATTAGGCATTAAACTGTCCTCAAACTCCTTTGAAAATTCCAGCTTGAATATTTCAAAATTTTGATTAAAATTCAGGATAAATCCACTTTTGTTTTTACTTTTGTAAAAAAAAAATCACTACAAAAATGGAGCAGAGAAGGAAATTTATGTTCTTTTTTTTTGACCAGTTCTCAATTTCCCTTTTTCTTTTCCATATGAAATATTGACAAAATTTTTGGAGCAATTTGAATACTAAAGTCTAAACTTTTCCAGCCACTGTTGTTCATTCATATTGATTGAAGTTTTTGAGGCTACCTGAGTACTTATCTGTTGTTGTGGTATCCCTCACCCCTGCATGCACATAACCTGTTTAGTCTGAGCAGGGTGGTGAAAACTTTTCCAATAGAAATTTTTTTAAAGGAAAATTGGACTGTCTCATTTATTTGATTTTCAGCCCAAAATTTCCAGTTTTCAGTTTGGGGATGAAAAGGACAAATTTTCTTCTGAAAATTTTGATGAAATTCGCCCCCACTCTCCATTTTTTTGCAGAAAAAATAACGAGCCATTTTTTGAACAGCTTTAACCTGAATAAGACCCGAATAAAGACCCCTTGGGTTTGACCCTACACGTTTTCTTTCTCAGCAACAAATTCAATCATATTCACCTTTCATGCTGCTTTAGAACATCTTCCACTTTTCTTAGGTATTTGCTGATCACCGACAGGTATCTTTAGTTCCCCTTTTATTGCTTTTTCTTGTGATGCCTTCAATCTCTTCCCAGAGTCATGTATTGTCTGCTTTCTGCTCTCGAGAATTTAGGCAGATAATATTTTCCCAGGTTTGGGTCTTTTATAGGTTCTGATGCATTTTACTGTACAAGCCTCACATTCTAATTTGGTTCCCCAAGGGCTTCATTAAAATGTTTCTTTTTCTAGCATGTGCAAGCCACCTTTGAATGCTGGTCCCTCTTCAGACAATGGAAGCCAGATACATGGATGGAGTAAATCGGCATACATCCATTTACACCAGCTGGGGATTTGATCCATTGACCCAGTGGGGGGAGGGCTAGCTCAGTGGTTTGAGTATTGGCCTGCTAAACCCAGGGTTGTGAGCTCAATCCTTGAGGGGGCCATTTAGGGATGTGGGGCAAAAATCTGTCTGGGGATTGGTCCTGCTTTGAGCAGGGGGTTGGACTAGATGACCTCCTGAGGTCCCTTCCATCCCTGATATTCTATGGCTGATTTACCCTATCTGAAACAAGTTGGGGGTATGTGATGCAGAGCTGAAAGCTCTACTGTCTATTCTGAAAGGTAATTAGATGCGTAGTGGGATTTTCAGAACTATCTAGGCACCTAACTCCCATTGATATCAATGAGTTTTGGGCACATAGGTGCTTTTGAAAATCCCACTAGGCTCCAAAATACCTTTCAAAATCTAGCCCCTAATCTGTTTATGTGCTTTTAAAGAATGTATTAGGTACCTATTTGCATCTTTAGATGCCTACATACCTTTGAAAGTCTGGCCCTTAGCTGCTTAAGGATAATTGAAAATGAATGTGGCTTAGGTTCCTAAATCTCTTAGGCAATTTTGCAAAAATCTGCTCTAAGGGGATTATCTAAGGTCACACAGGAAGCACATGTCAGGGCAGGAAATTGAACCCAGCTCTCATAAGTGTCGACTGGACCATCCTCCCTCTGTCGTACTGGTGGACCTGGGGTGGGGGCAGCTTTATGTTCACGGACAGCAGTCAGTGTCAAGACAGTGTTCAATGTCAAGAAGGTGACAAGACAGGAGCAGCGGAAACTCTCTCAAAGTAGGGGACCACCGGTGCCCAAACCGTGGCCTGCCCCCACACGCCACCTCTTCCCCCCGAGACTTCACCCCTGTGCCGCCCCTTCTCCCTGAACCCCCGCCCTTGCATCACCCATTCCCCTGAGGCCCTGCCTCCATGCTGCCTCTTCCCCCATGGCCCCACCTCCACACAACCTCTTCCCCCCAAGACCCTGCCCCCTGCTTGCTCTTTTCTGCCCCCCTTCCGCCCATCGCTCATCCTTAGGGCCGGTAAAATGTGGGAGGACTACGCCATCCCATTTTTAAAAATGATGGGGCCAGGGCCCCCTAGCCCCCCTGTTCTGGCGCCCCTGTGTCAAGAGGTTTTTGTGAGTAGTAAGATGACAAATGGAAACATCCTAGGAGGTGTAGGCCTTACTGGAGCCCTCATTTTGGCTAAAAGCATGAACCAAAGTAGGCTGTGAACCAAAGCAGGCCTTGTTAGAATAGTATCACTAGGTATTGGCTAACCACAATTCTAAGAGGACGGTCATTTATCAGCTAAGCATGAAAATACAATCCTAAGAGGATGGTAGAGGAGCACACAGACCCCTCCTAAGATAAGGGTGGGATGACAGGATAATGGATGAGGAAGGTTTGTTTGAACTGTCAGGTCCAAGGATGGTACCTGGGGAGGTGGTGGAATCTCCATCCTTAGAGGTTTTTAAGGCCTGGCTTGACAAAGCCCTGGCTGGGATGATTTAGTTGGGGTTGGTCCTTCTTTGAGCAGGGGGATGGACTAGATGACCTCCTGAGGTCTCTTCCAACCCTAATCTTCTATGATTCTATGATTATAACTAATAACATCTGGAATGTAATATGAAACATATTTGTATCAAAT
>NW_020664465.1:27000-63516 GCF_002925995.2 Terrapene triunguis | reverse complement strand
GGGGGGGGGCATTCTGTGTGACAGTTGTTTGTGTTTCTCCCTGATGCACAGCCACCTTTGTTGATTTTAATTCCCTGTAAGCCATGTCGTCACTCTCCCCTCCCTCCCTCCGTCAGACAATAGTTTCACGCCTTTTTTCAGCCCAGACGCCATAGCACTGGGATCATGGAGCCCGCTCAGATCATCGCGGCAATTATGAGCACTATGAACACCACGTGCATTGTCCTGGAGTATATGCAGAGCCAGAACATGCCAAAGTAAAACCAGGCGAGGAGGCGATTGCAGCGATTGCAGCGTGGCGACGAGAGTGATGAGGAAATTGACATGGACATAAACCTCTCACAAAGTACAGGCCCCAGCAATATGCAAATCATGGTTTTACTGGGGGAGGTTCATGGCGTGGAACGCCGATTCTGGGCCCGGGAAACAAGCACAGACTGCATAGTGTTGCAGGTGTGGGACGATTCCCAGTGGCTGCGAAACTTTCGCATGCGTAAGGGCACTTTCATGGAACTTTGTGACTTGTTTTCCCCTGCCCTGAAGCACCAGAATACTAGGATGAGAGCAGCCCTCACAGTTGAGAAGCGAGTGGTGATAGCCCTGTGGAAGCTTGCAACGCCAGACAGCTACCGGTCAGTCGGGAATCAATTTGGAGTGGGCAAATCTACTGTGGGGGCTGCTGTGATCCAAGTAGCCAACGCAATCAAAGACCTGCTGATATCAAGGGTAGTGACTCTGGGAAACGTGCAGGTCATAGTGGATGGCTTTGCTGCAATGGGATTCCCTAACTGTGGTGGGGCGATAGACGGAACCCATATCCCTATCTTGGCACCGGAGCACCAAGCCACCGAGTACATAAACCGCAAGGGGTACTTTTCAATGTTGCTGCAAGCCCTGGTGGATCACAAGGGACGTTTCACTAACATCAATGTGGGATGGCCGGGAAAGGTACATGATGCTCGCGTCTTCAGGAGCTCTGGTCTGTTTCAAAAGCTGGAGGAAGGGACTTTCTTCCCGGACCAGAAAATAACCGTTGGGGATGTTGAAATGCCTATAGTTATATACTTATAGTTGGGGACCCAGCCTACCCCTTAATGCCATGGCTCATGAAGCCGTACACAGGCAGCCTGGACAGTAGTCAGGACCTGTTCAACTATAGGCTGAGCAAGTGCCGAATGGTGGTAGAATGTGCATTTGGACGTTTAAAAGTGCGCTGGTGCAGTTTACTGACTCGGATAGACCTCAGTGAAACCAATATTCCAATTGTTATTGCTGCTTGCTGTGCACTCCACAATATCTGTGAGATTAAGGGGGAGACATTTATAGTGGGGTGGGAGGTTGAGGCAAATCGCCTGGCCGCTGATTACGCGCAGCCAGACACCAGGGCGGTTAGAAGAGTACAGCAGGGCGCGGTGCGCATCAGAGAAGCTTTGAAAACCAGTTTTGTGACTGGCCAGGCTACGGTGTGAAACTTCTGTTTGTTTCTCCTTGATGAACCCTCTACCCATCCCCTCGGTTCACTCTACTTCCCTGTAAACTAACCACCCTCCCCTCCCCCCTTCGAGAACCTCTTGCAGAGGCAATAAAGTCATTGTTACTTCACATGCATGCATTCTTTATTAATTCATCACACAACTAGGGGGATAACTGCCAAGGTAGCCCGGGAGGGGTGGGGGAGGAGGGAAGGAAAAGGACACACTGCAGTTTAAAACTTTAACACTTATTGAAGGCCAGCTTTCTGACGCTTGGGCAATCATCTGGGGTGGAGTGGCTGGGTGGCCGGAGGCCCCCCCCCACCGCATTCTTGGGCGTCTGGGTGAGGAGGCTATGGAACTTGTGGAGGAGGGCTGTTGGTGTCACAGGGGCTGTAGCGGCGGTCTCTGCTCCTGCTGCCTTTCCTGCAGCTCAACCATACACTGGAGCATATCAGTTTGATGCTCCAGCAGCCGGAGCATCGACTCTTGCCATCTGTCAGCAAGCTGACGCCACCTATCCTCTTCAGCCCACCACTTGCTCTCTTCAGCCCACGATTCAGCCCACCACCTCTCCTCTCGTTCATATTGTGCTTTTTTGCACTCTGACATTGACTGCCTCCACGCATTCTGCTGTGCTCTGTCAGTGTGGGAGGACATGTGGAGCTCCGAGAACATATCATCCCAAATCCGCCGTTTTCTCCTTCTAATCTTCACTAGCCTCTGCGAAGGAGAAACATTTGCAGCTGGTGGAAGAGAAGGGAGAGGTGGTTAAAAAAGACACATTTTAGAGAACAATAGGTACACTCTTTCACATTAAATTTTGATGTTCATATTACACAGCACATGTGCTTTCGTTACAAGGTTGCATTTTTCCTCTTATATTGAGGGTCTGCCGGTTTGGTGTGAGAGATCACTCATGCAGTGCCAGGCAACAGAATTCAGCTTGCAGGCAGCCATGGTAAGCCACAGTCTTTTGGCTTTTTTAACCTTCATAACATGTGGGAATGGTTTCAAACAGCAGCACTCTCATTTCCCATACCAAGCACCCATTGGGTTGGCCATTTAAAATGGGTTTGCAATGTAAAAGGAGGGTCTGCGGTTTCCGGGTTAACATGCAGCACAAACCCAACTACCCCCTCCCCCACACACCCAATTCTCTGGGATGATCACTTCACCCCTCCCCCCCACCGCGTGGCTAACAGCGGGGAACATTTATGTTCAGCCGAGCAGGAACGGGCACCTCTGAATGTCCCCTTAATAAAATCACCCCATTTCAACCAGGTGACCGTGAATGATATCACTCTCCTGAGGATAACAAAGAGAGATAAGAGACAATGGATGTTGTCTGCATGCCAGCAAACACTGGGACCATATGCTGCCATGCTTTGTTATGCAATGATTCCAGACTACGTGCTACTGGCCTGGCGTGGTAAAGTGTCCTACCATGGTGGACGGGATAAGGCAGCCCTCCCCAGAAACCTTTTGCAAAGGCTTTGGGAGTACATGAAGGAGAGCTTTCTGGAGATGTCCCTGGAGGATTTCCGCTCCATCCCCATACACGTTAACAGACTTTTCCAGTAGCTGTACTGGCTGCGATTGCCAGTGCAAATTAATCATTAATCATTAAACACGCTTGCTTTTAAACCATGTGTAATATTTACAAAGGTACACTCACCAGAGGTCCCTTGTCTTCCCTCAGGGTCTGGGAGCATGCCTTGGATGAGTTCGGGGGTTACTGGTTCCAGGTCCAGGGTGATAAACATATCCTGGCTGTTGGGGAAACCGGTTTCTCCGCTTCCTTGCTGTGAGCTATCTTCATTGTCTTCATCATCATCTTCCTTGTACCCCAAACCCGCTTCCCTGTTGCGTGATTCTCCATTGATGGAGTCAAAGCACATGGTTGGGGTAGTGGTGGCTGCACCCCCTAGCATGGCATGCAGCTCCGCGTAGAAGCGGCATGTTTGCAGCTCTGCCCCGGACCTTCCGTTTGCCTCTCTGGCTTTGTGGTAGGCTTGCCTTAGCTCCTTAATTTTCTCACAGCACTGCTGTGCGTCCCTGTTATGGCCTCTGTCCTTCATGGCCTTGGAGACTTTTTCTAATATTTTGCCATTTTGTTTACTGCTACGGAGTTCAGCTAGCACTGATTCGTCTCCCCATATGGCGAGCAGATCCCATACCTCCCGTTCTGTCCATGCTGGAGCTCTTTTGCGATCCTGGGACTCTATTATGGTTACCTGTGCTGATGAGCTTTGCGTGGTCACCTGTGCTCTCCACGCTGGGCAAACAGGAAATGAAATTCAAAAGTTCGCGGGGCTTTTCCTGTCTACCTGGTCAGTGCATCTGAGTTGAGAGTGCTGTCCAGAGCGGTCACAATGAAGCACTGTGGGATAGCTCCCGTAGGCCAATAACATCGAATTCCGTCCACACTACCCCAAATCCGACCTGCAAAGGCCGATTTCAGCGCTAATCCCCTCGTCGGAGGTGGAGTAAAGAAATCGGTTTAAGGGGCCCTTTAAGTCGAAAAAAAGGGCATCGTCGTATGAACGTGTCCTGGCTTAATTCGATTTAACGCTGCTAAATTCTACCTAAACTCGTAGTGTAGACCAGGCCTCTGAAAGTGACACCTAGCTTCCCACCTTAGGTACCTAAGTCTAACATTTAGGTGCCACTGAGATCCTCCAAAACCCTGCTAAGCTGCTGCCTAACCCTGCAGGCCCAAAATACCCCTTGTCACCTCTGTTTGGCTGTTAAAGTCCCTGAGGGAGCTTAAATTTGTGCCATTGGGCATGCACCCTGCTGCCTCTCTCACACCTAAGCCCCAGTGGGCTCCTCAAACCAGGTAATACTAGATGTTGCACTGCCCATCTCACTTGATCTGGTAGGTGTTCTCCACCTCACGCCTAACTCCACATAACATGTCTGTTGGGGGGGGGGAGAAGAGGCGTAGGCAATTTCCCTTAGGGAACTCACGTGGGATATGGGCAACCCCCAGTTCAATCCCTTTCTCTGCTTGATGAAGAGTGGAGATTTGAACAGGCAATCCACCTCAAAGGAGAGTGCTTAACCGCTGGATGGACACAGAGCCATTCTCATTCTCCCTTTGGCCCAAAACATATTTATTTATGCATAGTGAAACCATTTCAACAGGAAGGACTAAGACACCCACCTCAGACTATCTCATAGTCCAGTGGTTACAGCACTCACCTAAGAGGTGGAAGTGTTCCAACTTCAAATCCCTTCTCCACATCAGGCAAGGGAGGGAACTGAACTGATGTCTCTCACATCCCTATGTTTGTTCCTTAACCACTAGGCTAGGGGCTATAAAGGGGCAGGACTCCTCTTTCCTATTTCCCCCCAGTCACTTTGCTTGGGGTTAAATATGGGCTGAAGCCTTTCTTGCAAGAAACAGCCTTGTCACCTGACTTCAGGACAAGGTTCCCAGCTGGGGATCCCAAGCAGAAATAGATGCCTCCCTCTAGCTTGGACTTAGGTGCCTAACTCCCCAAAGGGGTGTGGTTTATGACATATCAGCATCTGCTATTGGCTAGTTTAGGGAACGTGCTGCTCAGTGTGCTAATTTTTCTGGCTATCGTTGCTAGGTGTCTCTCTTTCCTCATGCATTGTATAGGTAGCCCGGGCACCTTAGCCACAGTTTGTGAATTCACCGGGTAGCTAGGTGCCTAAAAGTTAGGCATTGAAACAGTCAATGGTGCAACACCGAAGTGCCTTTGAGGATCCAGGCCTAACCCTTCTTCCTCCTCTTGCTCTGGGCTGGGTACATGAAATCCTTTTCAGGGATCTACATAATGTACTTTAATAACCTCTAGAAATGATAGAGAAGGAGAGTCTTTCGACACAGTTCCTAAACCATCCCGCAGAATCCAGTAAAATTCTATCCCCACTAAAGGATTCTCTTCTGTTCTATTTGGGTTCTTATAATCATGCTGTAATGGGTTTGGGGGTGCTGGGTAACCAACATTGCTCTGGACCCCCAAATACTGGTTTGTGGACAGGATTCCTGAGAAGGAGATCTGGAATGTTGGGAGGAGAAGACAGTTTCAGCACACTCTTCCAGTCACAGGATGTGTGCCTGAAAGCCATTTAGGCCAAATGGGCCTAGCCACCAAACAATGGAGCAAGGGGCATTCTCCTATAGGGCCTGGTAGGCCAACTGGGAGGAACCCTTCTCAGTCAAAAGGAAGACTTTGCACCTAGGCCCTCTATCAAAAGATATTGAGATATGTGGTAGTTGTGCTCAGGTTCACACAGGCAGGGTGGGTCTTTGTGAAAAGGGAGTTTTCTGAGAGGAGGTAACAGTCTGGAGGACACACTGTCTGGGAGAAAACCAGAGACCAGGCTTGGTCCCAAGAGCACCTGGGCTTGCTAAAGAATGTAAGCTGGGACTGTTCTGTTCCTGTGATACAAAGGAAGCTCATGTATCAGAGGGGTAGCCATGTTAGTCTGGATCTGTAAAAGCAGCAAAGAGTCCTGTGGCACCTTATAGACTAACAGACGAATTGGAGCATGAGCTTTCGTGGGTGAATACCCACTTCGTCGGATGCATGGGCGAAGTGCATCCAACAAAGTGGGTATTCACCCACGAAAGCTCATGCTCCAATACGTCTGTTAGTCTATAAGTTGCCAAAGGACTCTTTGCTGCTTTTAAAGGAAGCTCATGTAACTGTGGGCAAGTCTACACTACAAAATTAAGTCAACTTAAGTTACATCAATGTACAGCCACCACAGTAATTAAATCTCTTTTCCATGTCCACACTACACTCCTTGTATCAATGGTGCACATCCTCACCAGGAGAAGTTGCACCAATTTATCTGTCAGTGTGAGGCATTATGGGATGGCTTCTGAAAGGCAGCAACATTCGATATAAGCAAAGCAGTTTCTTGATCTAACTACATGGACCTAAACACTATGCCTCTTATGGAGGTGGAGTTATTAAGTCAGTGTAGTGGGCGAGTTACATCGGTGGGAGCTACATTTTAGTGTAGATGCTTACAGAGTTAGGTCAATGTAAGCTGCCTTATGTCGACCTAACTCTGTAGTGTAGACCAGGCCTGAGATTGTAGTGAAGCATAGGATTAGATGAGTCAAAATGTACGTGTCAGCTGTTTGTTGTTTTGAAATTATTTTCTCCAATTCTTTGTTGTATTCACTAAATAAACCTGCTTCTTTTAAGAAGGCTTTTGGTCACTGTATATCACCGGTCACGGCTCCTGAAGTGCAGGGTCACAGGTGTTCAGTCAGATCTGCACAGTAATAAGCAGTTGGCATAGACCGGGTCCTGTACCCAGATCCGCTGGTCTAAAAGTGGGAGGAGTCTGAGACTCCACCCCAAGACACATGAGGATCCAACACCCAACACCTGAGGAGGTGCACATGGAGAGACCAGAAAGAGGATAGAGGTGCAAGCAACCTCGTAACTCTGACTCCAAACTGAACTGTTTTTCCAACAAAAAATTAGGTTTGGGACTAAATGAAAATGTTGTGCAAACTGTGTGCTTTCATCAAAAACATTCCAATTTTGGTTGGAAAATAGAACACAAGAAGGCTTTTATGGAAGTTTTTGAACAACACTATTTTCTTTTTCTACAATTTTTTTTGTATATTCAGTTTTCTGCCAAAAATTGTGTTTATGACTGAGAAAAATAGGCCAATGTTCAGTTTTTTGGTTTTTTGATGCAAAGTTAAAATTTTCTGCAGAACAAAATCAGCATTTTCAGACCAGCATTAATTTTAAATCAATATTTTTTAACATTTTTGTTTCAGAATCAAATTGAGATTAATTATCTAATATTTTAATTTACCCCAAAATATGTAAGAGTAATGATGATTATCTTAGGATGAGGAAAAAAAGGAAAATTTGGAAGAGGCAGTCAATTTTTCTGCTAAAAGGTAAGTTTCAGAATAAAATGGGCTTTTTTGTTATAAAAAGATTGTGCGAAAAAAATAATCTATTTCATTCTGTTCTACTCTATTCTACTTGTTCATTTAAATGTCATTTTGTTTTCAGAGGTGGAGATTTTCAAAGACACAAATGGCAGCTAGTCACCTAGGAGCATTTGATTTTTCCTGGGAGTCAGGTGCTTAACTGTCATTTGTGCTTTTGAAAAATCTTTCCCGGAGTTGCTGTAGCTTTTTACTGAGCAATCATACACACTGTGCTCTGTCTCTCTCTCTCTCGTGTGAAGACATTGCTTTTATTTGCTTTCACTTTTTTCCCCTTTAATTGAAACTGAAAGCCATTTTGAACTGAAGGTGCATGGCTTGCTCTTTGTGTATAATAAAAAGGAAAATGTTGCATGTTTCTTACCACCATCCCAGTCACAGACCAACCTTCAGGGCAAACCCCATGACCTGAACTGGTCCCAGAGCAATTGCATCACACTATGAGCCAGATTTTCAAATGAATTGAGGTGCCTAAAGATGCAAATAGGCATCTATGGCTGGATTCACAAAGGGATTTAGGCTCCTAACTGTACTTTAGCTCCTAAATACTAGATTTAGGCTCCACTGGCATTCACTCCTCTCGGCTGCCTCCTCACCTCATAGGCATGTAAACTTATTCAGCGCCTAAATTTTCACTGTAAAAGTTCTCTAGGTGCCTACATTTCTGACTTTAGGCATGCAGACTCCTGTCTCGCTCTAGGTGTCTAGATGGCTTAGCTCCAGAGTGATCCACAAACCAGGGGAGATAGGTGGGGGACCACCGATCTCACCTGTGGGGCCCAGTCTGACAGGTGTACCAAGAGCAGGCCTACTGAATCTGTGCCCATTCACAATCCAGCTGGAGGAGGAGCCACCTTATAACGTTTAGCTTAGTGGTGAAAACACTCACCCGGCATTCAGTCCCCCCTCTGCCTGATGGGGATAAAGGATTTGGACAAGGAACTTTTACCGCTCAAACGAGCGCTCTAACCATTGGCCTATGGGGTAGCCTGATGTGGCTTTCTCTCAATTCCTCTTATAGAAGTTGTTTTACTCTGGGTTATGTACTCATTGAAGAAGTGGGACTGGAGCCTGGGTTTCCCACCATGGGGTAAACATGAGCTCCTCCATGCTATAAAGTCACTCTCACTCTCACTCACTCACTTTGGCCCAATGACTAGTCACAGATTTTATCCAAAGTGGAACAGCTTGGACAAGAGTTACTGAGAACCACCCACTCCAGCATATCCCATAGCCCAGTGGTTAGGGCATGCTTCTCAGAGGTAGGAGATCCAATTATTTATCTCTATTAGGCAGAGGAGGGAATAGAATCCATATCTCCCACATCCCAGGTAAAGGTCTAACCACTGGATAAAGTTGTCAGTTACCCCCTCTGGTTCCCTGCTTTTGGCCCTGTGACCTTCACTACATCCTTGTTTTTCATTAGTTATCTCCTGAATTCAGTTGAGTCCTGAGTTCAGTAGCTCCACCCCTTAGGCTAGGGGAGGGGCCTTCATCTTGTGCCCTCCCACCCCCTGGGAACTCAGTAGGTGGATAGAGTTATCAGGTGACCACCAGCAGCGCCTGCTCCTCCTCCAGGGTTTCTCAAAGAAAATCACCTCTCCTAGAGTCAACTTAGGCACTGACTCTAGGAGAGTGTTTATGGTTGTGGGTGCCGAGCAGAAATAGGTGCCAACTTCCCGGAGAGGGGTGGGGCCTAGGACACCCTCCTCTTGTCAGCATCTGGCTTAGTGGGGGAGCCACCCAGGTTGCTGGGTTTTGTGGATCCCATTATTAGGTGCCCATCTCTCTCCGTGCATTACACAGGCAGCCTGAACACCTAACTCAGGCTTTTTTGATTGTCTAGGTGCCCAAAGATTAGACATCATAATGCTCAGCAGTGTGGTTCCTAAGTTCCTTTGGGAATCTATCCCCTAGTGGGTGCAGCAAATGTGGGGAATTCCTGTATGGCTTCTGTACCAGTCCCCTTGGCATTACTAGCTCTTAGGGGAAAGAACTGATGTTCTCCCTGGGACATGGGAGAGCAGGCTACATGTTGGAGACATAGAGCCACTAGGACTGTCTGGGCTAGAATCGACACATATCAATGGAGAATCTGGAAAGACAATGGGAAGCCTTAATGGCTGAAAGTTGGGTACTCTCCCCCTCACAGGGAAGCAGAGCAAAAACCCAGAGCTGGGGAGTAAAGGGAGAAGGTGTCAGGTATCTGTGTTAAGAACTGGGCTCACCGAAACACAGCCGCTCAGTGGGGACTGAGAGACAAAGGGGATGGGGAGAGACCGAGCCAAAATACACCCTCCAGCAGTATGGCTCAGAGGAGCCCTGGCTCTGGCCAGTATGAACTCTCTCTTAGCCTTTGCTTCATAATGCTAACCTAAGGACTTTCAGATGCTGTAGGCCACATGAATGGTCACCTTATTCTGAAAGGGCTGCCTGTTGACACCGCAGATACTGAGAGCATTGTGCTCTGAAGGGGCAGAGCAAATCTGGCTTGGCTGCACTCACTCAGGGAGCCACAGAGAGAGATGGGTATTGCTGATGCCTGCAGGCCCAGTTTCAGAGCGGTGGAGGCCAGAGGCTTTTCCCAGTGAGCCAGTGTATGTACTTAGGGTCCAGTACCCTAAAGGGGCACTCCCAGGAGACTGGTTAAAGGTTGGGACATAGACCAGACCTTGTCAATCTGTGACAGTGAGATTTTTCATAGGACCTCAGCAGGGCAGTTATGCACTGTTATAAGGTGGGCTCCTCCTCTCATTTCTTATGCACCCAGCAGGATCTTGAAGCAGGTAAATACCATCAAAAATCTGGTCCTAAGTCACTTAGGGGGTTTTAAATTGTACCTAAATCTAATTGAAAGACAGTGGGAGTTGGGTGCATAAACCCCTCAGACCTCTTAGGAAATCAGACCCTACATTGACTTTAGTGGAGTTATTTCAATGGAGAAACAGTGTGAATGAGAGGTCAATTAGGTCCAGTTTGTTGCAAAACCACCTCTACTTCCCTCCTCAATGTTCCTCATTGCTCTGGAGTGTGGATGATGGGGAGGAATTTAGATAGATAGATAGATAGATAGATAGATAGATAGATAGATAGATGCACAATTGATGCAGGCACTTTACTATTTTTAAGGACTTTCCAGTGTCTCTGAAGGAACGAAAGACATGGAGAGCATCTTTGTTGACATCTAAGCAACCCAATCCATGTTGTAATACAGTGGGTTGGGGGAATGTAATCACCTTAATTCCCTTCACATAGCCCATTGTTAGGGTGCTAGCCGTCTGCGCAGAGGTGAATCTGGCCTTCAGTGAGGAAGGTAGCCAGATCAAGCCAAAAGGGGAATAATTTTCACCTTTTAACTTGCCACAGCTTAGTGTCTGATCCAGTGGGAACCATTCCATTGAGTTCAAAGGGCTTTGGACCAAGCCCTGAGATATGGTGTCTGGGAGGAGAATATCCTCACAGGACCTAGCAGTCTGGTTTAAATAACACTGCTGATCACACTCTATAAATAGTGTAATTAGTCCCTTTTGGGTTATCAAATGAGACAATATGTCTTTATATATTTCTGAGTTGGGACTGCTAATACACAATTCATTGTGTGAAGGTCAAACATGGGGATGATGTATATTTTCATGTAACTCTTATTTACTTTAGAGGACAACATGCTGTGAGAAGAGGGAACCAGAGAAACAAGATTCTGATTGCTGGAGAGGTGAAAGCAAGGGATACAATTACATATAAAGGCCACAGCCAAATCAAAGGTAAAAGTGGCTTCAGTTGTTAATCAGGATAAATATAATCAGACTTTTCTGGCATTTGTGAACAAGAGGCAACTGAACCACAATACAAAATTACAGTAAAACTTTTGGGCTTGATTCTTTCCAATTTTGTATTCCGTGTTGTCATTTACACCTGTTCAAAGCAAATGCATCAGAAGTGTAAAGGGCCACCATGGGTGTAAATGGGTGGAGAATTCAGATTTGGTAGCATTTTACACCTCTTTTGTATTAATTTCTGCATTTTTGCGTGGGGATAACTACCATAATAGTCTATATAATATTTAATACTATTTTCTGTATTTGTTATTCAGTTTCTACTTCATCGTACTTACTGTAGGTATGATAGCTAGCTAGCTAGCTAGCTAGATCTATCTTTTGCGTCTCTTCTTAAGCCCTATTGAAGTAGACAATCCTACTAAACTTCCCCCATATTTTCTGATGCTATTGGATGCGCGTATGGGGTGTGTTGAGATTCTTTCTCTTTAATTCTTGTTATTTCTAGGGTTGGAGCTGGGGGTTTGGTTCAGATGAAGCATATACTGTACTTCCTTTAAGGGAATTGTAGTTGACTAGGTTCCATTGAATAATAACATTTATGTGAGATACGTTCTAGTTCAAAATGAATTATTTCATTGATGGTCTCTGGCCTGTGTTAAACAAGAAGTCAGACTAGATAATCACAATGGTCTCTTCTGAGCTTGAAATCTATGAATCACTTAATTTTCCTTTGTGTCCATTTCCTTTTCTTTAGATGGAGCATATGGGTGTAACTGAAAAAGAGAATCAAACAGCCATCACAGAATTCATTCTTCTGGGGTTTGGAGACTTCCATGAAATGCAGCCCTTACTCTTCATGACATTTTTATTCATTTACACCATAACCATGTCCGGCAACATCGTAATTGTTCTGGTGATAGCAGCTGATCACAATCTACATACCCCCATGTACTTCTTCCTGGGTAACTTATCTTTCCTGGAGATCTGCTACACCACCACCATTGTCCCCAAGATGCTAAGAAATTTCCTTACAGTGAGGGAAGTGATTTTATTCATGGGTTGTGTAGCCCAGTTGTACATTTTTGGATCTTTGGCAGTCACTGAGTGCCTCCTTTTATCAGTCATGTCCTATGATCGGTATTTAGAGATATGCCATCCGTTGTCTTATGCATCTGTTATGAACTTTAAGGTTTGCCTTCAGCTAGCAGCTGGTTGTTGGATAACTGGCTTCTTGACTCCTATAGCAATGATGGTCTTGACTTTTACATTGCCTTTCTGTGCTTCCAAGGAGGTTGGCCATTTCTTTTGTGATTTCATGCCTCTGTTAAAACTTTCCTGCACTGACACCCATTTGGTTGAATTTCTGTCTTTCACAGTGTCTGCCTGTGTGACCCTGGTCCCATTTCTACTAACCTTGACTTCCTACTATAGGATCATCTTGACCATCCAAAGGATCCCTTCCACAACTGGGAAGAAAAAAGCCTTCTCCACCTGCTCCTCACACCTCCTGGTTGTTTCTATTTTCTATGGCACCATCATTATTGTTTATGGAGCCCCTGTAGGTAACCAGTCACCAGCTTTAAACAAGGCCTTCTCCCTGCTCTATACAGTCATCTCTCCCATGTTCAACCCCCTCATCTACAGCCTGAGGAACAAGGAGGTCAAAGGTGCCCTGAGAAAGGTTGGAAGCAAAGTGTTCACTTTCCTAAAGAAGAGCAATATCCCATAAGGTGACTCAAGTGACTGAAATCAGAGAGCAGTTAGCATCTCAGGTGTTCTGGAGGTTCAGTGGAGAGGAGGTCAAGAAGCCCTGAAAAAGTCTGCAGGTATAAGGAATGCTTTCAGAAATTTGATGTCTCTAAAGCAAAATTAGCAATGGATGTTAGCAATCAAGTGTGAATTTCAAAAAAGAGTCAAAATGACCAGCTCATGAAAGAACAACCCATAGGCAAAAGAAATTGACCATCCAATTTATTTGGCAAAACATTCAAAGAAATCAACATATATTCACAAATAACTCAATGGAGGAAAGCAAGAACTCCATTCACAATTACCATTGGATTGGCTCTAATGAACCGCTGCGACATGTCTACATGTCTTTTTCAAGAGACCAGAAACTATCCTATGCATCTCTGAACATTTCCTTCTGTGAATACTACTAATATATTTTTCTTTTTTGAAGCTTTTTATTAAGGCAAAGTTGCAATAAAATCTTAACTTATTACATTATACATTACTTATTCAGGGTCAGGTTAATATTCAAAGAATCGGACTCAAGATTCTGGCTTGCTGGCTGGGGAGCCCTTCTCACAGAATCATAGAGCCATAGAGTTACAAGGGACCACAAGGGTCATCTAGTCTAACCCTGACTAGCCTCTCTTTGGTGCTTCTCTTGTGTATGTACTTGGTGTGAAAGCTTTTCAATTACAAGGACAATCCATTTTTGACAATATCCCAGTTCCATAGGAGGAGACATCATATTTTTCCAATATTGTGCAATATAGAGTATTACTGCTATCAATTAAATAAAATAAATTAACGTGTTGTTCTATTTAAAATGTAAAGCCTTTACTGGAGCATTAAGTAAGAAGTCCAGGGGATCTCTGGGAAGCTGGCATTTTGTCATAAAGTGAATCTCTTTACTTCCTCCCAAAATCAGCTAATTCCTATACACAATCACGACATGTGCAAGTATGTTCCCCTTTCCCTGCAACCTGTCCAACAGTGTGACTTCCTAGTAGCAAAAATGTGATGGATCATGACTGGAGTCAAATGCCATACACACATTAATTCATAAGCATTTTCTTTATGAGCTACACAAATTGAAGATGTATATCTTCTTTCCTGTGTACAGACCCACTTATCCAGGTCAATTTCCGCTCAATCCAGGTCCAAATCCCTCTCCCATCATTTTATCTGGGTTGTTTTCTTATTAACATCCTTTTCAAACAAAATTGCATGTATCTTACAGATTAAACATTTTGTTCTAGCTTGCTTCTGATTCAGCTTCTCAAATGTGGTTAAAAGGCTAAATAGACACGGATTGCACAGTAAAATGTTTGACTTGTAAATATTGAAAATACAGGATCTTTATGTTATTTACATTCTTACATAACTTTTGGTTTGATTTCAAATCAGGATTCAGGAACAGCTGTCCGAATTGAGTAATCTCAACTCTTACACACAATGACTGGACTAGATAACCTCTAGTTCTATGATTCTATGAATACTCACTTTGATATATTTGAGGGATAAATTCCTGATTATTAATGAAAGCCGGTAAGGGAGGGCCTTGGCCTCGGCAACAGAAATTTAAAACAAATTTGGAATTTTTCCAAAGCTGCTAAGGTAGTCTACATGAATGGGTGATTTTTAAAAAATGTTGATGACCTAAATTTCTTTTTAACCCAACAATTACTGTAAATAGCTATATTTGTGCTCCAGCCTTGTTTGATTTTTACCCAGTATTTGGCTGGTCTATTGTTAGCCCAGATGATCATGTCTTAGAAAAGGTAATCCACCCCTCTTTGTAGGTTTATACAGAACTTTAGAACTCCCCCTTTGTCTTTTATGTTTCCATATGAATTTTAATAGCGCAACCTGCCATCTTTTTAATGTCATGTCAGGCATACCAACAGGGATGTACTGAAACAAAAATAATAACTTATGGGGGGGAACATTCTTCATTACTGAAGCTGCCCTGCCTAGCCAAAAAAATTCATATTTGTTCAATTCCTGCAAATCTTTTATTATTTATTCCATAGTGGAGGGTAATTTGCCTTAAACTGATTTTTATGTTTCTCCTCAGTTATTTATTCTTAAATTCTTTAAAGGCATGTTTAGCCATTTAAATGTATGTAGCTGACAATAGTTGGTTTTGACCCTTTCAGGAATATTCATTCCTAAATTTTCAGATTTCTCAGAGTTTATTTTGAAGCCTGATATCTGATCAATTTCCAAAGTCATCTTTAACAAGGCTTCTGGATCATCCTGCAAATATAAGACATGGGCAGCATACAGAGCTATTTTGTGTTCTATACCAGAAGATGCTTTGATATCTGTTACCAAGGGGCTATTTCTCACATTTATTGCAAATGGCTCTATTGCCAATGCAAACAATATGGGGGTAAGAGGCAATCTGGTCTTGTACCCATAACCAATTAAAAGGTGGGGACTGATGACCATTAACCAAATCAGATTGAATATACAGGACTAATATGCCCTTAGAAAACTGATTTCCAAAACCATATCTTACCAAAATATGTCCGAGATACTCCCACTCCAGACCATCAAAGGCTTTCTCGGCAATTCTTCTTTTCTTTTACCCCTCCCCCCAACTTTCCTGACATCTAGAAACTTTATCTGTGACGATTTTATGTTTTCTTCTAGGTCATTGATAAAAATGTTAAATAGTGTAGGGCTAAGGAGTGATCACTCTGGGGACCCCACGAAAAACACTCCCACTAGATGACAATTCCCCATTTACAGGTACACTTTGATTCCTACCTATCAGCCAATTTTCAATACATTTCTGTGCCAGGTTAATTTTATATTATTCTAGTTTTTTAATCAAAATGTCTTGCAGTACCAAGTCAAACTCTTTAGAAAAGTCTAAGTATATTACATCGACAATATTACTTTTATTAACCAAACACTTTATACACACACACAAATATCAAGTTAGCTTGACTGTATCTATTTGCCATAAAGCCATGTAAATTAGCATTTGATTACATTACCCTCCTTTAAGTCTTTATTAATTGAGACTCATTTCAATCACTTCATTATCTTGCCTGAGATTGGTCATGTTGATTGGCCTATAATTACCCGGGACATCCTGTTTACCCATTTAAAATTTGGCACAACATTAGCTTTATTCTAATCTTCTAGCACTCACCCAGTGCTCTGAGACTTACTGAAAATAAATATTAAGAGTCCTAAAAGTACCTCAGCCAGCTCTTTTAAAACTCTTGGATGCAAGTTATCAGGACGTGCTGATTAAAAATGTCTAACTTTAGTAGCTGCTGTTTAACATCCTCCTGAAATACTAGTGGAAGAGAAAGAGTTTTTTCATGGCCATATGAAAAGACTATATCATGTGTTTTCCCCAAACTGAGAACAGAAATATTTATTGAACACTTTTGCACTTTCTGCATTATTTATTATAATTATAGCTTTTCTATCTAGAAAGAGACAATATCTTTTTGTTCCTAATAACAAACAAACAAACAAACAAACAAACAAACAAACAAACAAACAAACAAACAACTAGTATTGTCCTAAACTCGACTGGCCAAAGATTTCTCATTGTGTCCCTTATCTTCCCATATTAATTTTATACAATTCCTTACTTCTGATTTATACCCAATGCTATCAACTTCCCCTTTCTTTTGTTTGTTATATATTATTTTTACTTTTTAATTTTTATAACTCCCTTCACTTCCGCTGTAAACCAGGTCAGTTTTTAACTGGTATGGCCTTCTTCCTTGAAGTTCTATGACATCATTTAAGTTCCCACTACTGGAAAACAAGGTTTATATTGTAAACATAAGAAGGGGTGCTCGAGTGTGAAAGATGGACTTCAAAGCAGTTAAGACCATTAGAAACCTAACTTCTATTGAAATTCAGTAAGTTTTGGGCAATTAATTCCCATGGGCTGCTTTGAAAATGGCAGCTTGATCTAGATCTAACAACCAATGAGAGTTGGGAACCTAATTCCTTTGGGCGTAATTTAATTAACAATGGGAGCACACACAGAGATCCTGCTAAGTGACACTGAAACCTAGCATCTCGGAATCTTCAGCATAAAGCAAGTTGCCTCCTCCCACTTGAGCTCATCTGTGACTGAATAGCCAGTTGTTATAGTAATTCAGGAAAGCTGTAAAACAAATACACAGTGACATACACTATAAGGAATTGTTTCATTTGGGTTTAAGATATGATGCAGGTGTCCACCTTCAATTGAAAGAGAAAAGGAGTGGGCTGTCCTTTGAAAATCTATAACTTAATCCTTTTGCCTCATATTCAATTATATCAATGACCTTCAGACATTTTATTTAATTTTTTGGTCCTTTGGATTACAATTCTACTAAATCCATGGTGTTTCAAAACCACTTAACATCCTTCTTAATGCCTTTCCCATTGCTTCCTTCACCTCTTTGTTTCTTAGAGTGTAAATGAAAGGGTTTAATAGCGGAGTTACAACAGTGTTAAAGATGTTGATTGTTTTGTTCAAATCCAATGAGTTCTGTGCAGAAGGCTTGACATACAGAAAAATGGTGGAGCCGTACCAGATAGTCACAACGGTGAGGTGGGCAGAGCAAGTGGAAAAGGCCTTTTGCCGGCCTTGAGATGATGGGATTCTCAAGATGGTGGAGATGATGTGAATGTAGGAGACCAGGGTTATCACGCATGAGATCACAACAACAATGATTGAGACAATGAACATTGCAAGCTCAACGAAGCATGTGTCTGTGCAGGAGAGAGCTATCAAGGCATCAATGTCACAAAGGAAATGATTGATGACTTTAGGGCCACAAAAGGACAATCTGGATATTAGAGCTGCCAGCACAGAGATAGCCAGGAATCCACACAGCCAAGAGAGGAGGGCCAGATGAACAGAAAAAGTTCTGTTCATGAGGAAGCTGTAGCGCAATGGGTGGCATATGGCCAGATAGCGGTCATAGGCCATGACGGCCAGGAGGAAACATTCTGTGGAGCCCATGGAGAGGAGAAAAAACAATTGAAGGAGGCAAACAGTGAATGAAATGGTTTGGCTTGTGCCCAGCATGATGCCAATGGCCTTGGGGACACATGCTGTGGTGTACCAGATCTCCAGGAAGGAGAGATTGCAGAGGAAGAAATACATGGGCGTGTGCAGGCGTGGGTGGGTCCTCACTAGGGCTATGATGGACATATTCCCTATGATGGTTAGGAAGTACATAACTGAAAACACCACAATAAGGAATATCTGAAAATACCAAGTGCCGGGAAAGCCCAGGAGGATGAACTCCTGCATGCTGGTTTGGTTTCTTATTTCTGTCCCAGCCATGACATCCATCTGTAAAGACATGAGAGATCATAAGACATTTAAACATGTTGAACACATGTTTGGATGTGCTAAAGTGCAGACTCCAGAAATCTGGGACTAAAGCTAATAGAAGATAAGGGAAAATGGGTGCTACTCAACATCGTCCTTCCTCGTGCAACATTCCACCTCCACAATAGAGATGAGAGCTCCACTCAACAGTCCTCTAAGGCCCACGAGGGTGCAGTGGGTGGCTGACAATATGGTATCTTTTCTGTCTTGATGATCTAGCCCATCCACCCCATTCCACTCACCCCTGAGAAAGCCTCAGGATTTGGCCCATTCTCTTCATGCCTCACCTTGACAATAATTTTGCTCTCTGCTCAGGACAGAGTAGGCATTTTTTTCACAAGTCCCATTGAAAGTTCTAGGATTTCTACTCTTAAGTCACATACACTCTTCTGACTTTCAGTGGCACTTATGTCACTTAGGCCTAGAGCTTGTATTTTTTTTTTTTTTTAACAAAACTGTTTCCCATTGAAAAATTCCAATTTGTTAAAACTGAAATATTTACATAAGAACATAAGAATGGCCAGACTCTGTCAGACCAAAGATCCATGTAGCCCAGTATCCTGTCTTCCGACATTGGCCAATGCCAGGTGCCCCAGAGGGGATGAACAGAATAGGCAATCACCAAGTGATCCATCCTCTGCTGCCCACTCCCAGCCTATCACAACCAGAGGCTAGGGACACCATCCCTGCCGATCTTGGATAATAGTCATTGATGGACCTATCCTCCATGAATTTATCTAGCTCTTTTTTTAACCGTGTTATAGCGTTGGCCTTCACAACATCCTCTGGCAAGCATATCAAGGAAACATATCGGGTTTAGCTGAAAATTTCATCAGGATGGTTTCTCAGTTCCAGCATGGAATTTCTGATCAAAATGAAAACCTGAAAAAGAAATTAGCTCTCTAGCCTAGTGGTTAGGGCACTTGTTTGGGATGTAGATTTTATGTTGTCTGGATTGGCTGACTAACATGAGGGCCAAAATCAGGGAAGACTGTGACCAACCAGGACACAAACCCCCAACTGGTTGTGTGTTCTATACTTAGATTTCTCCAACCAATTATCAAGCATGAGCACCTCAAGCATTATTACAGCCTTACCATGGAGTCACAGACAGTCCCCTTGCACACTCCAGTCTTTCTTGCCACCCAGGCCAGCTTGCCTTACACCAAAAATCACAATAATATTCAGGTAACTCCCAGTCCCAAAGGATCAGTCACTTACCCAAGGTCAATTGCACCTTAGATCTCACACCAAAGACAACACTTGTAGCCAATCCTATAATAAACTAACTATATATGTATTAACTAGGAAAAAGAAATAAGAGAATTATTTAAAAGGTTAAGGCAGATAAACATACACTCCAAATGAGTTACAGTCCTAGGTTTCAAAAGGAGATAGAAGCTGCTGTAATATGTCAGCTTTCTATGTCCTTTAGGGCAGTGGTTCTCAAAGCCGGTCTGCCGCTTGTTCAGGGAAAGCCCCTGGCAGGCCAGGCTGGTTTGTTTACCTGCCGCGTCTGCAGGTTCAGCCGATCACGGCTCCCACTGGCCGTGGTTTGCTGCTCCAGGCCAATGGGAGTTGCAGGAAGGGCGGCCAGCACATCCCTCGGCCCGCGCCGCTTCCCGCAGCCCCCATTGACCTGGAGCGGCAAACCGGGGCCAGTGGAAGCCGTAATCGGCTGAACCTGCAGACGCGGCAGGTAAACAAACTGGCCCGGCCCGCCAGGGGCTTTCCCTGAACAAGCAGCAGACCGACTTTGAGAACCACTGCTTTAGGGCCAACCCAAGGTAAGCAGCTTGGGGATCCCTTGCTTATGTTTAGAAATATTGTCCTCTCCAAATGCCATTCAACATTGTGATCAAGTCCCTTCTGGTCAGGGATTTTTATTCCCTTACTCCAAAGTTCAAACTGTGAGGGAATGAGGCTTTGTGCACTTCTCCTCTTCATGGGTGTGGGGAGAGCAATCAATAAAGTCTTTTGCCCACTGATGTTACACAATGGTTCATCTGGTGTCTACAGGCCTTCTTTTGTTGGGCAGGAAATGACACCTCTTGTGGTAAACTCATAGTTCACACTTGGTAATGCTCCTCTCCTGACTGTGGGGGTTTCCAGATTAATTGCAAACACTTTCATAGTTGCAAAGCAAAGACTTAAATCCTTATAAAATGGGATTCAGATATTATAGGTGAGATTGAAGCATGCAGCAACTCACCAGCATTTCATAAAATCCAAACACTAAATACATTCTTATAAACTTAATATCTATTTGAACAATGTTAACACCCAGGTGAGCAGACTGGTTTCCAGCTGTGCATTTGTCAGTGTTTAGTGAGGCCTAGGGACCTAGGCAGAAGATAGCATCTGGTCCACCATTGACACAGTAGGGGACCAAGTTTGATTCTCCCTTTTTTTATATATTGCAATGAAAATAAAGTGTGAAACTGTGACATTTTTCACAAAAGGGAATTCTTGTTTTCTGGCCAGCTCTGCTTAGTCCTTTCTGAGACCTTCACCCCAAATTCTCAGCAATAAGGAACAACATTAGAAACTAGCAATTCTGTTTATTATTGATTATGTGTCTTCTGGTTGAATTTTATGGTCCCACCTATGCTTGGGACCTCATTGTGCTAGAAACTGCAACAACATAGCCTAGAAACCATCCCTATTCCAAACAGTTTACAATCCAGAAGACAAACAAGTAGAGACATGCAACAAAGAAACAGCTTCCCAGATGTACAGTGCAATGGCTCTCAGTTTCCCTTTCACATAACAGCCCCCCTCTTCCACTCACCTCCCCTGGGCTCAGCTCCATTCAAACATTTCCAGTCTGGGCTAGACCAGAACAATAGTTAGGAATCATGTTCCAAGCCCTGTCCGATACCAAATGCTTAAGAAACAACCTATAACCCACCCCACTATTGCATGTATTTTGCCACATTCTGCAAAGGGGGGGAGGGATAGCTCAGTGGTTTGAGCATTAGCCTACTAAACCCAGGGTTGTGAGTTCAATCCTTGAGGGGGCCATTTAGGGAACTGGGGTAAAAATCTGTCTGGGGATTGGTCCTGCTTTGAGCAGGGGGTTGGACTAGATGACCTCCTGAGGTTCCATCCAACCCTGCTATTCTAAGGCCATCTGTCCCTGAGCTGAGAGAAACATCAGTTTATAGCAGGAAGAATAAATGCTCGATCATCATTGTAGCCGGGTATTTTCAAAGGGGTTAAGGGAGTCAGGTACCTAGCTGTCGGGAACATTCAGTGGAAGTTGGACGATTAACTCCCTTAGGCTTCTTTGAGAATCCCAACTGCAATGTCCTTCTTCCAGTAGGTTAGTTTGAAATCATCCTCAGACAGATAATAATACTTAGCACTTGTGTAGTTCTTTACAGCTGCAACATGTAAATAATGGCTATTCATCCACAAAACACACCGGCATGCTAGAGGCCTGACTTAAGGCACAGTGGAGTGAATGGTTGACTAGGCAAGTATCATTGTTCCCATTGTACATCGGGGCAAGTAAGTCAGGGAGGTGAAGTGATTTGTCCAAATCACTTCACCTCCCTGACTTTGTGACAACTGGGCATAGAACATAAGAGTTCATATTCCAACTTCTGTGCCCTCTGCCCTGATCTCAGATATAGACATCCCAAAACCTCCAGAAGCCGGGACTGGACAACAGGGGATAGATCACTCGAAACTGTACTTTTCTGTTCATTCCCTCTGAAGCTTCTCACATGGGCTACTATCAGAAGACAAGATACTGGGATATAGGCTCCATTAGTCTGACCTTCTCGGAAAAGTTGTTGCTAGCGTACTAGATATTAGATATTTACATAAATATATTCCAGTTAGTACAGATACATCCCAATCTAGTACAAGCTAAGATGGTCTGATAAATCAATGAGTAAGGATGTTGGGTCTAAGATATTAGGAGCAAGGGGAGGTAACAAACAGATGACATTTAATACATAAGGTGGTGTGTAGGTTGTGTATGTTAGTTGTTTATCTTAGTCTATAAATGTCAGGATACTTTGCCTTAATTCTTTGTGTGGCTTAGGGGATGACAGAAACTCCCACTGCAGACTGATCCATTCCTTGCTACTAAGCACTCATGTGTTAGTGTACCTGTAACCACAGAGCCAGGGCATTCATACTGTCCCTAAGGGGCAGTAAGCCTGGCTGAGTGCCTTTGTCACCGAACTGTGTCTATGGTCTTTCTTTATGAGTAACATCAAGCTCTGCTGAATGAGGAGGCTGCCTTATCTGCTGTTAATAATAACCAAGGACAGAAGCACTGGGCATCCTGGACAGCGTTACTAAGGCAACGACGTTCCAGCCTTCAGCACTTAACCACACTGGGTAGTATTTTCGAGGTCTGTTAAACCAGTTCTCTGCGCAGAGCTGGAACAGCACCCCAAAAGAACACACACATACAAGCCAGCTAACAACATATATATTCTTCTTTATTTGCCTCAGCTAAATTATTGACCCCGTAAATTTCAAGAGGTTAATTCATTACTGATCCTTGAAACATTTCCATATCCATTTCAACATTTTTGGATGGAAACTTGTCTTTTTGATGATATGGAGACTTCAGCAAAAAAAGTATTTCCATGAAGCAATTTTAGGTTTTTTATAAACTGAAAAGTTCCATTTCTGGTAACTGAATCATAGAAATGTAGTGTGGGAGGGGACGTCATAAAGTTCAGCTGGTCCAGCCCCTTGCACTGTTGGAGGGAGAAGTAAACCTAGACCAGCCCTGACAGTTGTTTGTCCAACATGTTTTTAAAAATCTCCAGTGAAGGGGATTCCATAATTGCCCTTGGAAGCCTATTCCAGAGCTTAACTCCCCTTAGAGTTAGAAAGCTTTTCCTAATACCTAACCTAAATCTTCCTTGCTGCCACTTTCAGTGGACATGCAGAAAAATTGATCACCATCCTCTTTATAGCAGCCCTTAACCTCTTTGAAGATTCTTAGGATGTTCCCCCTCAGTCTTTTCTCAAAATTAAATATGCCCATTTTTTTTTTAAACCATTCCTCATTGGTTAAGTTTTCTAAATCTTTTATCATTTGTGTTGCTCTCCTCTGGATTGTCTCCTATTTGGATTGTCTCATCTTTCCTAATGTGTGCCACCCAGAACAGGACACAGTACTCCAGCTAAAGCCTCAAGTAGAGTGAGACAATGACCTGCCACGTCTTGCATACCACACTCCTGTTTATATACCCCAGAATGACATTAGCCTTTTATGCCACTACATCACATTGTTGACTCATATTAAATTTGTGATCCACTATAACCCCCAGATCTTTTTCAGCCATGCTACCACCTAGCCACTTAACTCACATTTTGTAGGTGTGCATTCAATTTTTCCTTCCTAAGCGAAGTAATTTGCACTTGTCTTTCTTGAATTTCATCCTGCTAAATCTGGACCAATTCTCTAATTTGTCACGGTCATTTTGAATTTTAATCCTGCCCTACAAATTGCTTGCAACCCTGCCCAGCTTAGTGTCATCTGCAAATTTTATCGGAATACTCTCCACTCCATTATCCAAGTCATTAGTGAAAACATTGAATATTACTGGACCCAACACTGACCCTTGCAGAGCCCCACTACATACGTCCTCCCAGTCAGACAGAGAACCGTTCATAACTACTATTTCATTACAGTGTTTCAACCAGTTGGGCACCCACCTAATAGTAATTTCATCTAGACCACATTTCTGTAATTTGCCTATGAGAATGTCATAGGGAACTGTGTCAAAGCCTTACTTACATCAAGATATATGACATATACTGCTTCCCTCCATCCAGTAGGCCAACAACCCTGTCATAGAAATGTTTTGATTTAAAAATGAACATTTTTAGTTTACCAAAAATGTTTTTTATGAAAACCCCAAAAATGCACATGAAAAATTTTAATGAAAACTAAAATATTTTTATTTTTAGCCACATATTTGATGGGAAAAAAATCAATTGGCTCTATTAATTATTCAGAGTACAATGATCACTATTTCCTTTTGTTCTTCCTAGACTTTATAGTATATTAAACACGAGGGGTAAGCTGTACCTATTCTACCAGTATGGGTCAGCTGACTCCTCAATGAGGAAAAGTTTTGGAATGGCTGGAGGATTTCCAACTAGCTCGCATTACCAAGAAAAGCGAAGTTATTTCACAATACAGTTACTTTTAATTACAATTCCAGCTGTATCTGGCTAGTGGGTCTAACTTACCAGCTCTGTTGATGGAGTTTGTCAATAAAAACTCCCTTTGTTCCCAATCTTTTTCTCTCAAAAGGACACACAACAGTCGTGGCTCCTGAAAAATGGTTCATTGTATGGAGGTATATCTTGCTTTTCCCAACACTAGATATATATCAGTTATAGGAAGATTTTTCACCTGATACTCATTTCCATGAAGGTTACTCTACACCACTGTAGCAATGTCCAGGGGGCTTAAATTGTGCGTGATGAGTCTAAATCACTTCCACTTTTTACACTGTTGGGATAGTGTGAGGTGTTGTTATTATAAATGGTAATCTGCCACTCCAAAACCAAAAGACTCTGGTAAAATCTGTAGACATCTGCATCAGTTAGAATCTCTTTCCATCACCACCCACCTGCTTTTAGCCCTACCTACCGTATTAATGAACTGCAGCTCAAATTGGCTGCACGAGAGGGAATGTTTTGTACTCCTCCCTCACCTACCCATCACCCTGGGGATATCTGATCAGAACAGAATTTCACAGAATTCCCTAGAAGGTATAACACATTCTGCTACATCCGGCTCATCTCCTGGTTAAAGCACCAGTACTAACAGCTAGGAAACCGGCACACTTTTCCAAATGCTTCCCACACTTCGTGAACGTCAGTGTCTTACTTGAGCCCCTCCTTCAGCCACATTTTCCCCATCTGTGAAATAACGAGAAATGCCATAATTTGACTCCTCCCACTTGCTGGGCACAAAGCAGTCTCAAAAAAAAAAAAAACCCAACCACCACAGCTATGAGTGTTATAAGTTATAAGTTATAACAAGGATTTCTGCTGCATATACTTGAGTGCAATCCACTAGCACCTGATCTAGTCACCATTTACAGATATACAGCTACAGAGCACTCCTGTAACAGGGGAAAGCACCACTTCATAAATACATAGATTCATAGATTCCAAAGCCTGCATAACACAGGCCATAGAATGTTCCCAAAATAATTCCTACAGCATATCTTTTATTAAAAAATAATCCAATATTTTTTTTAATAAAAAAAGAACCGCCGCCCTTAGTGAATTCTTTCAATAATTAATTGAACTCATTGCAAAAATTAACACCTTATGTCCAGTCTGAATTTGTCTAGCTTCAACCTCCAGCCATTGGATCATGTTAGAACTATCTCTGCCAAATTGAAGAGTCCATTATAAATATTTGTACCCCATTTGGGAACTTAAAAACTTTGAACGAGTCACCCCTTAACCGTCTCTTTGTTAATCTAATTAGAGTGAGCTCTTTGAGTCTATCACAATAAGGCATGTTTTCTAATCCTTTCATTGTTCTTGTGGCTCTTCTCTGAACCATTTCCAGTTTATCAACATCCTTCTTGAGTTGTAAACACCAGAACTGGACACAGTATCCCAGCAGTGGTTGCACCAGTGCCAAATACAGAGACAAAATAACCTCTCTACTCCTTCTTGAGATTCCCCTGTTTATGCATCCAAGCATTGCATTAGACCTTTACACCACAGCATCTCACTGGGAGCTCATGTTCTGCTGGTTATCCATCATGCCCCCCAAACTTTTTCTAAGTCATAGCTTCTCAAGATAGACACCCTATCCTGTAAGTATGCCCTGTGTTCTTTGTTCCTGTAGGTATACATTTAAATTTAATCACATTAAAACACATATAATTATTTGCTTACATCCAGTTTACCATACAATCCATATTTCCCTATATCAGGGACCTTGCCTCTTCATTATTTACCACTCCCCCAATTTTTGCATCATCTGCAACTGTGTGATTATTTTATGCTTTAATCTAAGTTGTTTATAAAAATGTTAAAAAGCACAGTGTCAAGAACCAATCGTGACAGGACCATACCGGAAAGACACCTGCTAGATGATGATTCTCAATTAATTACTACATTTTGAGACCTATCAGTTAGTAAGCTATTAATCCATTTAATGGTTGCCATATTGATTTTATGTATGCAGTGCTTTGTAGCTGTGTCAGTCCCAGCATAGTAGAGGGACAAGGTTACTGAGGTAACATCTTTTGTTGGACCAATTTTTGTTGGTGGGAGAGGCAAGATTTTGAGCTTACACAGAGGTCTCAGTTCTGTGAGTTCTGTGTAAACTTGAAAGCTTGTCAATGTCAAGAACAGAAGTTCATCCAATAAAAGATGTTGCCTCACCCACCTTTTCTCTCTAATGTTGATCTTATGTCATTCTCTAGGGTATTTTTATTCAAATTATCATGCGGTGCCAAGCCAAATGCTTTATTAAGTCTATTACATCAGCAGAATTACCTTTATCAGGCAAACTTGTAATCTCATCAAAAAAAGATGGCCAATTAGTTAACAGGATCTCTTTTCCATAAAACACAACAGAAGTGACATTAATTATATCACCCCTTTAGTCCTTTATCAGCTGCTCCATTATCTTGCCTGGCATTGATGTCAGACTGAGAGGTATATAATTACCTAGGCCATTCCATTTTCTCTTTTTAAATATTGGACCAAGATTAGCTCTCTTCCAGTTTTCTGGAACTTCTCTGGAGTTCCATGTCTTATTGAAAATCATTATTAACAGAGCAGTGATTTCCTCAGTCAGCTCTTTAAAAAGCCTTGGACACAAGTTCTCCAGTCCTGCTGATTTGAAAATGTCTAAATATACTACACGTCTACCCCGATATAATACAAATTCGGATATAACGCGGTAAAGCAGCGCTCCAGGGGGTGGAGCTGCGCACTCCGGAGGATCAAAGCAAGTTTGATATAATGCGGTTTCACCTATAACACTGTAAGATTTTTTGGCTCCCGAGGACAGCGTTATATCGGGGTAGAGGTGTAATTATAGTAGCTGTGACTTATCATCCTCCTGAGATACAAGAGGAAGGGAAATAGTGTTATTATCATCATATGTTTCTTTCCCAAATGCAGACTAGAAATATTTATTAAACACTTCTGTCTTTTTATATTATTATTGATATTTATACTGTTTCTATCTAGTAGTGGATCAATACCATTGTGAGGATTCTTTGATATATATATATATATATCAACACTGCTGACTATAGATTTGTTCTTGTGCCCCGTTGCTTCCCATATCAATTTTCTAAAATTCCTAACTTCTCATAATCAGAGTAAGCCCAGTGTGCCCAGCCAGCTGAAGAGCCAGTAGCCCACCATTGAAATCAGTCTGTGGGTACTCATCAAGGATATGCAACATAGTCTGAAGTTGACCGCCTCTACAGCACAGGTTGTTACAGAAACTCCATTTGAAGAGCTTGGCTACACAATTGCCCTGTCCTATTCAAAACCAGTTCAGGGAAGACCACATGTGCCTTGACTGGTCAAAACCCGAAGTGCAGATTATTGGGTCTGGTGTTGGTTGAACCAATGTAGCTTGCAGCTTTTTGACTCAGCAGACCTCAATGTTAATGACTAAAAAAAGACCACACGCTCAGTTTGGTGGCAAAGGCTCAGCTAGGTTTATTGTCAACAACAAACGGTACCACACACCAAGCTACAGTTTTACTAACACATGTATGCCTGTGACAAGACATTCACTCAGTCAACATAATGTTGTTCCCTAGGCCAATTTTATTATCCCTCCTTTCACTCTTCCTTTCATACAGTGACAAAACAAGGACAAGTGCAGAGACCTGCACTTAGGACAAGGGGTGGGATAGCTCAGTGGTTTGAGCATTGGCCTGCTAAACCCAGCGTTGTGAGTTCAATACTTGAGGGGGCCACTTAGGGATCTGAGGCAAAATCGGTACTTGGTCCTGCCTAGTGAAGGCAAGGGATGGGACTGGACTGGACTGGACTCAATGACCTTTCAAGGTCCATTCTAGGAGATGGGATATCTCCATTAATTTGTTTTTTGTTAGAATCCCATGCACTGCTACAGACTAGGGACAGAGTGGCTAGGCAGCAGTTCTGCAGAAAAGGACCTAGAGGTTATAGTGGACAAGAAGCTGGATATGAGTCAACAGTGTGCCCTTGTTGACAAGAAGGTTAATGGCATTTGGGTTGTATAAGTAGGGGCATAGCCAGCAGATGGAGGGATGTGATCGTTCCCCTCTATTCGACATTGGTGAGGCCTCATCTGAAGTACTGTGTCCAGTTTTGGGCCCCACACTACAAGAAGGATGTGGAAAAATTGGAAAGCGTCCAGCGGAGGGCAACAAAAATGATTAGGGGGCTGGAGCACATGACTTATGAGGAGAGGCTGAGGGAACTGGGATTGTTTAGTCTGCAGAAGAGAAGAATGAGGGCGGATTTGATAGCTGCTTTCAATAACCTGAAAGACGGTTCCAAAGAGGATGGATCTAGATTGTTCTCAGTGGTAGCAGATGACAGAACAAGGAGTAATGGTCTCAAGTTGCAGTGGGGGAGGTTTAGGTTGGATATTAGGAAAAACTTTTTCACTAGGAGTGTGGTGAAGCACTGGAATGGGTTGCCTAGGGAGGTGGTGGAAACTCCTTCCTTAGAGGTTTTTAAGGTCAGGCTTGACAAAGCTCTGGCTGGGATGATTTAGTTGGGGGTTAGACCTGCTTTGAGCAAGGGGTTGGACTAGATGACCTCCTAAGGTCCCTTCCAATCTTGATATTCTATGATTCTATGATATCATTCATGGTCACCTGGTTGAAATAGGGGGATTTTTGTAAGGGAACAGTAAAAGGACCCCGTTCATGCTGGGCTGTATGCGCTTGGCTAAAAGGGATCATCATGGCGAATAGCCACGCGGCGGGGGGAGGGGTGAAGGGATCATCCCAGAGAATAGCCACATGGTGGGGTGGTGGGAGTTGTGTGCTGCACATGCACCCGAAAACCGCAGCCTCTCCTTTTAAATGTGAAACCCAACCCATTGCTTGCTATGGGAAAGGAGGGCGCTGCAGTTTGAAACCATTCCCACATGTTATGAAGGTGTAAGAAGCCAACCCCACGTACCAAAAGGCTTACCATGGTTGCCTGGAAACCGAATTCTGTTGCCCAGCCGTGTGTGATGTGTCACCATACCGGCAGGCGCTCAATATAAAAGGCAAAATGCGACCTTGTACCTAAAGCACATGTGCTGTCTGCTGTGAATTGCTTGATTCACTGTGAAAGAGTCTCCCTTTTGTTCTCAGAAATGTATCATCTTTATATTTTACTCTCCTTTTTTATCTCCCCCCAGGTGCAAATGTTTCTATGCTCCCCTATCATCTCCATCCCTGAGGTTATCGCAGATTAGAAGGCGAAAAAAATGCACTCACAATTACATGTTTTCCGAGCTCATGCAGTCCTCATGCACTGATAGGGCACAGCTTAATGCATGGAGGCATTCAGTGGCAGAGGCCAGGAAAGCATGAAGTGAGCACAAAGAGCAGAGGCAGGAGGCGATGCTGAGGCTAATGGGGGAGCAAATGGACATGATGAAGTGTCTGTTGGAGCTGCAGGAAAGCCAACAAGAGCACAGACCCCTGCTGCATCCATTGTACAACCGCCTTCTCTCCTCCCCAAGTTCCATATCTTCCTCACCCAGATGCCCAAGAACGCAGGCGGGGGGAAGCTCCGGGCACCCAGCCACTCCACTCCAGAGGATGGCCCAAGCAACAGAAGGCTGTCATTCAAACAGTTTTGATTTGTAGTGTGGCTACAATAAGCAATATGGCCTTGTCCTTCCCTCCTCCCCCACCCCACCCCACCCGGGCTACCTTGTCAGTTATCTCACTTTTTTTAATTAATAAAGAAAGAATGCATGGTTTCAAAACAATACTTACTTTATTTTGAAGGGGGGAGGGTGGTTGGCTTACAGGGAATTAAAATCAACAAAGGGGGGCGGGTTTGCATCTAGAAGAAACACAGCTGTCACACCATAGCCTGGCCAGTCATGAAACTGGTTTTCAAAGCGTCTCTGATGCGCAGCGTACCTAGCTGTGCTCTTCTAATCACCCTGGTATCTGGCTGCTCAAAATCGGACCCCAGGTGATTTGCCTCAACCTCCCACCCCGCCATAAATGTCTCCCCCTTACTATCACAGATATTATGGAGCACACAGCAAGCAGCAATAACAATGGGAATGTTGGTTGCGCTGAGGTCTAACCTAGTCAGCAAACAGCGCCAGTGAGCTTTTAAATGTCCAAAGGCACATTCTACCACCATTCTGCACTTGCTCAGCCTATAGTTGAACTGCTCCTTACTACTGTCCAGGCTGCCTATGTACGGCTTCATAAACAATGGGAGCAAGGGGTAGGCTGGGTCCCCAAGGATAACTATTGGCATTTCAACATCCCCAATGGTAATTTTCTGGTCTGGGAAGTAAATCCCTTCTTGCGGCTACTCGAACAGCCTGGAGTTCCTAAAGATGTGAGTGTCATGAACCTTTCCCGGCCATCCCACATTGATGTCAGTGAAACGTCCCTTGTGATCCACCAGTGCTTGCAGCACCATTGAGAAGTACCCCTTGCAGTTCACGTACTGGTTAGCAAGGTGGTCCAGTGCCAAGATAGGGATATGTGTTCCATCTATCACCCCACCACAGTTAGGGAACCCCATTGCAGCAAAGCCATCCACTATGACCTGCACATTTCCCAGAGTCGCTACCCTTGATAACAGAATGTCAGTGATTGCATTGGCTACTTGGATCACAGCAGTCCCCACAGTAGACTTTCTGACTCCAAATTGATTCCCGACTGACCGGTAGCAGTCAGGTGTTGCAAGCTTCCACAGGGTTATTGCCACTCGCTTCTCAACTGTCAGGGCAGCTCTCATCTTGGTATTCCTGCGCTTCAGGGCGGGGGAAAGCAACTCACAAAGTTCAAGGAGAGTGGCCTTATGCATGCGAAAGTTTCGCAGCCACTGTGAATCATCCCATACCTGCAACACTATGCAGTCCCACCAGTCTGTGCTTATTTACTGGGCCCAGAATTGGTGTTCCACTGTATCAACCAGCCCCACTGCCGCTATGATGTCCCAATTGCCACAGCCCGTGCTTTCAGGAACGTCTGTGTCCATGTCCTCATCACAATCGTCCTCGTGCTGGCGTCTCTTAGCTCGGTTCTGCACATACTCCAGGATAATGCGCGAGGTGTTTACAGTGCTCACAACAGCAGCGGTGAGCTGAGCGGGCTCCATGCTTGCTGTGGTATAGCATCTGCACGGGTAACCAAGGAAAAAAGGCGCAAAACGATTGTCAGCCATTGCTTTCACAGAGGGAGGGAGGGAGGGAGGGGCGACTGACGATGCACTCCGCCGACTTAATGCGCTTAGTGGGGACATACACAATCAAGTGTATAAAATAGATTTCTAAAAATCGACTTCTATAAAATGGACCTAATTTCGTAGTTTAGACATACCCTAAGTTACGTATTACATCAATAGGTTGTTACCAGCTTTGTACCTTGTAGTTCTAACAAAATATTCTCATCTATTACCCTGTCATCCTATCCTTCTTTTTACAAGGGGTCTGTGTGTTCCTCTACCACCCTGTTAGCAATGTATTTACGTAATTACTTAAGAGTTCTGTGTGTTCCTACAACATGTTCTGTGATCAGGAATGTGCTTATTTGTTTGGCTGATATTCTGACAAGATCTACTTTGGTTAAGAACACAAGAACAATGACCCATCTAGTCCATTATCCTGTCCTCTGACAGTGGCCGATGGCAGGTGCTTTAGAGGGAATGTACAGAACAGGCAATTGAGTGATCCATCCTCTGTTGTTCACTCCCAGCTTCTGGCAAACAGAGGTTAGGGATATGCAGAACATGGTGTTGCATCCCTGCCCATCCTGGCTAATAGCTATTGATGGGCCTATCCTCCATGAACCTATCTAATTTTTTTTAACTCAGTTATATTTTTGGACTTTACAACATCCCCTAGCAAGGAGTTCTACAGGTTGACTGTGCTTTGTGTGAAGAAGTACTTCCTTTTATTTGTTTTAAACCTGCTGCTTATTAATTTCATTGGGTGACCCCTGGTTCTTGTGTTATGTGAAGGAGTACATAACATTTTCTTATTCACTTTCTCCACACCAATCAAGATTTTATAGACCTCTTTATATCTCCCTTTAGTTTTTCTTTTCCAAGTTGAAAAGTCCCAGTCTTTTAAACCTTTCCTCATATAGAAGCTGTTCCATAGCCTTAATAATTTTTGTTGCCTTTTCTGTACCATTTCCAATTCTAATATATCTTTTTTGAGATGGGGCAATTTAAACTGAATACAGTATTCAATGTGTCACCACACCATGGCTTCAGATAGTGGCATTATGACATTTTCTGTCTTATTATCCGTCCCTTTCCTAATGATTCTTAACATTCTGTTAGTTTTTTTGATGGCATCTGCACATTGAGTGGATGTTTTCAGAGAACTATCCACAATCACTCCAAGATCTCTTTCTTGAGTGGTAACAGCTAATTTAGATCTAATCAGTTTGTATGTACAGTTGGGATTATGTTTTCCAATGTGAATTACTTTGCATTTTTTAACATTGAATTTCATCTGCCATTTTGTTGCTCAGTCCCCCAATTTTGTGAGATTCCTTTGTAACTCTTTGCAATCAGCTTTGAACTTAACTATCTTGAGAAATTTTGTATTGTCTGCAAATGTTTCTCTCTCACCTTCTGCCCTGTTTTCCAGATTATTTATGAATATGTTGAATGGCACATGTCCCAGTACAGATCCACGGGGGACCCTGCTATTAACCTCTCTCCATTCTGAAAGATGACCATTTATTCCTACTTTTTGTTTCCTGTCTTTTAACCAGTTATTGATCCATGAGAGAACCTTCCCTCATATCCCATGACCATTTAGTTTGCTTAAGAGATTTTGGTGAGGGACTTTTTCAAAAGCTTTCTGAAAGTCCAAGTACACTGTGTCCACTGGATCACCCTTATCCACGTTTGTTAACTCCCTCAAGCAGTTCTAATAGATTAGTGAGGCATGAGTTGTGTTGGCTCTTCCCAAACAAATCCTGTTCATCCACGTGTCTAATAAATTCCCTGATACTGAAATTAGGTTTACTGGCCTGTAATTGCCAGAATCGTCTCTGGATCCTTAAAAATTGGTGTGATATTAGCTATATTCCAGTCATATGGTACAGAACCTTATTTAAATGATAGGTTACATACCACACTTAGTAGTTGGGCAATGTCCTATTTGAGATCCTTCAGAACTCTAGGTTGAAACCCATCTGATCCCAGAAACTTATGATTGCTCAACTTAGCAATTTGTTCCAACATCTGTATTGACACCACAATCAGGGAAAGTTGCTCAGATTTGTCACCTAAAAGCATGGCTCAGGTGTGGAAACCTCCCTCACATCCTCTGCAGTGAAGACTGATGCAAAGAATTCATTTAGCTTCTCTGCAATGGCCTGACATTGAATGCTCCTTTAGCATCTCAATTGTGCAGTGGCCCCACTGCACAATTTGGCAGGATTCCTGGTCTGCTGTACTTAAAAAAATGTTGGTGTAAGTCTTTGAGACTTTGGTTAGCTGCTCTTCAAATTCTTTTTTGGCCTGCAAAATTATACTTTTACAAATGACTTGGCAGAGTTGATTCTCTTTTTTTTCCTCAGTAGGATTTAATTTCCTATTTTCCTATTTCTTTTTGCTTCTAACTTCTTCTTTGACTTTGTTGTTTAGCCATGGTTGCACTTCTGTGGTCCTCTTACTATGATTTTAAATTTGGGTTACACATTTAATTTGAGCCTCTATTATGGTGTTTTTAAAAAGTCTCCATACAGCTTGTTGGCCTTTCACTTTTGTGACTGCTTTTTAATTTCTGTTTAATGAACTTACTCATTTTTGTGTAGTTCCCCTTTCTGAAATTAAATGCTACTATGGTGGGTTGCTTTAGTGTCTCTCCCCCTCCCCCGCCACACACACATATGAATGTTAGCCTGCCTAGGGCCACAGCAAGGCTTACAACATCCAATGGAAGTTGGAAACCTACCTCCCTTGGGCCTTATGCAATTAACAATGGATCCATCCATAGAGATCCTGCTGAGTGACATTCAAACCTAGCATCTTGGAATCTTCAACACAAAAAAGTTTCCTCCTCCCACTGGAGCTCATCTGTCAAGGTTGTTACAGTAAATGAGGAAAGCTGTATAGCAAAGACACAACAACATGCACTAAGGAAATGTTACATTAGGGTTTGGGGTAGGCTGTAGGTCCAACTGCAATTGCAGAAGAAAAGGAGTTGGCTGTCCTTTGAAAAATCCATGACTTAATTCTTTTGCTTCCTATAACAATTACCTTCAGGACATTATGATTAAAGTTTTGGTCATTTTGATGACATTTCTACTTTTCTAAAACCACTTAGTATTCCACTGACTGTCTTTCCGAAGGCTTCCTTCACCTCCTTGTTTCTTAGAGTGTAAATGAAAGGGTTTAATAGTGGAGTTACAATAGTTTTAAAGATGTTGACAGTTTTGTTCAAATCCAGTGAGTTCTGCGCAGAAGGCTTGAGAAAAAGAAAAATGGCAGAGCCGTACCAGATAGTCACAACGGTAAGATGGGCCGAGCAAGTGGAAAAGGCCTTTTGCCAGCCTTGGGCTGAAGGGATTCTCAAGATGGTGGAGATAATGAAAATGTAGGAGACCACGGTTATTGCACATGAGACCATGACAACAATGAACTAGTCGATGAATGTTGCCAGCTCAACGAGGCGCATGTCAGAACAGGAAAGGGCTATCCAGGAATCTATGTCACAAATGAAATGATTGATGACATTTGGGCCACAGAAAGACAACCTGGATATTAGAGACACAAGCACAGAGATAGCCAGGAAACCACACAGCCAAGAGGCAAGGGCCAGCTGAGCACAGAAAGTGCTGTTCATGAGGGAACTGTAGCGCAATGGGTGGCATATGGCCAGATAGCGGTCATAGGCCATGACGGCCAGGAGGAAACATTCTGTGGCACCCATGGAGAGGAGAAAAAACAATTGCAGGAGGCAGACAGCAAATGAGATGGTTTGGCTTGTGCCCAGCATGACGCCAATAGCCTTGGGAACACATGCTGTGGTGTACCAGATCTCCAGGAAGGAGAGATTGCAGAGGAAGAAGTACATAGGGGTGTGGAGCCGTGGATGGATCCTCACTAGGGCTATGATGGACACATTCCCTAGGATGGTTAGGACGTACATCACAGAAAACAGCACAGCAAGGGACATCTGGAAATACCAAGTGCCGGGAAAGCCCAGTAAGATGAACTCCTGCACGCTGGTTTGATTTCTTATTTTTGTCGCAGCCATGATGTCCATCTGTCAAGACATGAGAGATCATAAGGCATTTAAGCACATTGAACACAAATTTGGGTGTGCAGAAGTACAGATCCCACAATCTGTTAATAAAGCTAAGATAAGAGAAGGTAAAAGGGGTGCTACTCAACACCGTCCTGCCTTGTGCATCTTTCCATCTCCACAATGAAGATGAGATCTCAATTCGTCATTCTTATAAGACCCATGAGGATGCATGTTCATCCTATGGTATCTTTCATGTCTTAATGATCTTGCTCAGCAACGCCACTCCAACCACCCCTGAGAAAGTTTCAGGATTTGGTCCATTCTTTTCATCACTAACCTTGGAAGACAACTTTGCTGTCTACTCAGGTCAGAGTTGGAGTTTTTTCACAAGTTGCATTGAAGGTTGACAGGATTTCTATTCCTAAATCCTTTGCACTCTTCTGACCTTCAATCGGGCTTGTGTTACTTGCGCCTAGAGTGGTAATAAAAAATTCTAGAAAACTGTATCCCTTTGAAAAATGCCATTTTGTTGAAACTATAATAGTTCATGAAAACACATTAAGTTTAGCTGAAAATCTCATCAGGCTGGTGTCTCATGTTCAGAGTGAAATTTCTAATTAAAAAAAAAACTGAAAAAAATCAGCTTTCTATCCCATTATTTAGAGCACTTATTTGGGATGTAGGGGACCCAATTTGAGTCTTATTTTTGTTCCATATTGGAATGAAAACAAAGTGTGAAACCGTGCCATTTTTCACAAAAT
>NW_020664465.1:0-22000 GCF_002925995.2 Terrapene triunguis | reverse complement strand
TCTCTGCCACTCTGACCTGGGGGAAAATTCCTTCCTGACCCCAAATATGGCGATCAGTTAGACCCTGAGCATGTGGGCAAGACCCACCAGCCAGACCCCTGGGAAAGAATTTTCTGTAGTAACTCAGAGCCCTCCCCATCTAGTTACCCATCTCCAGCAATTGGGGATATTTGCCACTAGCAGTTGCATATTGGCTACATGCCATTGTAGGCAGCCCCATCATACCATCCCCTCCATAAACTTATCAAGTTCAGTCTTGAAGCTAGTTAGGTTTTTTGCCCCCACTACTCCCCTTCAAAGGCTGTTGCAGAACTTCACTCCACTGATGGTTAGAAACCTTTGTCTAATTTCAAGCCTAAACTTGCTGATGGCCAATTATAGCCATTTGTTCTTGTGTTCACATTGGTGCTTAACTTAAATAACTCCTATCCCTCCCTGGTGTTTATTCCTCTGATGTATTTATAGAGAGCAATCATATCTCCCCTCAGCCTTCTTTTGGTTAGGCTAAACAAGCCTAGCTCTTTGAGTCTCTTGTAACAAGATAGGTTTTCCATTCCTCGGATTCTCCTAGTGGCTCTTCTCTGCACCTGTTCCAGTTTGAATTCATCTTTCTCAAAAACAGGAGACAGAATATTTCAGATGATATCTCACTATTGACTTGTATTATGGTACCAACACTAACCTGTCTCTAATGGAATACCTCGCCTGATGCATCCTAGGACTGAACTAGTCTTTTTCATGGTCTCAACACATTGGCAGCTCATAGTCATCCTGTGATCAATAATACACCCAGGTCTTTCTCCCCGCTTACAGCAAAAATTCTTGTTGTTAGTCCCTAAATGAATGATCTTGCACTTTGCACTATTACATTTCATCCCATTTCTATTATTCCAGTTTACAAGGTTGTCCAGATCTTGTTGTATGATATTCTGGTCCTCCTCTGTATGGGCAATACCTTCCAACTTTATGTCATCGGCAAATTTTATTAGCACACTCCCACTTTTTGTGCCAAGGTCAGTATTAAAAATGTTAAATAAGATTGGAACTCCACTAGTAACCTCGCTCTCTCCTGACAGTTCACCTTTCAGTATGACCTGTTGTAGGCTCCTCTTTAAGCAGTTCCTTATCCACTTTTCAGTTCTCATAATAATCCCCATCTTCTCCCATTTAACTAAGAATTTCCTATGTGGAACTGTATCAGATGCCTTACAGAAATACAGGTAGTGCAGATCTACTGCATTTCTTTTGTGTAAAATATCAGTTAGCTTCTCAAAGAAAGAGATCATTTTGGTCTGCCATGATTAACCTTTTAAAAAAACATGTTGTATTTTGTCCCAATTACACTTAACCTCTATGTCCTTAACTACTTTCTCTTTCAAAATTTGTTCCAAGACCTTGCATACAATTGAGGTCAAACTAACAGACCTGTAGTTTCCCAGACCATTTTTTCATATTCTTAAAAATGGGAACTATATTAGCAATTTTCCACTCATAGGTTACATCCCCCAAGTTTACAGATTCATTAAAGATCCTTGCTATTGGGCTTGCAATTTTATGTGCCAATTCCTTTAATATTGTTGGATGGAGACGATACCCTTCCCCCTGCCCCTGATATAGTCCATTAAGCTGTTTGAGTTTGACTTCCACTTCAGACGTGGTAATTTCTACCTCCATATCCTCGTTCCCATTAGCCACCCTGCCACTACTCCTAAATTCTTCATTAGCCTTATTAAAAACTGAGGCAAAGTACTTTTTTAGGTGTAAATCCATGCTGAGATTATTTTTGATCTCTACCCCATCCTCAGTGCTTAGCAGTCCAACTTCTTTCCTTGTTTTCTTTTTATTTATATGGCAATAGAACCTTTTACTATTGGTTTTCATTCCCTCATATTCAATAGGGGATCCACTATAACCCCCAGATACTTGTCAGCAGTACGACCACTTAGACAGTTATCCCCCATTTTGTAGTTATGCATTTGATTTTCCCTTCCTAAATTTTGGAAAATGCACTTGTCTTGCTTGAATTTCATCTTGCTGATTGTTGACCAATTCTCTCATTTTTCAGGGTCATTTTGAATTCTAATCCTGTCCTCCAAAGTGCTTGAAACCCTTCCTAGCTTGGCGTCACCTACAGTTTTATTAAGCATAGTCTCCATTTCATTATCCAAGTTATTAATGAAAATATTGTGTAGTACTGGACCCAGGACTGAGCCCGGCAGGGCTCCACTAGGCATGCCATCCCAGTTTAACAGTAAACCATTCATAACTACACGTTTGTGTACCCACCTGATAGTAATTTCTTCTAGACCACATTTCTCTAGTTTGTGTCAAAACCTGACTTACACCAAGATATATCACATCAACAGCTTCCCCCCATCCACTAGACCAATAACCCTGTCAAACAAATGTTTTGATTTAAAACTGAATGTTTTAAAACAAAAAATATCATTTTTTTCAATGAAAAAAATGCATTACAATTTTGGATGAAAATTAAAATATCTTTATGGAGGATATGTCCATCAATGGCTATTAGCCAGGGATGGTGTCCCTAGCCTCTGTTTGCTGGAAGCTGGGAATAGTTGACGGGATGATCTCTTGATGATTACCTGTTCTTTTCATTCCTTCTGGGGTACCTGGCATTGGCCACTGTTGGAAGACATGATTCTGGGCTAGATGGACCTTTGGTCTGATCCAGCATAGCCATTCTTATGTTCTTATGTTATGTTCTTATGTTCTCTAAATATTAGATGCAAAAAACCCAACTGACTCTATTAGGTACACAATTTAAAATGAATGCTATTTCCTTTTGCTCATCCTAGACTACAAAATATATATTTAAAAATAAAAATGAGCTGTATCCATTCTTCCTATACAGGTCATCTGACTCCTCAATGAGGCAAACTTTTAGAATGACAGTGGCGATTTCCAGCTGGCTCACATTGCCCTGAAAGATGAAGGTATTTCACAATACAGTTACTTTCTTTTACAATTCCAGGTGTGTCTGGCTAGTGGATCTGTCTTACCAGCTGTGCTGATGGAACTTGTCAATATAAACTCCCTTCATTCCCAATCTTTTTCTCTCCAGGAGACACACAGCAGCCTTGGCTGCTGCTAAGTGGTGCATTGTAGGATGGCATAACTTGCTTTCCCCAAATCTATATATATATACATTGCAGGAAGATTTCTTAGGTGATTCTCATTTCTGTGACAGTAACTTTACACCACTCTAGCAGTGTCAAGGGGACTTAAAGTCTTTGTGATCATTCTACAGCACTTCCCTTTTATGAACCCCGTACACTGCTAGAATGGTGTGCAGGGTAGTCTGTATAAATGAGAATCTGCCACTTCACAACCAGACAACTCTCTCAAAGTATGTAGATCTCTACATCAGTTAGCATCTCTTTCCATCACCATCCAACTGTCTTTACCCCTACCTACCTTCCTCATAAAAGGCAGCTCAAAAGGATCGCATGGGGGGAACTGTTTTGTACTCCACTCTCAGCTCCCCATCACCCTGGGGACATGTGAACTCAACAGAATGTCACAGACTTCCCTAGAGTGTGTAACACATTCTGCTAAGTCAGGTTGGTCTCCTGGTTAAAGCATAGAAAACCAGCACACTAGTCCTGCCTTTCCCAAATGCTTCTTACACTGTGAACTTCAGTGTGTTACGCCAGCCCCCTCCCGCAGATTCATTTCCCCTTCTGTGAAATAATGATAAATACCATAATTTGACCCTCCCAGTTACTGGGCACAGACAAAGAGCTCCCAGAAGAAGCCACATCTATGAGTTTTATGGGTCCTAGAATAGTAAGGATTTCTGCTGCATATACTTGAGCGCAGTCCACTAGCACCTAATCTAATCACCATTTACAGATATACAGCTACAGAGCACTCCTGTAACAGGGGAAAGCAGCAGTACACAAATCCATAGATTTATAGATTCCAAGGACAGAAGAGGCCAATGTGATCATCTAGTTTGGCCTCTACAAAATAATTCCTACTGCACTTTAAAAAAAAAAATCCAGTCTTGATTTAAAAATTCCCACCACACACCTTGGTAAATTGTTCCAATAATTAATTACACTCATTGTAAAAATTAACACCTTATGCCCAGTCTGAATTTGTCTAGTTTCAACTTCCAGCCACTGGATCATGTTAGAACTTTCTCTGTCAGATTGAAGAGTCCATTATAAATATTTGTACCCCATCTAGGAATTTAGAGACTTTGATTAAGTCAGCCCTTAACTTGCTCTTTGTTAAACTAACTAGATTGAGCTCTTTGAGTCTGTCACCTTAGGGCATGTTTTCTAATCCTTCAGTTTTTCTTGTGGTGCTTCTCTGAACCATTTCCAGTTGCTTATCATCTTTCTTGAGTTGCAAACACCAGAACTGGACACAGGATTCCAGTAGTGTTTGCACCAGTGCCAGATACACAGAGAAAATAGCCTCTCTACTCCTTCTTGAGATTCCCCTCTTTATGCATCCAAGCATTGCATTAGACCTTTACGCCACAGTATCTCACTGGGAGCTCATGTTCTGCTGGTTATCCACCATGGCCCCTGTCAGGGTTCCCACACACACACTCTGAACTCTGGGGTACAGATGTGGGGACCCACATGAAAGACCCCCTAAGCTTATATTCCATCATCTTAGGTTAAAACTTTCCCAAGGCACAAATTCCTTTCCTTGTCCTTGGACGGTATTGCTGCCACCACCAAGTGATTTACATAAAAATTCAGCAAAAAGAACAGGAGTACTTGTGGCACCTTAGAGACTAACAAATTTACTACAGCCCACTTCTTCGGATGCATAGAATTGAACATATATTGAGGAAATATATATACACATACAGAGAGCATAAAAAGGTGGGAGTTGTCTTACCAACTCTGAGAGGCCAATTAAGTAAGAGAAAAAAAATCTTTTGAAGTGATAATCAAGTTAGCCCAGTACAGACAGTTTGATAAGAAGTGTGAGAATAATTACAAGGGGAGATAGATTCAATGTTTGTAATGGCTCAGCCATTCCCAGTCCCTATTCAAGCCTAAGTTGATTGTATCTAGTTTGCATATCAATTCCAGCTCAGCAGTTTCTCGTTGGAGTCTGTTTTTGAAGCTTTCTGTTGCAAAATTGCCACCAGCAGGTCTGTCATTGAATGACCAGACAGGTTAAAGTGTTCTCCTACTGGTTTTTGAGTGTTATGATTCCTGATGTCAGATTTGTGTCCATTAATTCTTTTGCGTAGAGACTGTCTGGTTTGGCCAATGTACATGGCAGAGGGGCATTGTTGGCACATGATGGCATATATCACATTGGTAGATGTGCGGGCTCGTTCACCAGTAGGAGAACACTTTAACCTGTCTGGTCAATAAAACTACCTCTTTAGCATAGGAAAATTCACAAGCTAAAACAAAAGATAATCTAACACATTTCCTTGCCCTACTTGCAATTTTTGTGATTTTAGATGGATTATTCCAGGTATATTTTCAGGAGATGTTGTACCTGCTTGGCTTCTCTCTCTGTCCGGAGAGGGAACGAACAAAGAGAAGAACAAAAAAATCCCCCCCCCCAATTTGAAAATATCTTCTTTCTTCATTGGTCCTTCTGGGCAGGTGCCAACTAGGTTATTGAACTGTTTAACCCCTTACAGGTAAGGCAGTTCAGTACAGCTGCCAAGGAGGGATTTTATGCTACCCTTTCCTCTATATTTATGACAGCCCCAAAACCTTTTTCTGAGTCATTACTTCTCAGGATATAGTCCCCCATCCTGTGAGTATGGCCTGCGTTCTTTGTTCCTGTAGGTATACATTTACATTTAACCACATTAAAACATATATTATTATTTGCTTACATCCAGTTTACCACGCAATCCATATTTCCCTATATTAGGAACCTCACTTCTTCATTATTTACCACTCCCCCAATTTTTGCAATATCTGCAATCTTGTGATGATTTTTATGCTTCAATCTAAGTTGTTCATAAAAACATTAAATAGCATAGTGCCAACAACCAATCCCTTCAGGACCATACCAGAGAGATACCTTCTAGATGATGATTCTCTATTTATAAGTATATTTTGAGACTAATCAGTTAGCAAGCTATTAATCCATTTAATGGTTGCCATATTGATTTTATCTATGCAGTGCTGTTGTAGATGTGTCAGTCCCAGGGGCGATTAAGAAAAAACAAAGGGGCGATTAAGAAAAAACAGAAAGCGTACAGAGAATGGAAGAAGGGAGGGATCAGCAAGGATACCTACCTTATTGAGGTTAGAGCATGTAGGGATGCGGTGAGAAAGGCCAAAAGCCGTGTAGAGTTGGACCTCGCGAGGGGAATTAAATCCAATAGTAAGAGGTTTTATAGCCATATAAATAGGAAGAAAACAAAGAAAGAGGAAGTGGGACCGCTGAAGAATGTAGATGGAGTGGAAATTAAGAATAATCTAGGCATGGCACAATATCTAAATGAATATTTTGCATCGGTCTTTAATAAGGCTAATGAAGGGTTTAGGAATAGAGGGAGTAGGACGGAGGGGAATATAGGAGGGGGGATTGAAATTACAGTATCAGAGGTGGAAGCCAAACTTGACCAGCTAAATGGGACCAAATCGGGCGGACCGGATGATCTTCATCCAAGAATATTGAAGGAACTGGCGCGAGAAATTGCGAGCCCCTTGGCGATAATTTTTAATGAATCTGTAAACTCGGGGGTGGTACCGTTGGACTGGAGAATAGCTAATGTGGTTCCTATTTTCAAGAAGGGGAAAAAAAGTGACCCGGGTAACTACAGGCCTGTTAGTTTAACTTCTGTAGTATGCAAGGTCTTGGAAAAAATTTTGAAGGAGAAAGTAGTTAAGGACCTTGAGGTGAATGGCAATTGGGACAAATTACAACATGGGTTTACGAAAGGCAGGTCGTGCCAAACAAACCTGATCTCCTTCTTTGAGAAAGTAACAAACCTTCTAGATAAAGGAAATGCGGTGGATCTAATATACCTCGATTTTAGTAAAGCATTTGATACGGTACCGCATGAGGAATTATTGGTTAAATTGGAAAAGATGGGGATCGATAGGAAAATCCAGAGGTGGATAAGGAACTGGTTAAAGGGGAGACTGCAGCGGGTAGTACTGAAAGGGGAACTGTCAGATTGGAGGGAGGTCACCAGTGGGGTTCCTCAAGGTTCGGTTTTGGGTCCGATTTTATTTAATCTATTCATTACTGACCTCGGAACCGAATGTAGGAGTGGGCTGATAAAGTTTGCAGATGACACAAAGTTGGGAGGTATTGCCAACTCGGAGAAGGATCGGGATATTCTGCAGGGAGACTTGGATGACCTTGTAAATTGGAGTAATAATAATAGGATGAGATTTAATAGTGAGAAGTGTAAGGTGATGCATTTAGGGATGACTAACAAGAATTTCAGTTATAAGCTAGGGACGCATAGGTTGGAAGTGACGGAGGAGGAGAAGGACCTCGGAGTCCTGGTTGATCGCAGGATGACTATGAGTCGGCAATGCGACGTGGCTGTGAAAAAAGCTAATGTGATCTTGGGATGCATAAGGCGAGGTATTTCTAGTAGGGACAAGGAGGTGCTGCTTCCGTTATACAAGGCGCTGGTGAGACCTCACTTGGAGTACTGTGTGCAGTTCTGGTCTCCTATGTTTAAAAAGGATGAACTCAAACTGGAACGGGTACAGAGAAGGGCCACTAGGATGATCCGAGGAATGGAAAACCTTTCCTATGAAAGGAGACTCGAGGAGCTTGGTTTGTTTAGCCTAACCAAAAGAAGGCTGAGGGGGGATATGATTGCTCTCTTTAAATATATCAAAGGGATAAATACCAGGGAGGGAGAGGAATTATTTCAGCTCAGTACTAATGTGGACACGAGAACGAATGGATATAAACTGGCCATGGGGAAATTTAGGCTTGAAATTAGACGAAGGTTTCTAACCGTCAGAGGGGTGAAATTTTGGAACAGCCTTCCGAGGGAAACGGTGGGGGCGAAAGACCTCTCTGGCTTCAAGATTAGGCTAGATAAGTTTATGGAGGGAATGGTTTGAGGGGATAACTTGATTTTAATCAATTAAGGCAATAAAGGCCATCGCTGGTAAAATGAGGGTCTGGCTAGAGAAGCTTGCCTGTATGCTCGGGGTTCTGCTGATCGCCATATTTGGGGTCGGGAAGGAATTTTCCTCCAGGGTAGATTGGCAGTGGCCCTGGAGGTTTTTCGCCTTCCTCCGCAGCATAGGGCAGGGGTCTCAAGCTGGAAGATTCTCTGCAACTTGAAGTCTTTAGATCACGATCTGGAGACTTCAACAGCAGAGTTAAGGGAAAGTGGGGGGGTCAGCTTTTGTGGCCTGCATCATGCGGGAGGTCAGACTAGATGACCATATTGGTCCCTTCTGACCTTAAAGTCTATGAGTTTATGAGTCTATGAGACACTAAAGAGACAAGGTGGGTGAGGTAACATCTTTCATTGGACCAATGTCTGTTGGTGAGAGAGACGAGATTTTGCACTTACGAAGAGCTCTTCTTCAGGTCTCAGCTCTGTGAACTCTGTCTAAACTCTAAAGCTTGTGTCATCAACAGATATTGGTCCAGTAAAAGATGTTACCTCACTCACATTTTCTCTCTAATATTGATATTATGTCATTTTTATTCAAATTGTCATGAGGTACCAAGCCAAAGGCCTTAATGAAGGCTATCACATCAATACTATTACCATTATCAGCCAAACTTATAATTTCATCTGAAAAACAGATATCCAATTAGTTGAAAGGGTCTATTTTCCATAAAAAGCAAGGATTGTTCCAAAATTTCTTCTCTTGACACCTCAATCTAAGCCCGTCCCTCAGAAGCCTAAGGAATTCAGCCACTTTCATCTATTCAAATTCAGTGGGATTTGAGCAATTAATTTACACCCTTTGAAAGTGCCAGCTTGAAACTTGGTCTGATATGTGTCATTAGCACTGCTGTGTGTCTTAATATTTCCCCTGTGCTGTGCCCGGAAGTCCAGTATTAGCTGCACCAGCGTAGTTTGCACCTTGTTGATTTAGCAGACCTCAATGTTACTCATAAGGAAGGACCACACACTCGGTTCAGTGTCAAAGGTTGGGACAGTTTTATTGTCAACAAAGCATGGTACTGGTTCCGTGCATACCATGCTACAGGTTTACTAACACATATAAGCCTGTGACAAGGTGTCTGCTCAATACAAAGTTGCCCCTCCTATCTCTCTTCCTCATATACAGTATACCAACAAGTTACATATTGCATTCCATATATTATTACCACCCTTCTATCGTGTAGTTCAAACAAAACATCCTCATCCATTATTCTGTCATCCCATACTTTTCTTTACAAGCAATCTGTGTGTTCCTATGCCACCCTCTTAGCAATGTGTTTATGCAGTGACTTAAGAGATCTTTGTGTTCCAGTAGCATCCTTTTCAGATCAGGAATGTGATTATTTGGTTAGCCGATATTCTGACACAGCCTACTTTGCATGGTATTGTTACCCATGATTGGGGCCCCAGCAAGGCCTACAATATCCAGTGGGAGTTAGGAACCTAACTCCCTTAGGCATAATGTAATTAAGAATGGTTCCATCCATACAGATCCTGGTAAGTGACACTCAAACCTAACAGCTTGGAATTTCTACTAAATCCAGGGTCTTTGAAAACCACTTAACATTCCCCTGACTGTCTTTCCCAAGGCTTCCTTCACCTCCTTGTTTCTTAGAGTGTAAACAAAAGGGTTTAGTAGAGGAGTTACCATAGTGTTAAAGATGTTGATAGTTTTATTCAAATCCAACGAGTTCTGTGCAGAAGTCTTGACATACAGAAAAATGCCAGAGCCGTACCAGATAGTCACGACAGTGAGGTGGGCCGAGCAAGTAGAAAAGGCCTTTTGCCGGCCTTGGACTGAAGGGATTCTCAAGATGGTGGAGATAATGAAAATGTAGGAGACCAGGGTTATCGTGCATGAGACCATGACAACAATGAATGAGTCGATGAAAGTTGCCAGTTCAATGAGGCGCTTGTGAGCACAGGAAAGCGCTATCCATGAATCTATGTCACAAATAAAATGATTGATGACGTTACGGCCACAGAAGGACAACCTGGATATAAGAGCTGCCAGCACAGAGACAGCCAGGAACCCACACAGCCAAGAGAGGAGGGCCAGCTGAGCACAGAAGGTGCTGTTCATGAGGGAGCTGTAGCGCAATGGGTGGCATATGGCCAGATAGCGGTCATAGGCCATGATGGCCAGGAGGAAACATTCTGTGGCACCCAAGGAGAGGAGAAAAAACAATTGCAGGAGACAGACAGTGAAAGAGATGGTTTGGCTTGTGCCCAGCATGACGCCAATGGCCTTGGGAACACATGCTGTGGTGTACCAGATCTCCAGGAAGGAGAGATTGCAGAGGAAGAAATACATGGGGGTGTGGAGCCGTGGGTGGGTCCTCACTAGGGCTATGATGGACACATTCCCTAGGATTGTTAGGACATACATCACAGAAAACAACACAGCAAGGGCCACCCGGAAATACCAAGTGCCAGGAAAGCCGAGGAGGATGAACTCCTGCACGTTGGTTTGATTTCTTTCTGTCCCAGCCATGACGTCCATCTGTCAAGACATGAGAGATAATAAGACATTTAAACATGCTGAACACACATTTGGATGTGCAGTAGTGCAGGCCCCAGAAACCTGGTACTAAAACTAAGAGAAGAGAAGACAAAATGGGTGCTACTCAACACCCTTATGCATCTTTCTACCTCCTCAATAAAGATGTCAAGTATCAGAGGGGTAGCCGTGTTAGTCTGGATCTGCAAAAGCAGCAAAGAGTCCTGTGGCACCTTATATACTAACAGACGTATAGGAGCATGAGCCACGAAAAGCTCATGCTCCTATACGTCTATTAGTCTATAAGGTGCCACAGGACTCTTTGCTACAATAAAGATGAGATCTCCACTCTTCATTCTTCTGAGGCCCATGAGGAGGCAGTGCCATGGCTGATCCTATAGTATCTTCTGTCTTGATGATCTAGCCTATCCACCCCACTCCTCCCTCCGAGAAAGCCTCAGGATTTGGCCCATTCTCTTCATGCTTAACCTTGGAAGATAACTTTCAACTCTGATCAGGAGTCCGAAGCAGGAATGCACAGATCTCATTGAAAGTTGATACGATTTCCACTCATAAATAAGTGATACTCTTCTGACCTTCAATGGGACTTGTGTTACTTAGGTGTAGAGCTGGTCAAAAAAAATCTACAAAACTTTTTGTTTCCCTTTGGAAAACACCGGTTTGTTAAAACTGTAATATTTCACAGAAACACACAAGGTTTAGATCAAAAATCTCATCAGGATGGTGTCTCAGGTATAAAACAAAAAACCTGAGAAAAATCAGTTTTCTAGCCCGGTGGTTAGGGAACTTCTGTGGGATGTAGAAGACCCAATTTGAGTCTCATTTTTGTTTCACATTGAAATGAAAATAAAGTGTGAAGCTGTGACATTTTTCACAAAATGGTATTCTTCTTTCCTGGGCAGCCCTGCTTAGTCCTTTTTGAAAACCCCATCTCAAATTCTCAGGAAGGAAACAACATTAAAAAACAGGAATTATACAGTATTTCTTATGTGTTGTGGTAGAATCTTAGGGTCCCACCTATGGGGTTAGGCACTGTAAAAACATAACATAGAAACCATCCCTACTCCAAACAGCTTACAATCCAGAACACAAGACAAACAAGTAGAGGCAGACAACAAAGAAACAGCTTCCCAGATGTACAGTGCAATGGCTCCCAGTTTCCTTTTGCAAAACAGCCCCCTTCTTGCACTCACCTCCCCAGGGCTCAGCTCCACTCACACCTTCACAGTCTGGGCTAGACCAGAACAATAGTTAGGAATCACCTTCCAAGCCCTGTCAAATGCTTAAAAAGACAACCTATAACCCACCCGGCTATTGCATGAATATTTGCCACATTCTGCAAAGGCCATTGCTCCCAAAGCTGAGAGAGACGTCAGTGTACAGCAGGAAGAATAAATGGTCAATCCTCATTGTAGTTGGGTATTTTCAAAGAGGTTAAGGGGGTCAGATACCCAGGTACCCAGCTCTCTGTAACATCCAGTGGAAGTTGGACAATTAACTCCCTGAGGCTTCTTTGAGAATCCCAACTGCAATGTCCTTCCTCAATATTTCAGTTTGGTATCATCCTTGTACAGATAATTATACTAGTTCTTTACCGCTGCAATGTGTAGAGTATGGCTACTCAGCCACACACACACTGGCACGCTATCGGCCTAATTGAAGGCATAGTGGAGTGAAAGGTTGACTAGAAAAGTATCATTGTTCCCATTTCACAGCAGTGAAAACTAAGTCAGGGAGGTGAAGGAATTTATGCAAATCAGAGAGACAACTGGGCATAGAATATAAGAGTTCAGATTCCCATTTCTGTACCCTGTGCCCTGATCTCAGATATAGACATCCAGAAACCTCCAGTTGCTAGAAGTTGGCATTGGAGAACAGGGGAGGGATCACTCAAAATTGCTCTGTTCTTTTCATTGTCTATGAAGCATCTGGCTCTGGCAACTGTCAGAAGACAGGATATTGGGCTAGATGGGCCATTGGTCTGACCCAGTATGGCCATTCTTATGTTTATATATAGATAACTTCTCTATTTGTCTGAGATAAATTACTGAACCAATAAATTAAAGAGTTTAATTTATTAGAGCTCCTTGAAACATCTCTATTTCCATTTAAACATTTTTGATGGAAATGTCTTTTTGATGAAATGGAGACTTTAGCAAAAAATATGTTCATAAAACAATTTGGGATTTTCATAAACAGAAAAATTCAGTTTCCAATATCTTAATGATAGAAATTAAGTAACCTCAATAAGTCATTAAGTCCAGCCCTTTGTCCTGTAGCACGGCCACGTAACCCTGGGTTATCAGTGAAAAGTCCAACCAGTTTACAAAAAGTTGCAGTGATGGGGATTCTACAACCTCCCCTGGAAGCTTGTTCCAGAGTTGAACTACCCCTTATAATTAGAAAGTTTTTCCTAAAATGTATCCTAAATCTACTTTGTTGCAGATTAAGCCCATTACTTCTTATCCTAACTTCAGTGGACAAGGAGAACCATCAATTCCCACCCTCTTGATAATAACCCTTAATATATTTGAAGATTGTTGTTAGTTTCCCCTCACACAAGTCTTCTTTTCAAGTTTTCTAAACCTTTTATCATTTTTGTTTCTCTCCTCTGGACCCTGTCCAATTTGTCCACATCTTTCCTAAAGTGTGGTGCCCAGAATTGGACACACTACTCCACTGGGGCCTCACCCTCACTCACAGTAGTGTGGACAATTACCTCCCGTGTCTTACATACCACTTTCCTGTTAATACACCCCAGGATGATACTTGCCTTTTATACAGCTGCATCACATTTCTGACTCATATTCCATTTGTGATTCCCAAGATCCTTTTCAGCAGACCTACCATCTAGCCTTTTATCCCTCGTTTTGTAGTTGTGCATTTGACTTCTCCTTTCAAAGTAAAGTACTTTGCACTAGCCTTTCTTAAATTTCATCTTGCTAAGTATGGACCAATTGTCTAATTTGTCAGGGTCATTTTCAATTCTAATCCTGTCCTCCAAAGTGATTGCAACCCCGCTCGGCTTGGTGTCATCTGCAATTTTATTAAGGACAACCTCCACTACATTATGCAAATCAGTAACGAAAATATTGGATGGTACTGAACCCAGGACTGACACCTGCAGGACCTCACTAAATTCACACTCCTAGTTTGCTAGTGAACCATTGATAACTACTCTTTGAGTACCATCTTTCAACAGGTCGAGTACCCACCATATAGTAGTTTCCTCTAGATCTTATTTCTCTAATTTGTTTATGAGAATGTCATGGGGAACTGTATCAAAAGCCTTACTTAAATCAAGATAAATCACAGCTACTGTTTTCTCCCCATCCACTACGCCAATAACTTATCAAAGGAATGTTTTGATTTAAAACTGAACATTTTTAGTTAACCAAAACATGTTGGTCTTTTGATGAAAACTGAAAAAAAAATACATGAACATTTTTCATGAAAGCTAAAATATTTTTATTTTTGTCCACGTATTTGACGCCAAAGAATCAATTGGATGTATTAGTTATAGAATGTATAAAGAATATTATTTCCTTGTGTTCCTCCTAGACTATCCACTACATTAAAACAGAGGAATGAATTAAGTCCAGTCTTCCAGTACAGGTCTGGTAACTCCTTAATGAGGCAAACTTTTGGAACAGCAGGAGGAATTTCCAGCTGGTTCGCATTACCAAGAAAGGTGAAGCTGTTTCAATTTTAATTTCAGCTCCAGCTATGCCTGGCTAGTGGATCTAACTTACCAGCTGTGCTGATGGAGCTTGTCAATATAAATTCCCTTCATTCCCAATCTTTTTCTCTCCAGAGGACACATAATAGCTTTGGCTGCTGCTCAGTGGCGCATTGTAAGGTGGTATATTTTGCTTTTCCCGCACCTAGAAATATATCAATTATAAGAAGATTTCATACCAGATTCTCATTTCCATGAAGGTCACTTTACACCACTGTAGCATTTCAAGTGGATTTAAAGTCTGTATGATCATTCTAAATCACTTCCCCTTTATGGAGCCTCTACACTGTTAGAGTGCTGTGAAATATTGTCAGTATAAAAAAGAATCTGCCACTTCAAAACCAAAAGGCTCTGGCAAAGTCGGTAGAGCTCTACATTGGTTAGAATCTCTTTTCATCACCATCCAACTGTCTTTACCCCACCTACCGTGCTCATGAACTGCATCTCAAATTGATCGCATGAGGGAAACTGTTTTGTACTCCACCCTCAGCTCCCCATCACCCTGGGGACATGTGAACTCAACAGAATGTCACAGACTTCCCTAGAGTGTGTAACACATTCTGCTAAGTCAGGCTGCTCTCCTGGTTAAGGCATAGGAAACCAGCACACTAGCCCTGCCTTTCCCAAATGCTTTTTGCACTGTGAACTTCAGAGTGTTATGCCAGCCCTTCCCTCAGCCTCATTTTCCCCTTCTGTGAAATAATGATAAATACCATAATTTGACCCCTGGGTACAGACAAAGAGCTCCCAGAAGAAACCAGTCTACACAAATCCATAGATACCAAGGCCAGAAGGGAAGATTGTGATAATCTAGTCTGGCCTCCCATATAACACAGGCCATACAGCATCTGCAAAATAATTCCTGGATCCGGTCTTTTAGAAAAAATATCCCATGTTGATTTGAAAATTGCCAGTGACAGCGAATTCACCAGTAGACTTGGTAAATGGATCCAATGATTAATTACTCTCCCTGTAAAAATAAGCACTTTATTTCCTGTTTGAATTCCTCTAGCTTCAACTTTCAGCCATTGGATCACGTTAGACCTTTCTCTGCCAGATTGAAGAGTTCATTATAAATATTTGTTCCTCATGTAGGAATTTATAGTCTGTGATCAACTCACCCCTTAACCTTCTTTTTGTTAAGCTAAATAGTTTGAGCTCTTTGAGTCTATCATTATAAGGCATGTTTTCTAGTCCTGTAACCATTTGCCTGGCTCCTCTCTGAACCCTCTCCAATTTATCAACATCCTTCTTGAATTGTGAACACAAGAACTGGACACAGTATTCCAGCAGTGGTCACACCAGTTCCAAACAGATTAAAAATGAACTCATCTACTCCTATTTGAGATTCCCCATTCATGCACTAATTTTTTAGCCACAGCATGGGAGCTCATGTTCAGCTGATTATCCACCCTGGCCCTGAAATCTTTTTTAGAGTCACTGCTTCCCTCGATAAAGTCCCCCACCCTGTAAGTTTGGCTGACAATTGTTGTTCCCAGAGCTATACATTTACATTTAACCACGTTAAAACACATATTGTTTGCTTATATACAGCTTATCAAGGTATCCATATTGCTCTATAGAAGAGACCTTGCCTCTTCGTTATTTACCATTCCTCCAATTTTTCTGTTATCTGTAAACATTAGCAGTGATGATTTTATGTTTTCTTATAGATCACTGATAAAAATGAAAAATAGCCTAGGGCCAAGAACCAATCTCTGCAGGGCCCTACTAGAAACACACCTGCTCAATGATGATTTCTCATTTGCAATGACATTTTGAGCAATCTGTTAATCCATTTAATGTTTGCTCCATTGATTTTATATCTTTCTAGTTTTTTAATCAAAGTGTCTTGAGGTACCAAGTCAAATGTCTTATAAAAGTCTAAGTCTATTACATCCACACTATTACCTTTATCAGCCAAACTTGTAATCTCATCCAAAAATGATATCCAATTAGTTTGACAGGACCTATTTTCTATAAACCCATGTGGACTGGCATTAATTATAGTACCTTCCTTTAAGTTCTTTATTTCTTGAGTCCTGTATCAGCCAGTCCATTATCTTGCCTGGGATCCATGGCAGACATCTTGCCTGGGATCCATGCCTATAATTACCTAGGTCAACCCATTTTCCCTTTTTAAACATTGGCCCAACATTAGTTTTCTTCAAGTCTTATGGAACTTCTCCAGACTCCAAGGCTTATTGAAAATCAATATGAACAGTCCAGTGATCTCCTCAGTCAGCTCTTTTAAAACTCTTGGGTGCAAGTTCTCCAGCCCTTCTGATTTTAAAATTTCCCATTATAACAGCTGATGTTTATCATCTTTCAGAGATATTAGTGTAAGGGAAATTGTGTAATTGTCATTATATGATATGACTACGTCATCTGTTTTTGATTTCCCAAATGCAGACCAGAAATATTTATTGAACACTTCTGCCTTTCTGCATTATTATGGATAATTCTATCATTTACATCTAGTAATGGCCCAATAGTATTCTCAGGATTATTTTTGTTTCTTATACTTTTAAAAAAAACATACTAATTGTCCTTAACTCCGCTGGCCATAAATATCTCCTTGTGTCCCTTTGCTTCCTGTATCAATTTTCCTAAATTCCAATATGTATATTTGTCTGTGTATTTATATATATATAATGCCTTCACTTCCTCTCCAAACCAGGGGAGTTTTTTAAACAGTATGGCCTTCTTTCTCAAGGATCCATGGCAACACTTAAATTCCAACTAGTGGGGACACAAATTTTATATAGTAAACATAAGGAGAGGACCTAGATTGTGAAAGTGGGATTTTCAAAGAACATAAGAATGGCCAACTGGGTCAGACCAATGGCTCATCTAGCCCAGTAGCCTGTCTTCCAGTGATGGCCAGTACCAGATGCTTCAGAGGGAATGAACAAAACAGGGCAATTATTGAGTGGTCCATCCGCATTGTCTAGTCCCAGCTTCTGGCAGTCAGAGTTTAAGGGACACCCAGAGCATAGTGTTGCGTCCCTGACCATCTTGGCTCATAGCCATTGATGGTCTCATAACATTTCCTTATTCACTTTCTCCACACCATTCATGATTTTATAGACCTCTCTTGTATCCCCACTCAGTCGTCTCTTTTCCACTCTGAACAGTCCCAGTCTTATTAATCTGTCCTCACAGGGAAGGTGTTTCATACCTCTAATAATTTTTGTTGCCCTTTTCTCTCCTTTTTCCTACTCTAGTATATCTTTATTGAAATGGAGTGACCAGAACTATTTTCAGTATTCAAGGTGATGGTTTATATATGGTTAATTCATTGGGATTTGGGCAATTAATTCCCACAGGCTTCTTTGAAAATGCAAGCTTCAAACTAGATCTGACATCCAATGGGAGTTGGGAACCTAACTCCCTTAGGCATAATGTAATGAATAATGGGGGCATATATAAAGATCATGCCAAGTGTCATTCAATCCTAGCATCTTAGACTCATAGACATTAAAATCAGAAGGACCATCATGATCATCTAGTCCAGTGGTTTTCAAACTTTTTTTCTGGGGACCCAGAAGAAAACTGTTGATGCCCACGACCCAACGGAGCTGGAGATGTGTGAGAGGTTTGGGGTGTGAGAGGGGGCTCTGGGCTGGAGCAGGGAGTTGGGGTGCAGGTGGGGGTCAGGGCTCTGGGCTGGGGCTGCAGGCTTTGGGGTAGGGCTGGGGATGAGGGGTTTGGGGTGCAGGAGGGTCTCCGGGGTGGGGGGGGGCTCAGGGCTGGGGCAGGGGTTTGGGGTGCGGGGTTGGGGTGTGGGCTTACCTCCTGGTGGCTCCCAGTTAGCAGCACAGCCGGGGTGCAGAGGCAGGCTTCCCGCCTGTCCTGGCACTGTAGACCGTGTTGCACCCCGGAGCAAGCCAGCAGCAGGTCCAGCTCCTAGGTAGAGGCATGCAAGCGGCTCCGCACGCCTCTCGCTCACAAGATTGGGTGTGGGGGCAGTGCGTGGAGCCCCATGGCCCCCCTGCCTAGAAACCTGACCCACTGCTGGCTGCTTCTGGGGCACAGCGTGGTGTCGGAACAGGTAGGCACTAGCCTGCCTTAGCTGGGCAGCACCACTGACGTGACTTTTAACGTCCCAGTCAGCGGTGCTGACCAGAGCCACTAGGGTCCCTGGGTGCTGAGCAAGGTGACCCTGTGCCTTACATGCCGCAACTCAATGGGTAGTGATCAATGGCTCCATGTCTAGTTGGCAGCCGGTATCAAGCAGAGTGTCCCAAGGGTCGGTCCTGGGGCCGGCTTTGTTCAATATCTTCATTAATGATCTGGAGAATGGCGTGGACTGCACCCTCAGCAAGTTTGTAGATGACACTAAACTGGGAGGAGTGGTAGATACGCTGGAGGGTAGGGATAGGATACAGAGGGACCTAGACAAATTAGAGGATTGGGCCAAAAGAAATCTGATGAGGTTCAACAAAGACAAGTGCAGAGTCCTGCACTTAGTATGGAAGAATCCCATGCACTGCTACAGATTAGGGACCGAATGGCTAGGCAGCAGTTCTGCAGAAAAGGACCTAGGGGTTACAATGGACAAGAAGCTGGATATGAGTCAACAGTGTGCCCTTGTTGCCAAGAAAGCTAACGGCATTTTGGGTTGTATAAGTAGGGGCATTGCCAGCAGATCGAGGGATGTGATCATTCCCCTCTATTTTACATTGGTGAGGCCTCATCTGGAGTACTGTGTCCAGTTTTGGGCCCCACACTACAAGAAGGATGTGGAAAAATTGGAAAGCGTCCAGCAGAGGGCAGCAGAGATAATTAGAGGGCTGGAGCACATGACTTATGAGGAGAGGCTGAGGGAATTGGGATTGTTTAGTTTGCAGAAGAAAAGAATGAGGGGGGATTTGATAGCTGCTTTCAACTACCTGAAAGGGGGTTCCAAAGAGCATGGATCTAGACTGTTCTCAGTGGTAGCAGATGACAGAACAAGGAGTAATGGTCTCAAGTTGCAGTGGGGGAGGTTTAGGTTTGAAATTAGGAAAAACTTTTTCACTAGGAGGGTGGTGAAGCACTGGAATGGGTTCCCTAGGGAGGTGGTGGAATCTCCTTCCTTAGAGATTTTTAAGGTTGGGCTTGACAAAGCCCTTGCTGGGATGATTTAGTTGGGGATTGGTCCTGCTTTAAGCAGGGGGTTGGACTAGATGACTTCCTGAGGTCCCTTCCAACCCTGATATTCTATGATTCTATGACCCAGTACTGGGTCACGACCCTAAAATTGAAAAACACTGTCTTAGGCTAGGTCTACACTACAGCGGGGTTCTGACCTAAGATACGCAACTTCAGCTACGTGAATACCGTAGCTGAAGTTGCGTATTTTAGGTCGGCTTACCTGGCGGTGAGGACGGGGGAAAGCCGACCGCTGCCGCGCTGCCGCCGACTCCGCTGCCGCCTCTTGTCGAGGTGGATTTCCGGAGTCGACGGCAGAGCGATCAGGGATCGATTTTACCGCGTCCTCACGAGACGCGGTAAGTCGATCCCCGATAAACCGATTGCTACCCGCCGGATCGGCGGGTAGTGAAGACGTAGCCTTAGAGTGTAAATGAAAGGGTTTAATAGAGGAGTTACCATAGTGTTAAAGATGTTGGTTGTTTTGTTAAAATCCAGTGAGTTCTGTTTATAAGGCTTGACATACAGAAAAGTGATGGATAGTCACAACAGTGACGTGGGCAAAGGAAGTGGAAAAGGCCTTTTGCCGGCTTTGGACTGATGGGATTCTCAAGGTGGTGGAGCTGATGTAAATGTAGGAGACCAGGGTTATCGCGCATGAGACCAGGACAACAATGAGGCGCGTGTCAGTGCATGAGAGCACTATCCAGGAAAAGACTGATGATGTTAGGGCCACAGAAAGGCAACCTGGGTATTAGACGCCAGCACAGAGACAGCCAGGAACATGCAGAGCCAAGAGAAGAGGGCCAGCTGAGCAGAGAAGGTGCTGTTCATGAGGGAGCTGTAGCACAATGGGTGGCATACGGCCAGATAGCGGTCATAGGCCATGACAGCCAGGAGGAAACATTCTGTAGAACCCATGGAGATGAAGAAAAACAATTGCAGGAGGCAGACAGTGAATGAGATGGTTTGGCTTGTGCCCAGCATGATGCCAATGGCCTTGGGGACAGATGCTGTGGTGTACTGGAGCTCCAGGAAGGAGAGATTGCAGAGAAAGAAAATACATGGGTGTGTGCAGGCATGGGTGGGTCCTTACTAGGGCTATGATGGACATGTTCCCTATGATGGTTAGGATGTATATCACAGAAAACAGCACAGCAAGGGACATCCGGAAATACCAAGTGCCGGGAAAGCCCAGAAGGATGAACTCCTGCATGGTGGTTTAATTTATTATTTCTGTCCCAGCCATCATGTCCATCTATCAAGACATGAGAGATCATAGGGCATTTAAACATGTTAAACACACATTTGGATGTGCAAAGTTCAGACCCCAGAAATCTGGTGCTAAACCTGAGAGGATAAATAGGAAAATGGGTGCTACTCAACACCGCCCTGCCTTGTGCATCTTTCCACCTCCACAACAGAGAGGAGAGTTCCACTCATCATTCTTTTAAGACCCACAAGGATGCAGTGGGTGGCTGACCCTATGGTTTCTTTTCTGTCTTCACGATCTAGCCCATCAACCCCACTTCATCCACCCCTGAGGCAGCGTCAGGTTCGGGCCCATTCTCTTCATGGCTCACCTTGAAGCTAACTTTGATCTCTGTTCAGGTCACAGTGGGAGTTTTGGCACAAGTCCCATTGAAAGTTGATAGGATTCCTACTCCTAAATCCCTTACACTCTTCTGACTTTCAATGGGGCTTTTCTTATTTTGGTGTAGAAGTGTTCAATTTTTTCCCAAAATAACCTTTTTTTCCCATTGAAAAATACTATTTTGTTAAACCTGAAATATATCAAGGAAACATTTTGAGTTTGGTTGAAAATTTGGTGCCTCAGGCCCATCATGGAATTCCGAATCAAAACAAAAAACCTGAGGAAAATTAACTCTCTCTTCTGCAGGTTTGTGCACTCATTTGTAATGTAGGGGAGAGAGGTTTGAGTCTTTTCTGGCTCAGGTAGAATGGGGACTATGAGTCTCCCCCATCCCATGGGACTGCCCTACCCATCTGCCTATTGTGGGGTAGATCTCTTTTTTTTTTTTTCTGAAGAAAAAAATGAAAGGCCTCATTTTTGTTCCATATTGGAATGAAAAGCAAGTGTGAAACCTGGACACTTTTCACAAAATAGAATTCTTGTTTCCTGGCCAGATCTGCTTTGTCCCTTTTACCACCTCCCCCCCCCTAACCTCCAATTCTCAATAATAAGGAAGCAACATTAGAAACTAGCAATTACTTTTTTATTTATTGTGTGTTTTGTGGTAGAATCTTAAGGTCCCACCTATGGGTGGGACCCCATTGTGCTAGGAACTGTAACAACATAGCATGGAAGCCATCCCTACTCCAAACAGCTTACAATCCAGAAGACAAGACAGACAAACAAGTAGAGGCAAACAACAGCTTCCCAGATGTTCCTCTTCCAATTCTAATATGCCTTTTTAAGATGAGGAGACCAGAATTGTATGCAGTATTCAAGGTGTGG
>NW_020664464.1:32175494-32333445 GCF_002925995.2 Terrapene triunguis | reverse complement strand
CTTTGTTTGGTTCCTTCACTGTTCCCAGGCTTATAGATTGCTTGAGATCTGCAGGCCCTAGAGCTCACTTCCTGAGCACAATATATGATTGTGGCTATGATAAGATTGGACTAAAACTAGCAAGGTCCCCTGGTTTCTGCACCTTTCCCGTTGAGACATTTTTTAAAAAGTAGATTAATGTAATATTTTTATATTTAATTCAATCTCAAGTTTCTCAGAAATTTACTTTTACGGTGCACTAAATTTTCAATATGCTAATACACGTGAGGTAGTGTGGTCTAGTGGTTTAGAGCACTGGCCTGGGATTCAGGTGACCTGGTTTCTATTCCTGGCTCTGCTGCTGGGTCACTGGCTGTCCTTGGTCACTTGGTGGTCACTTTGCCTCCCTGTGCCAGTGTCCCCCTCCATTAAAAAAAAAAGTGGGGAAGGGGAGATGATTGTACTGACCTCATTTGTAAAGTGTTTTGAGATCTACAAGCACTAAACAGAATTTTTACTAAAAATGAGATTCTACAGGGGTGGGAGAGAACTACAGATTAACTTTGGTAGGGCGCATGAAGATATAATTCACTATGGAGGCATTAATTTTGCTAATGCTGTGAAGAAAACTCTCTTGTGCATAATGAATTGAAACAGCCTCTCCCTCTTTGCATTTGTTAATTCATTTCTCCTATACCAGATGCTTTTTGTTCCATTGAAATATGCATGGGGATGTGCTTTTTATTTATTACCCTTGCCCTATGATTTATTATTCAAAAGTGGGCAACTTGGAAAGCAAATACTCAATATTAGGTGATTGTTCGCCTGGTGTAGAAAAAGCCCGTGAAGAAAGTCTAAGTGTGCAGCAGCTGCAGTTACACTAGGGGAACTCCATGACTTCAATAGATTCAATAGTCGTCTTTTCTCTGTTTACAGGTACTCTGACTTGCCCCTTTCCCCCTTCACTCAAACCCAATTCAGAGGCAGCTGATGAGTCGCAGGTGCACTGGCTTCTTCCTTCTTAGAGGATGAATGGCACGCTATGAGAGACCTGAAACCTGATGGTATGATGATGAGGGCTTTAATTCAGCAAAGTACCATTCTAGCATACCTCAGCCAGAGTCATCATGCGTACCTGGAAAAAAGAAAGGGCTTCCACAGCTAAACAAAAGATCTGCCAGGACTGACTATTCAATAGAATAGGTTGCTGCTAGTTAACCTGGTGTAAAGTTGGCTAAACCTCTCAAAGACTGCATTGGTGCAGGTTGCATTTCCACTGAATAATTACCATACATTCTGCCTATTGAAAAATGATCTTCCCTGCTGTTTGATTTGTCTATGATGGTCTTATTGTTTAAAACTATTGTGTCATGTTGCTCTCCATTGTTAATTAGCGGAGCTTGTTAGAAAAAAACAATTGCCAGAGTTTGCTCTTTTGTTGAAATTGAAACACACTGCAGGACTGTGTCAATTCTGACAGAATCCACCAGAAACCAAGCATGTTTCCAATGGGACTTTGCCAGCCAGGCAGAATTCCATCAGAAACTTGCTTGGCTTCCTGACAGCTCAGCTGCCGGGCTCCTTGCTAGACCATGTGGCACGCTGCTGGGGAACCTGGGTTTCCAGGCTCCCAGCTCCTCAGCTGCCTGCCTGGTGGGCTGATGGGAAGCTGGGAGCCTGAAAGTTGCGGGAGCCCCAGCTGCCAGGCTCGTGACTCCTCGCCGGGTAGGGCTCTTAGGGTCCATGGCTCCAGGACAGCCCACCAGGTGTGCTACCGTGGAGCTAGGTCTTGTAAGGCTCCAAGGGTCTCCAGCTCTGGGGCAGCCTACAAGGCTGCTTTAGAGCTCAGTGGAGATCAGCAATTCCATTTCACACAGAATTTCAAAATTTTTGAATATGATTCCAAATCAGAATGAAATCTGATTTTGAAATAGCAAAATCCTCTACAAAATAGAATTACCGTTCTCCCCCCAGCTCTTTCCGACCGTGGTACTAGTGGGGCCTTGTAATGAATGCAACCCTGTTTTACCGCTTCCCCCATCTTTCCCCCTGTTATCTTTCTCCTTTCATCTCCGTGGAAACCAATATTTCCCTTTCCTATATTCTTCCGGGGGGGGTGTGGGTGTGGGTGTGTGTTCACTCTGGGGGGTTTGGAACAGATGCCCCTGGGCTAGAAGGATCTTTCCCTGCTGCGTTCCTGCGCGGCCCTTTTCTTGGTCAGAGCTGCCTGCAGAGCAGACTCCTTCTTGGCCACGAGGGCGCTAAAGTTACATAAACAAATCTACATATGTCCTCTGCAAACACTTATTCCCGGCTATCTACTGGGATTATTATCGCTAAAGAGTCAAACACACATACAAACCCTATATATTCTGTTTCTTCAGGGGGAATAAAGAACAGAATTTCCATGTAACTCTAGAATGGTTTAAAGTTTAAGGTACTGGGTTATGATATTTGGTCTCTTGTAGATAGAATTGTAAAATTACAAGCTCTTTATTTTTGTGTACTATAAAACACATCTATATAATTAAATCAAGGTTGAAAGTGCTTTGCCTAGAAGATTAATTTAAACCTCTATGGATAAAAAGAAGAACCTCCAGGACTCAATATACTGATGTGTAGATAGCACCTCAGCACATTTCAGTGTGCGGGTCATTTCCTTTCTGATGCCTGTGCAGGGGATGTCTCTTTACACTAGAAGCTTTTGCTGTATCTTTTGGCTATATTGGCCCAGCTCCTCCAAGGTACATAGCTAGGGTTACCATATGTCCGGGTTTCCCCGGACATGTCCGGCTTTTGGGTCTTTAAATAGCCGTCCGGGGGGAATTTGTAAAAAGCTAAAAATGTCTGGGATTTCCCCCCGGACGGCTATTTAAAGACCCAAAAGCGAGGACAGGGCAGCCGCGCTGGGGGAACCGCGGCAAGCCGGCGCCGCCGGCGCCACTCACCTTTCCTCCCTGGGCCCTGGGGCAGCGCGCAGCTGAGAGCTCCCGGCGCGGCGGCGCCAGCCCACGGGGGCCCTCCGCCTGGCCGGCAGGAGCCTGCAGAGCGCAGCCCTCCCCCTGCCCCGGCACACAGAGAGGCAGGGAGGTCTCACTCCCCTGCGTGCTGCAGCGGGGCGGGGCTTGTAGACTCCGGCAGCAGGCAGCTGTCGCCGGGCAGAGAACCCCCCGCCCCTGCCCCCTCCCCTCGACCCGACCCGACCCTAGGAAGGGGCCAGAGGGACTGGGAGGGACCTGCCTGCTGCATGCTTCCTGGGAGCAGCTCCAGGTAAGCACTGCTGGGCTCACCTGGCCCCCTGGCAGGTCCCTCTGGGGGGGGCTCCCCTCAGACCCACTGCCCTCAGGCCCTGCCCCCGTTCCAACAGCCTCCCCCACAGTCCCCCTGCTCCCCCCAACCCACTGCCCTCAGCCTTGCCCTAACCCAAATCTCTTCTTCAGCCTCCCCCGTCATCCCACCCCCATCGCTCCCCCTGCTGTCCCACCCCCTCAACTTCCCACCATTACAGTACTGCTCCCCTCTGTCTCATCCCCTCCAGACCCTGTCCCTCTCCCCAACCCCCCAACCCACCCCAGCCCAGCCCCATTGTCTCCCCCGCCCCACCCCACTCTACACAGCTCTCTCTACCCTGTCCCATTCATGCTCCCCTCAGCCCCTACCCTACTCCCCCCATCCCAGTCCTGTCCCATCCCCCTCGGCCCCCCCCAGTCCCAGTCCTGTCCCCCTCAGTTCCTCCACCCTGCTTCCCCCGGTCCATCCCCACACACCCACCGACTCCCTCGACCTCCCTCCCCCCAATCCCACTGCCTGGACCCACCCCCGTCCCACTCAGGACATGCATAAAAAAGAAGCAATGGGCTTAAATTGTAGCAAGGGAGAGTTAGGTTAGACATTAGGAAAAACATCCTAACTGTAAAGGTAGTTAAGCACTGGACAAATTACCTAGAGAGGTTATGGAATAGCAGTCATTGGAGTTTTTTAAGAGGTTAGACAAACACCTGTCAAGGATGGTCTAGTTGTTATTACTCAGTCCTGCCTCAGTGCAGGGGTTTGACTAGATGACCTATTGATTAGGGTTACTATACTTCCGGATTTTCCCGGACATGTCCGGCTTTTTGGGATTCAAATCCCCGTCCGGGGGGAAATCCCAAAAAGCCGAACATGTCCGGGAAAATCCGGCGCCGCTGGGCCGGGGGCTGGCCCAGGGCGCTGGGGGGCCGGGCCGCCGGGGGTGCTGGGGGCCGGGCCGCCGGGGGTGCTGGCGGCACATTTCAGTGTGCGGGTCATTTCCTTTCTGATGCCTGTGCAGGGGATGTCTCTTTACACTAGAAGCTTTTGCTGTATCTTTTGGCTATATTGGCCCAGCTCCTCCAAGGTACATAGCCATTATGGGAGTGAGGGGCCCAAACATCTTTGAGGATGTGGGTCGCTATCTCCTGGTTTCTCTTTCCTGTCAATGGAGTGGGGCTGTGCAAATGGGAAGTCACTGCCTAAGGCTGGGAGTGGCCCAACTCATCCCTGGGCTGGTGGTGGGCTCTGCCAAAGAGCCTGGGATGGCTCCGCGCTGCTGGGGACGAGGGAAGCCATGGTGGGCTTGGTGCTAAAGCCTGAGCAGCAGGGATGGGGCCAAGCTTGGCACAGTGGGGAAGCAGGTGCAGGCAGGCTCTGTGCACTGCTGAGGGACAGCAGGGGATGGTTTGGTTCCCCCCGCCCCATAGGAAGAGACCAGGGCAGGCTCAGTGCGGGGGCTGCCATGGGAAGCCTGACAGGTGAGATCCGCCCCTCGCGCCTCTGGAGGCAGCTCTGTGCATCGCTGCCCTGCCGCCATGGCACCAGGACTCCAAAACTTAGTCGCAGACACAAGGGCTGGATGGAGCCCACATGGGGCTATGACGTTATTGATATAATCTGGGACCATATAGATCATTGTTGCAACCAAGGTCCTGTAGTGGCACCCAAATCTTGTATAAAGGGGGTCAAATGGGGTGTCTAAGACAAGGTTATGGTTTACTGGTTATGATTAGGCTGTCTATATGTGTGTATCAATTTTGTAGTTGAAGTTATGAATATTGGCTCTATAGTGTCTGTATTTCAAACTTATGCTATGCTGCTGGGTGACATCCCAGACAAACTGGTGTTAGCTCTGCCTAGCCTGCTTGATGGCCCATTAAGGACCATCAGCTATACAATGGACCCATTGAGAGAAGGCCTTGAGACTCAGCAAAGTATGCAGGAACTGGCCCATGTGACTCCAGACTCCATTTTGCTGTAATTTTCCACAGTAAGGACAAAGAGGTGTTCTTACACCTGGAAAAGACTATATAAGGCTGATGCCTCATCTCCATCTTGTCTTCAATCCTGCTTCTTACCTCTGGAGGAACTTTGCTACAAGCTGAAGCTTTGAACAAAGGACTGAGGACCCATCCCAGCGGGAGATGTATTCCAGAGACTTGATTTGAACCTGCAGTTTATTCTATCGCTGCTGCAAGCCTGAACCAAGAACTTTGCCATTACTGTATGTAATTGATTCCACTTAACCAATTCTAGCTCTCATCTCTATCTTTTTCCTTTTATGAATAAACCTTTAGTTTTTAGATTCTAAAGGATTGGCAACAGCGTGATTTGTGGGTAAGATGTGATTTGTATATTGACCTGGGTCTGGGGCTTGGTCCTTTGGGATCAGGAGAACCTTTTTCTTTTACTGGGGTCTTGGTTTTCATAACCATTTGTCCCCATAACGAGTGGCACTGGTGGTGATACTGGGAAACTGGAGTGTCTAAGGAGATTGCTTGTGAGACTTGCGGTTAGCCAGTGGGGTGAGACCGAAGTCCTCTTAGTCTGGCTGGTTTGCTTTGCCTTAGAGGTGGAAAAACCCCAGCCTTGGGCTGTAACTGCCCTGTTTGAGCAATTTGTCCTGAGTTGGCACTCTCAGTTGGGTTCCGCCAGAACCGCATTGTCACAGGGGCTCCACCAGGGGGCGGGGCTCAGACTGGGCGGGAATTGGTTCAAGAGGGAGGGCGTTCGGTGTGAGAGAGAGGCTGAGTCAGCTCGAGACTGAGGCGAGACTTCAGGTTAGAGGACGGCGGGCGCCGACTGTGAGGTGGGCCCGAGAGAACCTCTGAGGCGGCACGATCCAGGGGCGGGGCTTAGGAGCAGAGGGCCACGTGCCCAGGCGGGGGCCCTGGTCTTTGAAATTCTGACACTGCTCCAGGCCCTCAGGGAAAGGGGGGCTCAATGGGGAGAAGCGGCACTAGGAGCTTGCCCACAGCCAGTAGAACCCCGCTACCCCGGGAACATCAGAATGGTTGGGACCAGATGAAGCAAGCACCTCAGAGGCGGGGGGCTCGGTCCAGGCTTCCACATGGCGGCATGAGAGGGGCTGCGGCTGAGGCTAAAAGCGGTGCAGGCACCGGGAGGAGGGCGGATGGGAAGCAGCGACAGGCACTGCCTGAGAAAGAGGAGCGGGTGGCCGGTTGTGAGGTGGCAGGAGGGGCAAAGCAGAGGCTGGAGCGCCGCGATGAGATGGCGGGAAGCAGCTGGCTCTGGCGGGAAGTCTGAGGCGGCGGTAGACAGAATGTGGGTTGGGTGGGAAACTGCAACACGGGGCAGGCAGAAGGCGCTGAGGTTGCTGCGGAGCAGGAAGGGGCGATGCTGAGAGGACAGTAGGAGGCTGGAGGCAGAGCTACAGAAGGGGCACGAGCAGAGGGAAGGGTTGGGCTTGAGGCAGGAAGCGCTGAGGTAACTCGAGGAGAGGGGTGAGGAGCGTGTGATTGGGCACCAGAGGGTGGGGCGCCATCTAGGCACGGAGAGGTCAGGGCATAAGGAAGGGTTCAAGTTCAGGAGGGAAAAGCTGAAATCGCACAAGGGGGTGAGGAACCGTGATTTTGAGGCAGCAGGATGGGCAAAGAGATGTGGTGGCATGAGTTGGTATATGGGGCTTGGGCTGAGGCAGGAAAGGTCTGAGGTAGATCAACGAGGTAGGGGGAAGTGCTGAAGTGACGCCAGAGGAGTGGGCTTGGCACCTGGGCGGGAAAGCCTGAGGTGACGCCTGAAGAGGAGCTCGACGCCTGGGCGGGAAAGGCTGAGGTGGCAGCAGAAGAGGAGCTTGGCTCCTGGGAGGGAAAGCGTGAGGTGACACCAAGGGAGGGGCTCAGAAATTAGGCAGGAATAGCTGAAGTGAATCTGAAGGGAGGGGCGGGGGTTGGAGACTGGGCGGGGAAACCTGAGGTGACTCTCAAGGGGGAGTGTCAGAGTCTGGGCAGGAAAGGCTGTGGTGACTCTGAAGGGCGGGGGCTGTCAGAGCCTGGGCGTAAAAGTTTGTGGTGACTCTGAATGGGGGTGGGGACCGGAGACTTGGAGGGAAACGCTGAGGTGACTCTGAACGGGGTGGGCCGGAGACTTGGAGGGAAAGGCTGAGGTGACTCCGAAAGAGTCGGGGGTCAGAGCCTGGGCGGGAAAAGCTGAGGTGTCTCTGAAGTGGGGAGGTCAGAGCCTGGGTAACGCCAGAAGAGGAGCCCAGACTCTGGGCGGGAAAGTCTGAGGTGGCAGAGGAGGAGTCGTCCGGCACTTCGGAGGGAAAAGCTGAGGTGACCCTGCGGGGGGGGGAGGTCAGAGCCTGGGCAGGAAATGCTGAGGTGACTCTGAGGTGTCGGGGGGGGGGATGTCAGAGCCTGGGTGGGAAATGCTCAGGTGACTCTGAAGGGGTGGGTCGGAGCCTGGGCTGGAAAGGCTGAGGTGACTCTCAAGGGGGTGTGTTGGAGCCTGGGCGGGAAACGCTCAACTGATTCTGAAGGGGGAGGGTCGGAGCCTGGGCTGGAAAGGCTGAGGTGACTCTGAAGGGGCTGGGTCGAAGCCTGGGCGGGAAAGGCTGAGGTGACTCCGAAAGAGTCGGGGGTCGGAGCCTGGGCTGGAAAGGCTGAGGTGTCTCTGAAGGGGGGAGGCCAGGGCCTGGGTACCACCAGAGGAGGAGCCCGTAGTCTGGGCGGGAAAGTCTGAGGTGGCTGAGGAGGAGGACTCCGGCACTTGGGTGGGAAAAGCTGAGGTGACCCTAGGAGGGGAGGGACGGAGCCTGGGAAGGAAATACTGTGGTGACTCTGAAGAGGGGGAGGTGTCAGAGCCTGGGCGGGAAAGGCTGTGATGACTCTGAACGGGGTGGGTCAGAGCATGGGCGGGAAAGGCTGAGGTGACTCTGAACGGGGTTGGTCAGAGCCTGGGCGGGAAAGGCTGTGATGACTCTGAAGGGGGGGGGGTGGAGCCTGAGAGAGAAAGACTGTGGTGGCTCTGAAGGGGTGGGTCAGAGCCTGGGCGGGAAAGGCTGAGGTGTCTCTGAAGGGGTGGGCCGGAATGGCTGAGGTGATGCAGGAGGAGGAGCTCAGCGCGAAAGATTTGGTACTTTTCTGATTCAGGAGTGGAAAATCCTAATCTGAGAGTTGTGGAGTTGTAGTAAGGGTGTCTGACTAACACGTGCCTCTGTGCTCCCTCTCTCTGTTTCAGGCAGCTTCAAACACAAGTGGCCAAGAAGAAAGGTTGTGGAATGTCAAGCCAAGGGGAAGAAAGAAGAGAAGTCACTGAAGATGGAGGCAAAGGAAAGGGACTCTGGGCACAGTAAACTGCCTGTAATCAGGCCTCCAATCATCTAATTACACTGTATGGGGATCTGGAGCCTTTTAATCCCTTGAACAGCATGACCCCCCTGTTAGCAGGGTCCAGGTCCTAAGCCTTTTCCCTTTCTTTTTGGAGGGGAGAAAGATTGGTCAAGTTTAACACTGTGGGTCAAGTGACCTATTGCAATGAGCTCTCTTTCTGTTCTGGGAAGTCCCCCTTTCTTATGTATGTATGTGTATGTGAGTGCATGTGATACAAATGGGTGTGAACATCTGTATTTATTGATTGATTGATTGATTTTGAGTTCTTTCAGTTAAATCACTGCAGTTCTTTTGCTTTACTCTCCTCAGAATTGGAAAAAGAGCTGAATGTGTATTAATATATTTATCCTCTTCCTCCCCACAAAAGGGAAGAGTAAAAGCTCAGATATCATCTTTTAGTGCATAGAAGAAACTCTCTCTAGAATCATAGAATATCAGGGTTGGAAGGGACCTCAAGAGGTCATCTAGTCCAACCCCCTGCTCAAAGCAGGACCAATTCCCAGCTAAATCATCCCAGCCAGGGCTTTGTCAAGCCGTGCCTTAAAAACCTCCAAGGAAGGAGACTCCACCACCTCCCTAGGTAACCCATTCCAGTGCTTCACCACCCTCCTAGTGAAATAGTGTTTCCTAATATCCAACCTGGACCTCCCCCACTGCAACTTGAGACCATTGCTCCTTGTTCTGTCATCTGCCACCACTGAGAACAGCCGAGCTCCATCCTCTTTGGAACCCCCCTTCAGGTAGTTGAAGGCTGCTATCAAATCCCCCCTCATTCTTCTCTTCTGGAGACTAAACAATCCCAGTTCCCTCAGCCTCTCCTCATAAGTCATGTGCTCCAAACCCCTAATCATTTTTGTTGCCCTCCGCTGTACTCTTTCCAATTTTTCCACATCCTTCTTGTAGTGTGGGGCCCAAAACTGGACACAGTATTCCAGATGAGGCCTCACCAATGTCGAATAAAGGGGAACGATCACGTTCCTCGATCTGCTGGCAATGCCCCTACTTATACAGCCCAAAATGCCGTTAGCCTTCTTGGCAACAAGAGCACACTGTTGACTCATATCCAGCTTCTCGTCCACTGTGACCCCTAGGTCCTTTTCTGCAGAACTGCTACCTAGCCATTCGGTCCCTAGTCTGTAGCAGTGCATGGGATTCTTCCGTCCTAAGTGCAGGACTCTGCACTTATCCTTGTTGAACCTCATCAGGTTTTTTGTGGCCCAATCCTCTAATTTGTCTAGGTCCCTCTGTATCCGATCCCTACCCTCTAGTGTATCTACCACGCCTCCTAGTTTAGTGTCATCTGCAAACTTGCTGAGAGTGCAGTCCACACCATCCTCCAGATCATTAATAAAGATATTAAACAAAACCGGCCCCAGGACCGACCCTTGGGGCACTCCGCTTGAAACCGGCTGCCAACTAGACATGGAGCCATTGATCACTACCCGTTGAGCCTGACGATCTAGCCAGCTTTCTATCCACCTTACAGTCCATTCATCCAGCCCATACTTCTTTAACTTGGCGGCAAGAATACTGTGGGAGACTGTATCAAAAGCTTTGCTAAAGTCAAGGAATAACACATCCACTGCTTTCCCCTCATCCACAGAGCCAGTTATCTCATCATAGAAGGCAATTAGGTTAGTCAGGCATGACTTCCCCTTGGTGAATCCATGCTGACTGTTCCTGATCACTTTCTTCTCCTCTAAGTGTTTCATAATTGATTCCTTGAGGACCTGTTCCATGATTTTTCCAGGGACTGAGGTGAGGCTGACTAGCCTGTAGTTCCCCGGATCCTCCTTCTTCCCTTTTTTAAAGATGGGCACTACATTAGCCTTTTTCCAGTCATCTGGGACCTCCCCCGATCGCCATGAGTTTTCAAAAATTATGGCTAATGGCTCTGCAATCTCATCCGCCAACTCCTTTAGCACCCTCGGATGCAGCGCATCCGGCCCCATGGACTTGTGCACGTCCAGTTTTTCTAAATAGTCCCGAACCACTTCTTTCTCCACATAGGGCTGGTCACCTTCTCCCCATATTGTGCTGCCCAGTGCAGCAGTCTGGGAGCTGACCTTGTTCGTGAAGACAGAGGCAAAAAAAGCATTGAGTACATTAGCTTTTTCCACATCCTCGGTCACTAGGTTGCCTCCCTCATTCAGTAAGGGGCCCACACTTTCCTTGACTTTCTTCTTGTTGCTAACATACCTGAAGAAACCCTTCTTGTTACTCTTAACATCCCTTGCTAGCTGCAACTCCAAGTGTGATTTGGCCTTCCTGATTTCATTCCTGCATGCCTGAGCAATAGTTTTATACTCCTCCCTGGTCATTTGTCCAATCTTCCACTTCTTGTAAGCTTCTTTTTTGCGTTTAAGATCAGCAAGGATTTCACTGTTTAGCCAAGCTGGTCGCCTGCCATATTTACTATTCTTTCTACACATTGGGATGGTTTGTTCCTGCAACCGCAATAAGGATTCTTTAAAATACAGCCAGCTCTCCTGGACCCCTTTGCCCTTCATGTTATTCTCCCAGGGGATCCTGCCCATCAGTTCCCTGAGGGAGTCAAGTCTGCTTTTCTGAAGTCCAGGGTCCGTATTCTGCTGCTCTCCTTTCTTCCTTGTGTCAGGATCCTGAACTCGACCATCTCATGGTCACTGCCTCCCAGGTTCCCATCCACTTTTGCTTCCCCTACTAATTCTTCCCTGTTTGTGAGCAGCAGGTCAAGAAAAGCTCTGCCCCTAGTTGGTTCCTCCAGCACTTGCACCAGGAAATTGTCCCCTACACTTTCCAAAAACTTCCTGGATTGTCTGTGCACCGCTGTATTGCTCTCCCAGCAGATATCAGGGTGATTAAAGTCTCCCATGAGAACCAGGGCCTGCGATCTAGCAACTTCTGCTAGTTGCCAGAAGAAAGCCTCATCCACCTCATCCCCCTGGTCTGGTGGTCTATAGCAGACTCCAACCACGACATCACCCTTGTTGCTCACACTTCTCAACTTTATCCAGAGACTCTCAGGTTTTTCTGCAGTTTCATACCGGAGCTCTGAGCAGTCATACTCCTCTCTTACATACAACGCAACTCCCCCACCTTTTCTGCCCTGCCTGTCCTTCCTGAACAGTTTATATCCATCCATGACAGTACTCCAGTCATGTGAGTTATCCCACCAAGTCTCTGTTATTCCAATCGCATCATAGTTCCCTGACTGTGCCAGGACTTCCAGTTCTCCCTGCTTGTTTCCCAGGCTTCTTGCATTTGTGTATAGGCACTTAAGATAACTCATTGATCGTCCCTCTTTCTCAGCATGAGACAGGAGTCCTCCCCTCTTGTGCTCTCCTGCTTGTGCTTCCTCCCAGGATCCCATTTCCCCACTTACCTCAGGGCTTTGGTCTCCTTCCCCCGGTGAACCTAGTTTAAAGCCCTCCTCACTAGGTTAGCCAGCCTGCTGGTGAAGATGCTCTTCCCTCTCTTCGTTAGGTGGAGCCCGTCTCTGCCTAGCACTCCTCCTTCTTGGAACACCATCCCATGGTCGAAGAATCCAAAGCCTTCTTTCCGACACCACCTGCGTAGCCATTCATTGACTTCCACGATTCGACGGTCTCTACCCAGGCCTTTTCCTTGCACAGGGAGGATGGACGAGAACACCACTTGCGCCTCAAACTCCTTTATCCTTCTTCCCAGAGCCACGTAGTCTGCAGTGATCTGCTCAAGGTCATTCTTGGCAGTATCATTGGTGCCCACGTGGAGAAGCAGGAAGGGGTAGCGATCCGAGGGCTTGATGAGTCTCGGCAGTCTCTCCGTCACATCGTGTATCCTAGCTCCTGGCAAGCAGCAGACCTCTCGGTTTTCCCGGTCGGGGCGGCAGATAGATGACTCAGTCCCCCTGAGGAGGGAGTCCCCGACCACCACCACCCTCCTCCTCCTCTTGGGAGTGGTGGTCGTGGAACCCCCATCCCTAGGACAGTGCATCTTTTGCCTTCCAATCGGTGGAGTCTCCTTCTGCTCCCTTCCCTCAGATGGGTCATCTAGTCCACTCTCCGCATTAGTACCTGTGGAGAGAACATGGAAACGATTGCTCATCTGTATCTCCATTGCTGGTGCATGGACGCTCCTCTTTCTCCTTCTGGAGGTCACATGCTGCCAAACCTCTTCACCATCCTTCTGTCCCTGCTGCGCCTGCTCTGAATCTTCAGAACATTGTGGCCGTAGAAGCATCTCCTGACGTCTGTCCAGGAAATCTTCATTTTCCCTTATGCAACGCAGTGTTGATACTCGTTTCTCCAGCCCTCGAACCTTCTCTTCCAATATGGAGACCAGCTTGCACTTTGTACAGACAAAGTCGCTTCTGTCCTGTGGAAGAAAGACAATCATGGCACAACCTGTGCAGGTTACAACAGCTGATCGCTCACCTTCCATATCCCTGTCCTCTTAAGAGCTTCCTCGGCTGTTGCAGGAACTACTCAGAGAAACCTGCAGATGAAAGCCTCAGTGAGCTCTCTCCAGGCGAACTCCCAGGCAAACTCCCTCTGTTAGACTCTGCTTCTGCTTTCTTTAGGTTGAGTTCCTATTAGTGGGCTAATGGCAATGAATGGCCTTTAATGAGGGTGATTTAGGTCAAAGGAAGTACAGCACCTCCTAGTACCTGGGCAACTTGACCACTCTGTATCGAGGGTTTTGGTCTCTGCCCTTCATTCTTTTGACACCATGCCACATCAGCAGGTTGGTGGCAGGCTTGATTTAGTAATTAGGGGTGAGAGAGCGAGTCTCTCTGTCTTCTGGGAAGGTATCGATCTCTGTGGAAACCTAAGAAGAGTGATAGCCCTGAAAGATGGGTCCCGGTCTGTGCCATTGTGTCCTTTTGACATTCTGCTCCATTATCTGGCTAGTGAAAGTGACTGCCCTCTGATCAGGGTGCCAGTCACCTCCCCCTATCTTTGGAGGGGCATTGAGCTCTTTGTTAAATTGAGCAATGTGAGCGCCCTTTATCTAGGGTCCAGGTCTCTGCCCACTTGCTCATTTGGCTTTACACCGTGCTCTGCCCCATTAGTCAGCGTGACAACCCTGTAATTAGGGTCCATGTCACAAGCCTCAATAGAATGGGACATATGGAGCTCTTTGGTACTTTGACAGCTTGACCTTCCTGTAATTCAGGTTATGGTCTCTCCTATTTGGCTAATGCCAGCGACCACCCTGTAATCAGGGTACAGGTTGCATCTCGCTTTTGAAATCTGGGGGATTAGAATCATTTCCGTAACATGGGCAGCTTGACCTCCTTGTAACTAGGGTTTGCGTCTCCGAGGCCCTTTGGGTCTCCGCTAGCTGGTTGGTGAGTGTGACTGCGCTGTAATCAGGGTGCAAGTCACCTTCCCCAGTCTTTGGAGGGGCATTGAGCTCTTTGTTGAACTGAGCAATGTGACTGCCCTGTAACTGGGGTCTGGGTCTGTGCCCTCTTGCTCATTTGGCTTTATGCCGTGCTCTGCCCCATTAGTCAGCGTGACAACCCTGTAATTAGGGTCCATGTCACAAGCCTCGCTAGAATGGAACATATCGAGCTCTTTGGTACTTTGACAGCTTGACCTTCCTGTAATTCAGGTTATGGTCTCTCCTATTAGCGGTAGGGGCGGCAGGGCTCCGGCTGTGATTTAAAGAGCTCCGGGCTCCACTGCGGGGATCCCCAGACCCTTTAAATCACCAGTGGAGCCCTGCTGCCACAGCCCCAGGGTAGGGGCGTCAGGACTCCAGTGGTGATTTAAAGGGCCCGGGGCTCCCTGCAGCAGCCGGAGTCCCAGGCCCTTTATATCGCCGGCAAGCCCCGCTGCCACAGCCCCAGGGTAGGGCCGGCAGGGCTCTGTCGGTGATTTAAAGGCCCTGGGCTCCCCGCAGCAGCCGGAGCCCTGGACCTTTTAAAGCGCTGCCAGAGCCCTGCTGCTACCGCACTATACGCGAACCCGTGTTATATCGGGTCGCGTTATAGCGGGGTGGAGGTGTACATTCAGAAGAACAGGGTCTCAGGCCAAAAATATAGAAACTCCATACCTTACACATTACATGTCAAGTTTTGTACATATGGTATTATTACTCTGTCTGCTGGTCCAGTAATTGTGTTTGTAAGTCATTTTAAAAAACAACTAATCAGGAAATATGTCAGTATTTAAATTGTCTGAGAAAAAGAAAGACCATGTACTTTATTACCTGCCTAATACCAAGTTGCACAAAGAAATACATTTTAAAAATTGTGGTTTTCAGTTAAAAGACAGAAGCTTTCCATTTCCCTGGCGAAGTTTTGCAAGTAATAAACCCAGATGTTTTTTTCCTTCCATGACTCATAATAAATGGAGGAGGAAGAGGTCAAGCTGAAGGTCAGAGATGAAGCAGAGCTCACTATTGACTGGGCCAGCTGATCTTGGTTTGAATCCACATGATCACCAGAGCTTTCTATCATGTGGAGGAAAGGATGATTAAATGGAAGTCTAAAGAATATGTTCAGTAAATAATTGCTCTAACTTTTCTCCCTGTGCAGTTTATAGCACTTCTGTTTATTGCTGTGGGAAACTGGCTGTAGAAGCTAAAATGATTTGGCTTGTTGGCATGAAAAATGTGCAAAAGATTTATAGGCCTGTTCCTATCCCCATTGTAGTCAGTGGCAGAACTCCCATACTGGGACCCCACCTCCAGGAATTTCCTTCCATATAGCCAGAATCTAGCTGAAACACACCCTCCCTTTTAATGACCACCTGACATGTTTTCACAACCCTCTGGCAATCATGACCCTGAGGCTGAGAATCGCTGAAACATTCTAGCACCTTTTCAGGAGTCCTAAGCAGTAATGTGGCAAGGGCAAGTCATGCCTGACCAACCTGATTGCCTTCTATGATGAGATAATTCGCTCTGTGGATATAGGAAAAGTGGAGGATGTGATATATCTTGACTTTAGCAAAGCTTTTGGTACGGTCTTCCACAGTATTCTTGCCGGCAAGTTAAAGAAGTATGGATTGGATGGACTATAAGGTGGATAGATCGTTGGATTCAACAGGTAGTGATCAATGACTCGATGTCTAGTTGGTAGCCGGTATCAAGTGGAGTGCCCCAGGGGTCGGTCCTGGGGCCAGTTTTGTTCAACATCTTCATTAATTATCTGGATGATGGGATGGATTGCACCCGCGGATGACACTAAGCTGGGGAGAGAGGTAGATATGCTAGAGGGTAGGGATAGTGTCCAGAGTGACCTTAGACAAATTGGAGGATTAGGCCAAAAGAAATCTGATGAGGTTCAACAAGGACAAGTGCAGAGTCCTGCACTTAGGACGGAAGAATCCCATGCACTGCTACAGGCTAGAGACTGACCGGCTACGCAGCAGTTCTGCAGAAAAGGACCTGGGGATTACAGTGGATGAGAAGCTGGATATGAATCAACAGTGTGCCCTTGTTGCCAAGAAGGCTAACAGCTTATTGGGCTGCATTAGTAGGAGCATTGCCAGCAGATCTAGGGAAGTGATTATTCCCCTCTATTCGGCACTGGTGAGGCCACATCTGGAGTATTGCATCCAGTTTTGGGTCCCCCACTAGAGAAAGGATGTGGACAAATTGGAGAGAGTCCAATGGAGGGCAACAAAAATTATTAGGGAGCTGGGGCCCATAACTTATGAGGAGAGGCTGAGGGAACTTGGCTTATTTAGTCTTCAGAAGAGAAGAGTGAGGGGGGATTTGATAGCAGCCTTCAACTACCTGAAGGGGGGTTCCAAAGAGGATGGAGCTTGGCTGTTCTCAGTGGTAGCAGATGACAGAACAAGGAGCAATGGTCTCAAGTTGCAGTGGGGGAGGTCTAGTTTGGATATTAGGAAAAACTATTTCACTAGGAGGGTGGTGAAGCACTGGAATGGGTTACCTAGGGAGGTGGTGGAATCTCCATCCTTAGAGGTTTTTAAGGCCTGGTTTGACAAAGCGCTGACTGGAATGATTTAGTTGGGGTTGGTCCTGCTTTGAGCAGGGGGTTGGACTAGATGAGCTCCTGAGGTCTCTTCCAACCCTAATCTTCTGTGAATTTATCTGTAATGAATGTCCTACCAACAACTTGCTGATCAGGTACAAACTTATGTAGGTGGTAGTCTGCAGCCTCCCTGCCCTGGGAAGAGCATCAGGGGGCATAAACATTTACAGCAACAACATAGGCCAGATACAGGGAGGTGCCTACTGAAAATTAAGCTCTTAGTAGACAGTCGTTTGACAGAGAAAATGGGGATCACTGACAATACTTGAGTTCAAGGTAGCTTGGCGTTGTACTTCATGAAAACATATTAAAAGGCTCAAAGCCAACAGTGGAATGAGTTGACAAAGAATAAATTGTATGTTATAGAGAAAAAATAGATACCTGCTATAATATGAAATACACCAGAGAACTATTCTGACTATTATGGCCCCAGTGTAGAAGGTGAGTGAGCAGGAGGATTTGAACTTAAGGAAGGAGTTATTTATTTCCTTTTTAATGCAGAGTTTGTTTATACTGTGAGTTACTATGCAGCAAACCAGGGTGTGACTCTTCAGCGCACCAGCGTGCTGTGAAGTAAGATCCCGTGTGGACACTGTTATAGCACAAGCAGTAGTATACTGTGTACTCTAGGACTTTCATTGTGCTGTAGCAGCATCTGCACGGTGAATTACTGCATGGCAAGCTGGTGTGCTGCAGATTCACACCTTGGCTTGCCACACAGAAATTGCCCTGTAGACAAGCCCTAGAAAGGAGTAAATTCAGACACTGGATAAATTAAGATTTATTAGTTAGATTATCCTAGTCTGCTTTATTTGGAATATGTACAGATTCTGAGCAATAAACCATAGAAGAATTGTAAATATATTATCATAATTTTCATACTGTGTTTCATTCATTGTTTTTAAACAGTGAGAATTGTTTCTGTTCTACCAGTAAGATAGCCGTTTCTAAGCTCTCTGCAAAAACACCAACTTTTTTCAACTGGAATGGGTTGTTGTATACTAATAATCATGTAATTCTAATGTGAACTACACATATTACAGGTGAACTGAGAGCATTAAACAAATTCCAAAAGTCTGTATAATTTTAGAATGCTAACTTATTTTTTAATCTTAGAAAATGTTATTGTAACTTGAGATCTAACTCAAGTATGTGCACATCATTCAATAACCAAAATACAAGCCCAAAATTTATATTAAAATGTCATTAGAAAGCACTGCTAGGGGATGAATAATAATTATTTGAGTAATGAGACTATAATTTGTTTCATACTACACCAGTATAGCACTTAAAAAATACTTACAAAAACTACTACCATGCTAATTAGAGCCTAAATACAAAATAAATCCTTTCAAATGCAAGGCCAAGCCTTAAAGTAGCTATAATTAAAAGAATATAGATGTACTTTTGTTTGCAACATTAATAAAATGAAATGGACTTTTCATATAAAGGTCATATTATACGATTTATGCAGTATATATAACATAGAAGCCTAACTTAGCAGATCCGTGAGCATAATGAAACGGCAGCAGCAAGGTTTAAAATATCACAAAAATACGTGATTTAGGCAATATTTTCAGAACTGTTAATGAAGTGCAATGATGGAAGAAATACCAAGAAGTTTACAAACACCTTACCAGCCATGCAGATCCTCCGGATAAAGTATGATCTCTCCAACCAGCTGATTTGTGCCACAGCAACCTATTTCAATTCCAGTTGCAACATTAGCTAATTAAAACTGGTCATTTGCAGTCATGGGTAGCATCCTCTGATTGGTTATTCTCACATAACACAAGCTGAATATTGCAGTCTTTCTGCACCCAAAATGCCAATTGACTTCAGTGGATATTTTAGGTATGTAGAAAGGTGAAATTCATCCCAGTGTGGAAGGTGAGCATGAGACCTTCTGAGTCAGCTAATGCTTTGTTGCAAATATTGGATGGGGGACAACGGGTTGCAGATGGAACACCACACAGCAGAAGTGGTCTCTGCACTTGCCCCTAAATAGACAGGTGCAAAAAACTCAAGAACAAAATACAAGAGGCATAAAGGCCACCTGCACCTTTAAACTGGATTCCATGTTCCTAATCTCCCCCATTTCACTCACAGAGCCCAAATAGTTGGGTTTAAGGAGTGATTAAGGACTCAAATGAGAATGATAAGAAGTTAGATTTGGACAAGGGGTTTTAACATATATAGCAAGTACCATTTGTTTTCACAAGAAAAGTGGAGGACAGGGTTATGGAAGAAAAATGGCTACATTTATCCAGAAGTGAGAAAAGGGCAATGATTTCATTGTGAAATTCCTAAAAGCATGGAAATCACAGAAATGTCTCAGGGTATGTCTACACTACAAGAGTAGTTCGATTTTACTTAAATCGAATATGTGGAATCGATATTACAAAGTCGAACGTGTGTGTCCACACTAAGGACAGTAATTCGACTTTGTGAGTCCACACTAACGGGGAAAGCATCGACATTGGAAGCGGTGCACTGTGGGCAGCTATCCCACAGTTCCCGCAGTCCCCGCTGCCCATTGGAATTCTGGGTCGAGCCGCCAATGCCTTCTGGGTAAAAAAATGTGTCGAGGGTGCTTTTGGGTAACTGTCATCATCCAACCGTCACTCCCGCCCTCCCTCCCTGAAAGCGCCAGCGGGAAATCAGTTCACACACTTTTCTGGTCAGTGACAGCGCGGACGCCACAGCACTGCGAGCATGGAGCCCGCTGCGACCATCGCTGCAGTTATGGCCGTTGTCAACACCTCGCACCTTATCATCCACCTTTCCCAGAGGCAGATGCTGAGAAATCGGGCGAGGAGGCTACGGCAGCGCGGTGAGGACCTGAAGTCTGAGAGTGGCACAGACCTGTCACAAAGCACGGGACCCCGCGCCGAGGACATCATGGTGGCAATGGGTCATGTGGATGTTGTGGAATGGCGATTCTGGGCCCGGGAAACAAGCACGGACTGGTGGGACCGCATAGTGCTGCAGGTCTGGGATGAATCACAGTGGCTGCGAAACTTTCGCATGCGGAAGGGGACTTTCATGGAACTCTGTGAGTTGCTGTCCCCTGCCCTGAAGCGCAATGACACCCAGATGCGAGCAGCCCTGACTGTCCAGAAGCGAGTGGCCATAGCCCTCTGGAAGCTTGCAACGCCGGACAGCTACCGGTCAGTCGCGAACCACTTTGGCGTGGGCAAATCTACCGTGGGGGTTGTTGTCATGCAAGTAGCCAACGCAATCGTTGAGCTACTGCTCTCAAAGGTAGTGACCCTGGGAAACGCGCAGGTCATCATAGATGGCTTCGCCGCGATGGGATTCCCAAACTGCGGTGGGGCTATAGATGGAACTCACATCCCTATCCTGGGACCGGACCACCAGGCCAGCCAGTACATTAACCGAAAGGGCTACTTTTCAATGGTGCTGCAAGCACTGGTGGACCATCGGGGACGTTTTACAAACATCAAAGTCGGATGGCCGGGCAAGGTTCATGACGCTCGTGTTTTCAGGAACTCTGGTCTGTTTAGACGGCTGCAGGAAGGTATTTACTTCCCGGACCACAAAATAACTCTTGGGGATGTGGAGATGCCTATAGTCATCCTCGGGGACCCAGCCTACCCGCTAATGCCCTGGCTCATGAAGCCCTATACGGGCGCCCTATACTGGACACTGAAAAAGAACTCTTCAACTACCGGCTGAGCAAGTGCAGAATGGTGGTGGAGTGTGCTTTTGGACGTCTCAAGGGGAGATGGAGAACCTTACTGACTCACTGTGATCTCAGCGAAACCAATATCCCCATTGTTATTGCAGCTTGCTGTGTGCTCCACAATCTCTGTGAGAGCAAGGGGGAGACCTTTATGGCGGGGTGGGAGGTTGAGGCAAATAGCCTGGCTGCTGATTACGCCCAGCCAGACAGCCGGGCGATTAGAAGAGCCCAGCGGGACGCGCTGTGCATCCGGGAGGCTTTGAAAGCTAGGTTCCTGAGTGAGCAGGGTAACCTGTGACTATTAAGTTTGTTTACAGAGAAGCTGAACCTGCCCCCGTTTCTTTACCCAGTAAATGTTCACTATCCTCTCCTGTTACATACCCCGTTCACCCCGTTTCCCCCCTTCCAACACACGTTTAAAAATAAAATCACTTGAATTTTGTTAATGAACACCGTTTTCTTTATTACTGTTTTCTCAGTAAAGTGTTGAACCTGGGACGCAGACTGTGGTGGGGAGCGGGTGTAGTGTAGTGATGCAAAGGAGGCTTCTAAACTCCAGGAATGACAGGCTCCGCACTGGTGGACTGGTTGTTTCAACGGAGCCTGCCACCCCTCCTGTTCGGGACTCTGTGTGTGGGGGCTATGTGACTTTGTGGCAGGGGGAGGACGGTTACAGATCCCCTGCTGCGTGGCTCTGTGATCCAGGATAAGGACCGCTGCATAAGATCTCTAACCGCCCTCCCCCGCCACAAAGTCACATAGCCCCCCCCACACACACACATAACATGAAAACCACCTCCCAGACTGACCAGGGTAACTAGTGACTGCAATGTGTGTGTGCCCTGCTGCTGAACCTGCCCCCGCCTCTGTACCCTGGTAAAGGTGACTGTCCTGTCCAATTACCAACCCCCTTCCCCTCCTTCAGACAGACTCTCCTCTAAAAGAACATGATGGAAACAGTAATTAACAGAAACGTCTTTTTTATTAGCAACTACACATGAAACTGGGGGATGAAACTTGGACGGGGGCTTGGGTGAGGTGGGAAGGAAAGGACTTATCAAATTTTGGGGAATGAGAGCCTTCTGGTACTTGAGCAGTCTGCAGGGGTGGAGTGAGAGTTTTCACGGACTCTGCCGCCCCTCCTTCTTGGGACTTTGGGTGAGGGGGGTATGGGACTTGGTGGCGGGGGAGGGCGGTTAGAGATAGACTGCAGCGGGGCTCTGTCCTCCTGCCTCCTGTCCTGCAGAACATCCACAAGGCGCCGGAGCGTGTCCGTTTGCTCCCTCATTAGTCCAAGCAGCGTTTGAGTCGCCTGCTGGTCTTCCTGCCGCCACCTCTCCTCCCGTTCCATGTGTGATCGGTGCATTTGGGACAAGTTCTCCCTCCACTCGGTCTGCTGTGCTGCCTGGGCTCGGGAGCAGCCCATAAGTTCCGAGAACATGTCCTCCCGTGTCCTCTTCTTCCTACGCCTAATCTGCGCTAGCCTCTGGGAGTGTGATGCCAGGCTAGGTCGGGAGACAGTCGCAGCTGTGGGATGGGAAAAAGGGAGTGAATTCCTCAGAAAGATAAATTTAGTTGTGAACAAAGAACATAGTCTTTCTCTGTGAACAAGACCATGCCCAGCACCTATCACATGCGCACTCAGGACAAGGTCGAATTTTCGGCCTTCGCATTCAGTGCCTGGGGTCTTGCAGTGCAGATCAGAGAAGCGGGGCAGGACACCGGAATTTGTGTAGCAGGCCGACATGGTAAGCCGTAGACTTGTGGCTGCTTAAAACTTTAATAATAGCACTGGCCTCCTTTCACGTTCAAAGCAATACCAGTCCCTGCTGCCAGCAATCCGGCAAGCATGAACTCTGCCCCTGTCCCACCCCCTCGCGGCTGTCCCAGGGAAAGATCCCTGTATGCTGCCCCTCTCCCGCCTCCACCGCGTGGCTGTAAACCACCGGTTATAGTTCTGTAAAGGAACAGGCAAGCAGTCCCAATACTAACATTCCCCTACCTAATTCAAAGCAGGTCATCATGAGCGACATCACTCTGATGAGGATTTCAGAGACGGAGAAAGAAAGGATGCTTCGGGAAAGCCTGCAAAGACAAGGGCCGTATGCCGCCATGCTCTGCAAGGCAATGATACCCGAGTACTTGCTTGTCTCCTGGCTCGGAAACGTTTCCTACTACGGAGGACCCAATAAGGCCGCTCTCCCCAGGAACCTGATGCAAAGGCTTTCCAATTACCTCCAGGAGAGCTTCGTGGAGATGTCCCTGGAGGATTTCAGCTCTATCCCCGGACATATAGACCGGATTTTACTGTAGCTGCACTGGCAGGGACTAAACAGTAGAGCGGCTAGGGCAGAACAATCATGCTACACCGGACATTGTTAGATTTTTTTTCAGTAGTTGCACTGCCAAGGACTGAAACGTTAAGCGCCTAGGGCAAAGTAATCATGCAAAACCCATTGTTAATATTGTTAATATTCCTGTTCTGTTAAAAATAAATGTTTACATGTTTAAAACACTTACTGGCTGATCCTTCCCCTGATTCTGTGTCCGGGTTAACGCCTGGGGACGGTTGGTAGGGGATCTCTGTAAGGGTGATGAAGAGATCCTGGCTGTCGGGGAAATCAGCGTTGTAAGCGCTGTCGACTGCCTCGTCCTCCTCATCTCCTTCCTCATCTTCCCCGTCCGCTAACATGTCCGAGGAAGCGGCCGTCGACAATATCCCATCCTCAGAGTCCACGGTCAGTGGTGGGGTAGTGGTGGCGGCCGCACCTAGGATGGAATGCAGTGCCTCGTAGAAACGGGATGTCTGGGGCTGGGATCCGGAGCGTCCGTTTGCCTCTTTGGTCTTCTGGTAGCCTTGTCTCAGCTCGATTTTCAGGCGGCACTGCGTTGCATCCCGGCTGTATCCTCTCTCTGCCATGGCTTTAGAGATCTTCTCGTAGATCTTTGCATTCCGTCTTTTCGATCGCAGCTCGGAAAGCACGGACTCATCGCCCCACACAGCGATCAGATCCAAGACTTCCCGATCAGTCCATGCTGGGGCCCTCTTTCTATTCTGAGATTGCATGGCCATCTCTGCTGGAGAGCTCTGCATCGTTGCCAGTGCTGCTGAGCTCGCCACGATGTCCAAACAGGAAATGAGATTCAAACTGCTCAGACAGGAAAAGGAATTCAAATTTTCCCGGGGCTTTTCCTGTGTGGCTGGTCAGAGCATACGAGCTCGGACTGCTGTCCAGAGCGTCAACAGAGTGGTGCACTGTGGGATAGCTCCCGGAGCTATTACCGTCGATTTCCATCCACACCTAGCCTAATTCGACATGGCCATGTTGAATTTAGTGCTACTCCCCTCGTTGGGGAGGAGTACAGAAGTTGAATTTAAGAGACCTCTATGTCGAACTAAATAGCTTCGTGGTGTGGACGGGTGCAGAGTTAATTCGATGTAACGGTGCTAAATTCAACATAAACTCCTAGTGTAGACCAGGCCTCAGCTGCAGAATGAAACAAACAGAAGTAGATGGAGGTGAGAGGAGCAGTAAGATCCCTGGCTGTGAAGTTAAGCTCCCTGGGCCAAGGGCCTGTCTTTATAAATACATCTGCAAACCACCAGGCATGCCTATGACCCTAGAGCAATAATAAATAAATAATTTAAAGCCAGGGAACAGATAGCATAGAGAGGATAATTTCCTTAGTTCTCTGCAGAACCCTACTACCCACCAACAAATAAAGAACTGGCAGCAGGTGTTCACGGTGGGTAGGTTAGTACCTTTGCATGTTTAGTCTGAATTAAAAATAAATGCTATTGATGTAAAAATAAATGAACCAGAACTGGATTACAGTGATGCCAAAGGCAGAATTTCACAGTGTAGTAGGCTTATAGGCATGCTTATAGGCATGATCATACAGAAAAGGAATGATTAAGAGCTGGTTGTTTGCTTTGTTTTCAACTGTTTTCTCCATTTTTAGGGTAAAGTTTTCAAAAGTGCCTGAGTGACTTAGAAGTCTCAATCCCATTTTCAAAAGTGACGTAGGCATTTTGGCATAGCCACTCAGCGTTGCAAGGCCAAGGTGATTTAGACAGCCAAGTCCCATTGTCAAAAACAACTTAGGCTCATAAATGCCTGTTTCAATGAAAGTCATTGGGGTATAGGTGGGATTCCACTTTGCCTCCAGCATTTATAATAGTGTTAAATATTTTTTAAAGTGTTTTTAATTTATAATGGGGAGGTCACACTCATAAATTTGCTGTGTGAAAGGGGTCACCAATACAAAAGTTTGAGAACCACTGCTCTAGGCATTTTTGAAAATGCCACTAGGCACCTATCTGCAGATTTAAGGACCTAAAGACATTTAAAACACTGCCACCAGCTCCTAAGTCACTTAGACCCTTTGAAAAATTGAAGCCAATGGGGCCACTTGTAGTTCATTATGAATAAGGACACCAGAACTTGGCCTTACAGGGTGTGTGTGTGTGCATGAAGAAGGTCATTTTGCATGAATAAGGTCATTTTGCACTTCAAAACAAAATAAAATATAAAAGCCAGTTAAAATACACACAGGGTGGCTTGGATGATGAAGAAACAAAGCGATGAGGGGCTTAGCAGAATCACTAGGACACTTGCTGTGAATGAAAGTTCGTCTAAAAGTGGCTCATCTGCGTTAATTCTTATCCTCATTTATATTTCGATGGGAAAGTTACAACCCCCTTAATAAGATACTTTTCTTCATGTCTAAAAGACAGTTGTTAAACAAAAACATTGCAGCTCACTGAAGGCAGGAGCAAGGCACCTCCAGGCCAGTAATTTACTAATAAATTCTTATTAAAACTAAATATATACAAGAGATTCCAAAAATAGAGAAAATTATTTTAATGAGCAATTATGTAATATAAAAAAGCTAAAAGAGTAAATGACACTTGTGCTATTATTCTTCTGAATGACATGTTATTTTCAAGAAGCCATGCCTGAGATTTTTGTGCAAAATGGTCTTTCTAAGGTTTAATCTGATACACATGATTTGTTTTCTAAAGGAAGATATAACACACTACACAATTGTGCTACTTGTCAATAGATTGAGACTAGGCCCAAGTACTCAGAAAGAAAATTGGTCATAATTGGCTGAATTATAAGCCAAATTGTCTTCACTCACTTTTGCAAGCAAATCTTCGCTCATGCAAAACTTGAGTGAAATCAAGTATTTACACCTGTGCTTTGACATGCACTGGAATTGGTTGTGCAGCCATCTTACAAGTTATCTTGCTGTGGTCTGGGAGTGAACCTACTATAAGAAAGAACAGAGAAACAGAGTTGTTGTAGTCGTGTCGGTCCCAGGATATTAGAGAGACAAGATGAGGTAATATCTTTTATTGGACCAACTTCTGTTGGTAAGATGCTTTAACTACTTATGCTAAACAATCTGTTTCACTTTGTATTTAGCTGTGGACACTCTAAGTATGTTTCCCAGACCTCAAGAAGCGCTCTGTGTAAGCTCGAAATTTTGTCTCTCTGACCAACAGAAGTTGGCCCAATACAAAATATTACCTCATCCACCCTGTCTTTCTGGGAAACAGTCATTTTTAAAAGATTCTTCCTGGTGAACAGGAATGTGGGAGTGAGAGGTAAAACAAGGGTGATGATGCACAGCAGCAGCACAAGAGTTCCTTCAATATGGCCCCATTTTGATCTTGTGGAAGTATCAGGATTTTCAGTGACTGCTTTGCGTGTGTCCAGACTGTAAATCTGGGGGAGCATAATGCAGACAAGGACAAAGGAGGGGGGAGGGATAGCTCAGTGGTTTGAACATTGGCCTGCTAAACCCCAGGGTTGTGAGTTCAATCCTTGAGGGGGCCACTTAGGGGTCTGGGGCAAAAATCAGTACTTGGTCCTGCTAGTGAAGGCAGGGGGCTGGACTCAATGACCTTTCAGGGTTCCTTCCAGCTCTATGAGATAGGTATATCTCCATATATAATATAAAGGATCTGAGTGCTCCTATGTCTGTGACAAAGGGAAATTCACCACATGCTGCACCCAGGTCATCCTATTTTGTTTCCACATACAAGGGCTGGGGGATAATCAATCCTGCTAAGCAACAGTATTAAAGGTAAAGAGGTGCAAACAGGAAGGGAAGAAGGGAGAATCCAGCAAGATGATATGGGGATGACACTGTTACATTGACCAATGCGTGGTTCGAGTTATTTGCCAATGTGAAACTACTCTCAACAAGCAGGGGCAGGCACGTGAGAAGAGTGACTTGGAGTTGGTAGACAGCCCATTGGCCCTAAGAAGGGACCAAACTGTGCTGGTAGAGGCCAGTGGCTCCTGAGTCAACAGCAGTAGGCCAGGAAATGTTGGTTTTTCTCAAATCCTTGGAGGTCTCTGCTACACAGGATCCTCTAGCTGCCATGCTGGCTACACTCTACCAAGTCCCAGTGCCACTCACTCAAGTTTGGCTCGGCTTGCCATGCTTCTGTAGAAAGTTAATTGTAACCCCAGGGGGTTGTGCCTCCCGACTGAGAACCTATTGACTAAGTGATTTGTACCCGGTCACACAGGAGGTCTATGATGGGTGACCTGAGTTCAAATCTCTGCTCCAAGGGCTATGCTACTGCCCTAATCAGAAAATCAGACCTCATCAGGTAGAAACTGTTTCCCCCTCTCTTTTTTTCCTCTTTATGGTCTTATCCAAAAGATCCCCACACACACTATGGCACTCCACTTATCTACCCCAGTAGAATGATGGGCTGATTTTTTTCCTGCCAAGTTTAAATAGTAGCATCCTCAGCATCGGTTTGAAAACTGAAGTGTTTCAAACCCAAACCCTAGAGCAGTCAATTACGGTGATGGCCAAGCATTTCTGTCCAGCTCTGATGTCTGTCTGACACCCATAGTGCTTTTTAGGACTCTTTTCTAGTAATGATAACACAGAAGACAAGGATAGGTGAACCAGAGCAGGCAAAGTAACAGTCACCCTAGCTTTCATTTCAGACCTGAACTGAACCTTCTGTTAAGTTTCAAATCATTTTCGTTAAGTTTTAAAACGTATTTTTCATTTGCTTAAACCTCCCATAACTTTAGGTTTTGAAGGGAGCTGAATTGCAGAACTGACAGATTGCCGCGCCACAGTAACTCTGATGCTTATATGCCAAGGTGGCAATAAAATGCCAAAATTCACCAGATAACTTATTCTTCATGTATAATTGTAATAGGTATAAGATAGAAATTGAATCAGAAAGTATCAGAAAGTCACATGAGAGTGCCTGTTTTGCGAGATTCCTACTAGGGTGACCAGATGTCCCGATTTTATAGGGACAGTCCCGATTTTTGGGTCTTTTTCTTATATAGGATCCTATTACCACCACCCCCCCCCCAACCCCGTCCCGATTTTTCGCACTTGCTGTCTGGTCACCCTAATTCCTACCTACTTTTGCAGAGGTTCAAATAGTTGAGATAAACTGTTGAATTTTTGGGTGCTTATCCATATTATAACCTGAAACCTCTTGAGGTTTAATCATCATTAATTAAATACAACAGCACCCACCAGACTTACATGTGGGACCAAAACACAGGTGCTGGACCTGTCTGAGTCATCGTCATATTGGCAGATTTCTAGCTTGTTTTCCATCCACAACTGAAAGGGTTAAGGGCAATGACATCACAAGCTTTTCCAAGAGAGCCTAGAGGCACTTGTTTGCCAAAACTAAAATCCCAGTTTGGCAATCCTACTCCAGAGTTCTAATGAAATCGGACTTTCACATTGTGAAAATCTCCATAGAGATTCCCATAGGGCTTTGTACTTAGCATCTTCATATACATGATTCTTCTTTCCGAGCTCATCTAAATGCCATCTTTGTATCATACTTATGCCACGAGCAATGAGATTTATTGCTCCTTAACATCATTTAAATAATTTATTTAGCTGTATTTTGTCTTTTCTAAGAATGTGACAAGTGACCTGAAAATAATTTGCCTAAAATAAGCTTTCAAGGCACAATACCCATTTGTGGATACAATACACAGTAATTCCCTTAACAAATTCCACTGTAAACTCATTAAATGTAAGTTAATAGTAGGCGTCTGACTTACTGACTGACATAAAGGTTATCTTTGGTCACATTATGAGTTTCCTTTGCAACTGTGGGGGAAATCCTCATGCTTAGAAAAAGATAATGTGTTTGTGAAAAAGCAAAACTTCACTCCTGCCCTCAAATTATATCCTAAGGGAAAACCCTGATCCCTCCTTCAAGCTCGTGGAGGAACCTTAGCAAAGAAAGTTGTGCAGGGTGGAGCTCTGCTCACTACAACTCAGCACCTAGTCAGGATAGAACTGGCAATGGGTGAAGAGCAAAGACCAAAGGATCTGCTCCTAACCAAATCCTTTCAGAGCATCCTTGGAGTCAGGGGAAGAAGTTGCCATGGTGCATAGCTGGCACTGCCCACTTCCATGCCACCTCCCATTCACAGATCCACTGTTTGCTCCCTTACATTTGCCTAAGCAGAAGGGAGTATTTTGCCCTCTGTCTCAAATGCGAGCCTTCTCATGGATGCCTTATGTGTTTTATTAAAACATGACTTATTTCACTTCACCTCCTTCTGCATCTACTTCCCCAATTGTATATTTATGTAAATCCCAGCTGTAGTTCATGTGTTCCCTCAAAATACATCCAGTGTGTGGGGTGCTTTCCATTCCCCTCTGTCTCACTGATTCATGTTAAAAATGCAGAAGTGTTTTAGAATATATTATTTTTAAGTTTTAGCCCTGCCATTCACTAATGTGCAGTGAATTCAAGCAGTAGTACATAGTTTCTGTAAGTAGCTTGCTGTTCTGGAACTTGTGATATTTACCTGCAAGGTGGTATTGAACAAACATGATTGTTACTGCTAAGATATTAGTATTTAAAATGTTATGGATGAATGGTTCTGTACTGCCTTTGCATGCTAAAGCATGACAAGCAGGGCATTTCTGAGTGAGAATTCTCACCAGCCATTGGTGAATGTTTGAGGTTAACATTTGAAATGCACTTCCTGGAGAATTAATTGTATTAAAACATAAAAATAAGGAAAGCAACCATTAATTTAGTGGGTATCCTGGACATGGTTATGAGAACTAGTGGACATCAATGACAATCAAAAAAAGTTGTCTGCACATGCGTCCAGAGTTCTATAAACGGAAGCCAAAATGGTCAGTCATGGGTTCCTCAACTAAGGCACCTACTTCCATATTTAAAGATCTTTGCAACCTTAAAGTTCATTAAAGTCAAGCCCTCAAAAGTTATGAAATGCCAGAATTAAGGTTGCCTGTGCAGCTCAGTGCGATGCTGAGTACTGAAGCCAGGAGCCTGGAAGCCCCAGCTTTGCAATAGCCTGGCTTCTAATTGCTGGTTCCTGCATAGGCAACCTTAACTCTGGCATTTCCTAGCTTGTGAGGGGTTGACTTTACAATCTTAACTTTTTTTTTTTAAGATTCATTTCTTACAAACCCCCAAAATTTCATACAAAAAATTAAAATAAGAAGAAGAATTCAACTCTGTGGCTTCATATTGGCACCCACATGGGTCATCAGCAGAGCTGGAACCTTTAGATCCATTGCACACATCTCTGCCACTCTAACTAATGGATAGCAATAGTAGCTGTTGTCTTCAGCCCTACAGGGGGAAGGGATATTTTCCTGGTCAGTTCTGACAAAAAAGGAATGGTAAGACATATCTTGGGTTCTGTTATAGACTTTGGAGGGGAGGGTGCTCCCGCAAGCAAAGCATAGATACTTCCGCCCTTACTGAGACCCAAGGTCCCCTTGGAACCAACTGGCAGAAAGCTTAATGGGTGCACAGGAGTTTACAGGGAGCCCCTGGATCTGAAGTCTACATAATAGTGAGCCAAAGTGACCATGTGAGGTTTCTACCAACATCCAGTAACACACCGGCCACCATAATTATTTCAAATATATGTATAAGTAATATTTAAGAAGTTATGTATTTACTCTGGGAAATGTGTTCTTAGAGCTCTGAGTTAAAAGCAGGTCACCAGGAGGTGACAGGTCTTGGACAAATTCTGTTCAGACAGTGGGTAAAAGATGCATCTTTCCCTTTGTCTGCCCAAGTTAGTATTATATGTCTCAATGTAAGCCTCTCTGGGTACAGAGCCAGATGCTGATTAAAGGATTGCTAGATCGGTAAGAAAGCGGGCCACAGGGAAGAACAATCAACAGGGGATTAGGAAAAAAGGACTGTCCTGATATATCTAAAGGGACCCAGAGACCCCTTTCATCCTTTACTGTAGAGATGAAGTGCTAGCGCGTTCCATCTTATGAAAGGAGGGTCACAACCTACCTGGATGGAAAATGCTGCAAAGACTTTGGGTAAAGAAAATGGTCTTGTGAGTTAAGTCTAAGGTCTGGGAGGCATGTTATGATATTATTTTACATGTCATCAATTGTTTCCAATATTTCTGTCTACTTGTGGTTTCTTGACTCTGTTAAATAAACTTAGACTTGTTTTCACTATAAGCAAATCGAAGTGGTGTGAGTTGAACAGAGAGGTGATCCTGAGGAAAAACTGGCAAGCTGAGGTATACAGTTGTTTTTGGAGATAGTGGATCTGAGAATTCAGTGAGTGGCCAGTGAAACAGGGGCATATTGTGCAGGGTCCCGCAGGGATCTGTCCTCTGTCCAGTTCTATTCAATATCTTCATCAATGATTTAGATGATGCCATAGAGAGTACACCTATAAAGTTTGTGGATGACAGAAAGCTGAGAAGGATTGTAAGCACTTTGAGAGGACAGAAGTAGAATTCAGAATGATCTTGAAAAACTGGAGAAATAGTCTGAAAAAAAAATAGGACGCAATTCAATAAGGACAAATGCAATGTACTACATTTAGGAAGGAATAATCAGTTGCACAAATACAAAATGGGAAATGAATGCCTAGGAAGGAGTACTGCAGAAAAGGATCTGGGGTCATGGTGGATCACAAACTATGAGTCAACAATATAATACTGTAGTAAAACAAGCAGACATCATTCTTGGATGTTTTAGCTGGAATATTGTATCCAGTTCTGGGCACCACATTTTGGGAAAGATGTACACAAATTAGAGAAAGTCCAGAGAAGAGCAACAAAAATGATAAAATGTCTAGAAAACATGACTTACAAGGAAATATTAAACACATTTGGTTTGTTTAGTCTACAGCAGACAAGACTGAGGGGCTGGGGACACAATAACAGTATACAAGTATGTAAAAGGTTTATAAAGAGGAGGGTGATAAATTGTTTTCCATATTCACTGAGGACAGGACAAGAAGTAATTGGCTTAAATTTCAGCAAGAGAGATTTTGGTTCAACATTAGGAAAAAATTCATAACTGTAAGGGTAGTTAAGCACTGGAACAAATTACTCAAGGAGATTACACAATCTCCATCATTGGAGATTTTTAAGAACAGATTAGACAAACACCTGTCAGGGATTGTCTAGATAATTGCCTACATGATCTATGAATATTCTTTCCAGTCTTAAATTTCTAGGATTCTATTTTATCATACCTGTTTATTAAGACACGTTAGTAATTAATAATTTGAATTTATGTAGCACTTTGCTGCGAGGGGCGACAGGGGATGGACCACTTGATGATTACCTGTTCTGTTCATTCCCTCTGAAGCACCTGGCATTGGCCCCTGTCCGAAGACAAGATACTGGGCTAGATGGACTATTGGTCTGACTCAGTATGGCCATTCTTATGTTGGAAGTGCTGGTGGGATGGAGGGGAAAGGAGCAAATTTTGTCCTTAGTTGAACTTCAAGTTTGTGTGAGGGTGATGTAAATGTGAGCAACAATTTGGCCCTAATTACTGTAAATTAATGTTTATGAAGATATTTTTTACAACATGAATGATGCAGAATGTTTATTTCCTAAATAATACACTGTATAAATATTTGGATGTGATGACTTAAGCATAGGTTTAAGTGCTGTCCAGAACAGAGGTGGATCTAAGCACACATGTGTTTTCCTGAATTGATGCAATAATGTTACCTTCTCATAAATGACACAAATAATATTTTTTATTTCTTCATTAATTATCAATTTGAAATACTGAAGTTTCAATTCTTTCAACAGTCGCAATAATTTCTTTCTACTGTTTTTTATAGCATGGTAGTTATGTTCTATACATTGTAACACTTGAATATTAAACAACTTGAAATACAGCTTTTTTGAGTATTAGTGCAATTTTCATGAGCTGACAGTAAGTAAAGAAGGACATGGTCCAGTGGATAAGGCATTAGACTGGCACTCCGGAAAATTCTATTCAGTGGCAGAGCCAGAACCTCATGTGTGAACTTTGGTCGGTCACTTCATCTCTCCATGCCTCTGTTTCTTCTCCCATTGTGTCTATCTTGTCTAGTAAGATAGAGTTCCTTAAGCAAAGAGCTGTACAAACACATAGTAGGAGATAGCACCTAGCACAATGGGTCCCGGAGCTTTGATTGTGGCCTCTAGGGCCTATTGTAAGACAAGTACTAAACAATATGAGTGAAGTGGCTGCATCCTTTTCATATTTTTGGAGGTAGAAGAATCATTCAATGGACATTACAAAACATTTTCTGGCTGTTGGGTAGATTCCATGGATACCAACTTTCAATCTTAATGACTTCTTAAAGAAGCATTTCATTTGCCAATATATTAGTCCATATTTAATTACAGTGGTCATGGAAGTGAGGCTCTGGAACAGCATTATCTATAATGAAACTGTATTTTTAGTTCAAGATTTCCTTCACAGTTCTGCCTGTTCACCTCATTCTTGAGCTACCATATGCTTACTTTGCAATGCTGGCTATCTCCTCGGGTAAAACAAGCACAAGGGCTAAGCAAGTAGAGTATAAACAAATACTGTGTAGAAAGTGAGTGAAGGCCCGTAAAAAAAAAATAAAGCTGGACGCCCAGAAACACTGTTCAGTTCCTCTCCAATAGTACAATAATGTATCTGGTACATTAAAAAAACCCCTACTGATTACAATTGTTTTTGAATCCAGAATTCCTGGGGCAATAGTTTAGCATTGAAACATGAGACAATCCAATCTCCTAGTCTGCACCTCAAATTCAGAGGAATGTCTGAAAAGGAAAATCTGAAGAAATAGATTGGTAACAGTAACATGGTTCACAAAGCAATTGATTCTGCTGCTCTTTTCAATCAAAGCTTAAACTAACACAATGTCAGAACAACAGAAGTAATTTTCTCTTGTGCTGGTGGATTTATTTAGGCATTAGCAAAAGATCTATTATATTATAGTTATATATTATGTATTATAGTTATACCAGAATCTGATGAGCTATAATGATTATTTAATTAACAATAAACCCTTTCTCTGGTGAGAATAACAGAAAAGTCTGATTAGCTTTGGTTGGAAAATTAAAATGTACTAAACACTACAAAATCTGACAATGTCCTGGGTGAATTTAGTGGCTTAACAAAAAAAATCAATAGGGTATAGCTTTTTTCTGTTTGTTTGAAGCAAAGATTCATTTAAGAGGGACATTCAAACAAAATTGTATTGCACCATGTCTCTTATTGGAACAAGTTATCTGATGAGCTCTGTTTAGTTTCAAGCCCACTTCTTCATTTTCACTCAACTCCTTCAAAGCTAAAGTAGCGCATTTTCCCCACAATCTTATTTTCACACCTGTAAAGACCACCTGGTCCTTGAATACTTGCTACAGGAAATCTCCTTGGAAATATATATATATATATATATATACACACACACACATACATATACCGTTGCTACTTACAATCTTCTCCTATCACTCCGATTTTTGGAAAACAAAAATATTTCCATTTAACATAAGTCAGTACAGGGATCTTAATAAATGCATCAAAAAATTCAGTATGTGTCTGCTGTTAGAGTTGATCAAACAACTGTTAGATTATAGCATTGATTGACTTACACAGTATGATAGGTTTCCCAAGTCTCAATTCGACTCAGAATAAAAAAAACTACACATTTTTAGCTCAGAAACAGTCACTTTTGGTTGGAAGACTGAAGACAGATTCAGCAACACTATACAAACAAAACAGCTTAGGGACAGGAAATGAAAAAAGAATATTTTATCCAATTAAAGCAGAAGGGAATGCTAAATGATGGGAAATACAAGCTACATATGGCTGTAAGAAAATGTATCTTTGAGGCAGGGTTATGCAAAAGGTTTGTATGGAACCCAGAACTCACCTAAATTAGCAATTATACCGCTACCTCGATATAACGTGACCCAATATAACACGAATTCGGATATAACGCGGTAAAGCAGTGCTCCGGGGGGGGGGGGCGCTGCGCACTCCGGTGGATCAAAGTAAGTTCAATATAACGCGGTTTCACCTATAACGCGGTAAGATTTTTTGGCTCCTGAGGCCAGCGTTATATCGAGGTAGAAGTGTACTTATTAAATGTCTATTTAAAAATAGAAATGCCATTAATATTGTTGTTGTTACCATTTGATCAGGAATCTCGAGATTAACTTCAGCATGAAGGGGGAAATATAGAGGAGAGTATAGGCTACATTTTACAATGTCTATAATTTAAGAGAGGACATAGACTGGTAAGCAGAGGGGAAGCAAAATCCTTTCAAATCAGTATTCCTGTACAGAGCAGACTTCTGTTTATCTTCCAGGAATCTCTCTAACATAAAGCCGCAGCTTTGTGGAATTTCCAAAGAGTTTCAGTTTAAATCTTTGCAAACAGGTTTGTGCACAAAAAGTTGGGGTGTGAGCCCTCAGCTGTGCCAGATTTCCCTATCCTTGAAATATAAATAGGTAAATCATTTCAGTTCCACAATGCCAGGCCTTCAGCAAATTGTTAAGAAGGACATTGTCCAGCAGGTAAGGTATTGGACTATGATTCGGGAAACTTAGATTGTATTCCTGGCTCTTCCACTAAATGGGTTGTAACAGTCAGTCAATGGTGGTGCACTTTAGCTGTCACAATGATGCTAGAGGTGGCATCCTGCAGTAGCCTGTTTGTGACAGGCCTTCTGTGATGCAGTCTCATTTCATAAAGTTATTTGAAATTACAATAAAACTCAAAAATGCAGTAAATTAAAGTGGCTTTTTTCCTGCTGGTGCTTCTTCTGTACAGGGGGAAGAAAATGAAATGATAGCCTTAGATTTATAAAACTTATGTGACTGCAGGCGGTCCACTTTTCCAAGAATCCTGCACCACATACATATGGGTCCATCTCCTGGCTTACCAGGAGCAAGGAGGTCAGGAGTAACTAGAAGCTGCAAAGCCTTACAGCTAGGTGAGGGGGTATCTAGTCACATCCTGTGGGCAATTTCATAAAGTTCCCAGGGTTTTGGTTTCATAAGTACGTAAACTTAGATAGAGTTAGTTATAAATGAGGAGGATGTTACTTACTATGAAGACCCAAGAAAACCTAGGGCTAGCCTGAGGAAATGAATCAAGTGATGGAAATAAAGAAAACATATTGGTTATATCCTGCCCTTGATCAACACATAGGACTACCTCCAATATCAACTGCAGAGCAAATATAGGATATGACTTGTTGTGTGGGTTAGGGATGAGTGTCCACTTAAGGGGCAGGGGAAGGGGAGGTATGTTACCTGAACTGGATCCACAATCTCAAGTATAGGAACAGGGAGAGGAGGAAGTATTTTTAAATACTCAGAGAACATATATTCAGTCATTAAGTTGGAATTTTCCAGACAAACATATCATGGACAGAGGATAATCTGGTGTCAAAGAGGAAGAAATCATAAAGAACTAACCCTATGGAGATAAGGAAAAAAAGTAAACCGAAAATAATGATTAGACCTGAAAGGGAATGGGGCAGGTTACTCCCAAATGACCAGTCATTTACCCCAGGTCAAGTGCATGCTAGATCTCTTACCAAAGACACTGCTTGTAGCCAATCCTGTAATAAAGTAATTAAAGATTTATTAACTAGGAAAGAGAATAAGTTTTTTTTAAATCAGGTTAAAGCAGGCACACATATACACACAAATGAGATACAGTCTTAGGTTCCAAAAGATGACTGTAGCTGCTATAATGTACAAGCTTTCTATGTCCTTTAGGACTAACCCAAGCTAAACAGCTGGAGACCTTTTCCTCATGCTTAGAAATCTTTGCCCCTCAGAGTTCAAGCAGTATAGGGATAACAATTTCTCCTTAAGAGGGATTTTTATTCCCTTCCCCCAGCATTCAAGTGGTGATGGGATGAGCGCTTATGCACATACCCTCTTCACGGGTGTGGGGGAAGCAATCAGCAAAGTCTTTTGTTCACTGATGTTCCACAATGGTTTGAGTGATATCTATTGACCTTTTTAAGGGGGAAGAGACAAAACTTCTTGTGGTAAACTAGTATTTCACACTTGTTAATGCTTCTCCCCTGACAGAGTGGATATACAGTCCACACAAACATGTTTCTAGTTACAGAGCACGCACTTAAATGTTACTTATAATATCTGTATCCCATGTTATAAGATTAATACATGCAGCATTTCATAAACTTTAAACACTAAATGCATTCTTATAATTGTAATATGTATTTTATGAATACCAAACACCCAGGTGAGTCAGACTGGTTTCCACTTATGCATTTGTCAGTGTTTAGTGAGGCCCAGTGGCCTTGGCATGAGCTGGCACCTGGCCTGCCAGCATCAGAGGTGGCTGGCCCTTGTGGAGTGCCTCCTCATAGCCTGGGTTGGCTCTATGATGCCCTGCTTCAATTTCCCTTCTTGGACACCTCAAAAACTCCAGATTACAGTCCAAAGGTGATAAACACACTCATCTTCTGAGGTGTAATTTATTTATTCCTAACACACTTTGGTCCCTACCCCAGTTCAGAGTCACTCCACCTTGGGTAGGGAGCCCCCATTCCTGCTTCTTGGAGCTGGGTCACATTTCCTTTACTCGCTGAAGGCTCCCCAACACCCCTGACATCTGTTGTAATAACTGGGCCTAAAAATTTACTGTAATTGTGAGTTCAACTGTGGGAAAGTGGATTAAAGTTTATGAAATGTTTCAATCACATTGAATGATAAATGTTAATGGGAAAAGGTGCAAAAGGGAAACAAAGTTTGAATTAATCCAAACAAAAAGGCCTCCTGATATAATTCAAGGACTGTGTTAAGATCATGTCTGGTAAAACGAGAATTGTGGGACCAAAATCAGAGAACTAAAATTAGGCCTATTTGGTGAACAAAATAATGAGTGGATAAGCTATTCCATCCATCACTCTTTTTGGGGAAAAGCTGGCTACTGCAACACTGGCTGGCAGAAAGGGGAAGGAGCAAGATTCACCACCATGGCTGCCACTCCCACTCTTCTTCAGATTAGGCCAGAAAGAGGGGCCCACGACACCATCACTTCCACCAGTTCTGGCTAAATTCCAAACAGTATCTGGGATGTGAGACTGTCTCCTTCTCACCCTCCAAGGGTCCACTTTCTTCCCCTCCTCTCTCCTTTTGTCTAATAAGAGTCTCGCTCAAAACTCCAAGACTGTGTATTTTTCAACACTGCTGTAAGTCTGTGACCATGAACAGGCAGCTAAAAGCAATGCCATAAACAGCCCAACACTGGTACGAGTTTGCCCAGGTCTTGGGGTGGCTAATGAGACCATGGGCTGTGCCTATGCCTTTCAGCAGTGAGACTACAAGTGAAAGTCAACACCAAAGTCAGAAGCTGTGCTTTCTATTTTTTCTGTTCTTCTCTTTCCCCTTTTGTGTGTGTGTCTGTCTTGCTTTGTATTCTATGAAATAGAATTGCACTTTAACAGCAACTATGACAGCTCCAATCCATCTCAAATAACATTTTCTCTTTTCCAAAGAGAACTATTACCATCTGAGAGACTGTCAACTAGGGAGTTTTCCTTCTAAAACCTCTGTCCAGCTAAAGGAATAAGGGATGTAGATATAATGAAAGCCTTACTTAATACTTCACATTTCCAGTGTGGTCCCCCCCTTTATCATCTCTAATAAAAGGTTGAAAAAATATTGTAATGGTGTTTGCTGGGGGTATTAAACAAGCTAAGGTCTGTATACCAAACCCTAAACCTTGTTTAAAACTATTTAATGTTGGACAGTTAGAGGGTCATGTTAACACCTTTAACGCTTTGGGCCCCGTATTCAATCTAAATTGCTTTAGGAGTGTAATCCCAGCCTTCCTAAGTAGGGCAACTCCCCTGGTCTCAGGGTCTTCCCTAAAGGAGTCTCTCTCACTCTCTGCAGTTTCTCTATAGTTTCCTCAGCTCCCACCCCTTCTCTGCAGCTTCCTGCTGGTCTTATAGGGAAATCACTTGATTGCTGCTCAGGTGTGCCTGCTTAGTAACTAGGGTTGGCTGGCCCCAGATCTCTGGTCATTAAAAAGGGGCAAGCTGCCCTGTTACACTCCTCGATCTCCATAGTTCTCACTTTCACCTTACATTTAACATTCCAGGAAGCCCTGTATTACCTCCCCTCACTAAGTGGGGGAGGGAGGAGGAGCCACCAAGTGCTCCTAGCAAATAATAGACAAGGGCACTAAACCTATTGGAAGGTCACTGGGAGAGAGTAGAGTCATGTAGTTGTTGCAAGGATGGGGTGGAGGAAGGAAAGGAGCCATTACCAACTTGGGAGCTGGAGAGAATGAGGCAGAAAAAGAAACTTATCTGAACCAATTTGTAAGTGAACAAAGGATTATGTTTAATTTTAGAAGGTAAACAAAAATTTGTCCCACTTATTTTATTTGGACTAGACTTTGAACTTCTCATATTGATGTAGTTAATGTCAGTAAAAAGGACAGCTTACTTTTCCTTTTAGGAAACATGATGAGCAAATTCAGAGATAAAACTCAGTCAATAAAAGAGCACTTCCTTTGCAAATTGTGGATAATTCTGCAATGGCACAAGATTAACTCACGGGGAGCAGCAATCTCTCTCATACTGAGCCAGCTTCTGGCCCTTGCTCTGGCTACTTTGCCTCCTCTTAAAAAGCCTGCGGACACCTCTTGTAGAAAGGGAAAACCCAGGCTGCACAGAGCCCATGACAGCTCCAACCTTACCCCCAGGATAGGAAAGGGATGTGTGAAGGATGATTCCCAGCTACCAGAAGGGCCCTTTGGGTGGGCAACCAGCCATAAGATGAAGCAGCCCTAAGGTGTTCCAAGTTACTTCAGGGATTGGATTGTTCTCCAGCTGTTCCCTGGATCTGCAAAGGTGGCTTAAAGCCACCTTCCCCTCCCCACTCCAAATACACTCAACTTGACTAAAGAATCTGTCCTTTCTGTTCATCTTATCGAATTCACTCTATGTAAAGAAAAACTTGATTTAATGGGAAACTGTGCTTCCCAAAACCAAACTAATTTGTTCCTTATATGCCTACAAAGTCAAGGCATCTTTTTCCCCCGTTACATCTTCATATTTAATTGATGTGTATCAAAACAAACATTTCTGGCAGAATATTCAAGGATCATTCCAAAAGAGTCTAGCAAACCATTCTGATAACTGAGCCTTCAAATGATAAGAGGTTACATCAATCAACAACCCACAGCAAGTGAAGAAACTATTTACCAAAAATCCTTGTGTCCTGTTATAATTACTTGTCAATTTGGTGAAGCAATAAACAATTGTCCCTTCAAGCAAATAAACATTTTGCAGCAAATGCTGCACATTGTTCCTGCCACAGCTAGGAATAGCTATTAAAAATTACATACCAGCCAGCTGTGTGAAAAATAAGAGCAAGACTGAACATGGCAATCAGAGGTATTATTCTGGAGTTATATAAGCCTTTTAGATGTGTTGTTTGGTGAAGTACAAGATTCACGATGGACAAAAATTCTTAAAGACTTCCTTTCTTAACAAGTACCTGTGCTATAAACAGCAGTGGAATTCAGCTGCTAGAACCAAACTGAATGCATGGGAATGCTTCCATTCTCATTTAGTCTGATCTTCCATTATATGAGGTATTGGGCCTCAGTCCTGCTTGTCTTGAAAATAACTGAAACACTAGCAATAAGGCAGAGACAATATTAATGCTTTTAGAGACCAATCCTGCAATTGAGTGCATTTGCCTCCCACTGAATTCAACAGGAGTTGAGGGCACTTTGAACCTTCATGGCATTTCCGCAAAAATGATAGATGACCTTTATTTTCACAATTGTGTCCATAAATGCAGTGAAGAAGTTCTTGGAACATAATGTGCATGGCCCAGTTTCCATTATTGTTTCTTGGTATGGAGGAGATAATGGGTTAAGAATCTGATCCAATCCTGCTCCCACTGAAATCAGTAGTAAAGCTCCCATTGAATTAGGTGGGAGCAGGATCAAGCTGTATTAGCTTTATGTTTCCTTGTGGAGTTTGAACAAAGAATTTCTCTGATGGGGGGCACTAGAAAGGATCTGGTTAGGACTCTCTGATCCAGGTTCTACACCCAGCCTCAGAAAAGATGAATGCAGCTTGTGGGCTGCTCAAACATACATCAGCTAACTACAGCCCTTGAAGGGCCATTTACCAGTGAGAAGTCACCAGGGAGCAATGCCTACTCTATGCCCATTGTGGATTCTCACAACAGGTAAATCCCCAGCAGGTGAGATCTGGAATAGCAGGAGCCAGCAGAGCCTATTATTTCTGAATTATACTTGGGGCCCAACATGTTCATCACAAAATCTTGCAGAGGTTCCACATCCAAAGCTGTGGAGCCGCAAGTTTTCATAGGAAGCATTTATTTACTATGTAGTTACCATCAATTATATCCACATTTTCTAATAAACCCAGTCTGCTAGCAGGGGAGAAAAGGGGAATTATGACTCACTTTTAACCCCTCCTTCCCCCCCCACCCCAAACTCTAGTGCAAGGGTAGGCAGCCAGCGGCACGTGAGCTGATTTTCAGTGGCACTCACACTGCCCAGGTCCTGGCCACCAGTCCAGGGGGCTCTGCATTTTAATTTAAGCTTCTTAAACATTTTAAAAACCTTATTTACTTTACATACAATAGTTTAGTTATATATTATAGACTTCTAGAAAGACTTAAAAATGTTAAAATGTATTACTGGCACGCAAAACCTTAAATTAGAGTGAATAAATGAAGACTCGGCACACCACTTCTGAAAGGTTGCTGACCCCTGGTCTAGTCTCTGGGCTCTAACACAGCATAGGGACACCAGATTTAACTTCTTGTTATTAAACATTAAATTTTTCTTTTCTGAGATCTTTTTCTTATTTCTCAGCATCAGCTTGCCTTATGCAACTTGTGTTTATATATAATTTCTTGAAGAGCTCCCTGCCTGCGGAGAACCATTAGCAGCAGGAGCAGTTCAGAGATAATTAGAGGGTTGGGTAGCAGAAGAGGCTATTCAGGGGGCACCATTTCCCTGCTGTCATTAGTATTGGTGAGGCAGCATGACAAATAACTGAACACGAGCACTACAAAGAGGCGGGCCCACACCTGCCAAAGCAGCAGCAGCAGCAGCACACACCTTGGATATGCCTGAAGCTGCCAGAGCAGTTGTGGAGAGAGCCAGGCCAGGCTCCCTCCCTCTGCTGAAATTTTCCTTTAGTTTTGTTTCAAAAATTTCCCACAAACAAAATTGAAAAAACTTGAATGAAAAACTTGAAATAAAAATGTGTGTGTTAGAGATGGTAGTTTTCAATCTAAAATGAATATAGGGAAATAATAAAATAGATAAAACACAGAGAAAAAACAGAGAAGGGCAAAAATAAGATACGTTAAAGTAGTAAATAAAGGTTTAAAATAAATTAGGAAAAACAGTAACAGCTTAAAACAGGAAAAATATCAGAGATATGGTCTTATCACCTCAAGCCACTTGCTTGTTTGTTGTCAACCTATCCTTGTTTGCCTACCTTGTCTTTTCAGACTGAAGCAATTCAGTTCAGGAACTGCATCTTCCTCTCTGTCTCTACTGCTCCTACTTAGGGTGACCAGATGTCCTGATTTTATAGGGACAGTCCCGATTTTTGGGTCATTTTCTTATATACCCCCCACCCCCGTCCTGATTTTTAACATTTGCTGTCTGGTCACCCTACTCCTACTACAAAGGTGTGTTGGTCCCAGACCTTTCTGGGGTCTTAGGGACTACCTCAGTAAGAAAATCAACAATAATTCGTGGTAAAATTGTGCTCAGTTATTAATCCTGATCTCCATCTCCTCAGATAAGAAGGAGGGCCTAGGGAGGGAACTGGGGGTCTAGTGGTTAGGGCAGACAGAACTGGAGTCAAGCCTCCAGGGTTCTAGTCCCAGCTCTGGAAATTGAGTACTGTATAGAACAGGATTAGGGCTGTAGGGAAAGATTTTTAACCAAAGTGTAACTGGGTTTAAAAAAGAATTAGATAAGTAATGGAGGGTAGCTCCATTCATGACTATTAGCCAAGATGGTCAGGGATGTAACCCCAAGCTCTGGATGTCCCTAAACTCTGACTACCAGAAGCTGGTAAGGACTGCTTCATATCATTTGCTGTGGTCCCCAAGGCCAATTATGAAACAGCACTGAACTCAAAGGAAGATGAGGGTGGAAATTTTAAGAGAATGGACATGTGAGGGAATCCTTCTTCCTCCTAAGTGAGAAATAAGGGAACCCATGGGGAAACAAATTAAAAACCCATACAATATAAATTCTTTGTTCTTTTGACTTGGATCTTATTAGCACGTGTTAGATTAAAAGCTCGTCTGATTAGTCTGCTGTGAATTTAACTCATGATAGTCTCCAGTCCATTTGCCTCGGAGTTCAAGAGTTTCACAGATTAAAATGCGTTTTGGATTAGCAGTCATTAGTATTGGTTAGAAAATCATTTGAAATTTAGACCAACAAGCAATTTTTGCAATTGAAAGGAGCAGGAGGTCTCAAATATTTCAGGTGTATTTCAAGTCATTTTGCTCAATAAGATACATATGTTGTTTTTAACCATTGAATACTTTGGGGCAAAAATTATACTCCATTTCCATTGCTGGCACATTTCAACCACAAAAACGAATTATGAAAACACCAAAAGTTGCTATTTTATGAAATAGCCATCTTCGACATGGTTAGAATTTAAATGTGAGACTGTGGTGCAGCATTCAGAGATGCAGGCTGTAATTTTTTTCTCTTAATAAAAGGTTTAGTCATTTTTACTTTTCAGTACAAACATCATAATACAAAAAAATGAAAAGTATAAACCTAAAATTACCATCTGTAACATACAGCACCGTGTTAACATTCATATGCAACCATCATTTTTAACAACCTTAATATGAAACTATAAAAATCAAAGAGCCAGCCAGAGACTCCAGCTGATAAGAGCGGAAGCTGCTAAAGTCTTCTTTGGAGACCATTACTACAATTATGAATGGACTTTCTCTGCCCTGAGCTGATTGGCTGATTTTCTCCAACCTTTTCCCTTCTCTCCACCTCCCTCATGTTTTCTTCGCCTGAGCATCATCTTTATGCTCTTCTTGCCTTCTCTTTATCTTATTGCCTCCTAACTAAACTCACAAAATAAAAAACAAACAAATAAACCAACCATGACACTTACATGCTGCTTGCTGCCATCACTTAGTTTTTTCTGTTTATATGCTCTACCTCTTCCTTCACCCTGTGTCAGTCCTGTCTATTCAAATTGTATGCTCTTCAGGGCAGGGACTGACTGTTCTATGCTTGGGGTCCTGCGTCCATGACTGCGTCCTAAGCACAACAGAAATAGAAATAAATAATTCAGTGCTTTACAAATAAGGGGACAACACAGACAAGGTAGGGGTGGGATGTGTGACAGCAAGGAAAAAAAATGAAGTGGGTGAGGAGTCAAGGGTGAGGAAGAAGAGGTCTGGACTGACCATGGAGCCTTGGGGTTCCTTAATTAAATGTTTCTAAAAGCAGAGTCCAGATTTCTTCAACTTGTACAGTTGATCCCTGTGGCAAAGGTGGCCCTGTCTTTGGCCACTTGGTCAGAGAAGTCAGAGTACCATTGTTCTATTCTGTGCCTTGATTTACTTTTCCACCTCTGTAAAAGTATTTGCTTTGTGATCATGGATGGTCTCCGATACCATGAACACTGTTACTGAGAGGCTTAAATTCATCCTACCATACAGTTCGAGCAGTGTTTGATTGCTAAAGCCCCAAATCATTTTAATTCTAGAATCTTTCCATAGATGTTTAACTGGAGAAATTCCCACATGTGCCAAAATGTGCTCCTGTCTTTACCATGTAACAGGATTGTAGCTCTTCCTTCAATCTAGTTGTTGCAGTGTCTAGTACATTCTAAATATTTTGTTGCTGTTGAATTAAGTGTAAATCTACAGAAACATCTTTTGCATTATGGCATACAATTGACAATTATGGAGCCTTTATAGAATGCTCCAACTCTTTATCCCAGGACTTAGAAATATCTTCAAGACCAAGAGTCTTTTTTTGTCATGAGACAGACATGGGTCTCCACTATATTTTGTACATCAGGGTGTCAGGCAGTGTCCAGCACACCTGAATAAAAATAATAGGTCAATAAATATTTTAGCTGCATATGTTGCCATATTGCTTGGCCAAGAGGTTAAACAGATGTTGTGGGACCTGGAATGGAACTATCCCCCGCATCGTCACCAACTAATCATTATATGCCTCTGTGACATTATCCAGGGTACAATTTGGACTGATGAACAGCTGTGTTCCCTCAATTCGCCAACCTGGAGTGCACTTTACACCATTTTGCTATGAAAGCTACCACTCTTGGTCTGCTCACACACAGCCTCCAGCATGTAAATTACTCCCAGTTATACTATGGCCAGCCACTCATGAATTACACTGCAGAGAAACACCAACAAATTCCCAGTCCCTGACTTTCCTCCAGAAATGTATTTCTTGTGCTGCCCAGCCTTCTCCTGAACAATACATATAAACTCAGTTATTTTCTATTAATAAATGATATGCATCAATTTTATCATCTCAAATGACATTTCCCAAACACCTCAATCCAAACATACTGGTTTAGATAACAGTAAAATAAGTTTATTAACTACAGATAGATTTTAAATGATTACAAGTAATAAGGCATAAGAGTCAGAATTGATGACAAGAAAATAGAAGTAAATTGATTGATTGGCGATCCCTCAATTTGAGGATGATCTCTACCACGGATTTACATATGGGTCCTGAGACGACTCAGGAGTCTGATCCTGGAACCGCAAATCTGCCTGCAGTAGGTACAGACATTTTATGGCAGATCAGCTGCCTGCTGGGAGAGAGTGCTCTCTTTTTCCTTCCTTCTCCCTCTCTCTTTTCAGCTTCAAGGGAAAGGTGCTTTTCCTTGTAGCAGACCACTGCCTGATGGAAGATACGGCACCATTGGCGTTGGTTGGGGGCTTGCTCCTCGCAGCTTGTGATGTCCACATCAGTTTTCTTAAGATACGCTTTCAGTGTGTCTTTGTAGCGTTTCCTCTGACCACCATGGGATCTCTGACCATGGGTGAGCTGAGAGTAGAGGACTTGTTTTCGGAGGCGAAAGTCTGGCATCCACACACAATGTCCAGCCCTGCGGAGTTAGTGCATTAGGATCATTGCTTCAATGCTGGTGACATTGGCTTCAGCGAGGATGCTGGCATTAGTGCGGCCATCTTGCCACTAGATGTAAAGGATCTTCCAGAGGCATTGTTTGTGGTACCACTCCAGACTCTTGAGGTGCTGTTGTTAGTCACCCAGGTTTCGCATCCATAGAGGAGTGTAGGGACTTATAGATCTGGATCTTGGTGTCCTGCCATAGGTCACAGTCTGTGAAAACGCGTCAAAGCAATTTCCCAAAGGAAGCACTTGTGCATTGGATCCTGTGCTGGATCTCACTATCGATTTTTGTGTTTTGAGAAAGTTGGCTACCAAAAATGCTCAACTTTCTCCAAAGTCTGACCCTCAATGGTGATTTGTGGTGGGTCACGTGCAAGGCCTGAAGCAGGTTGATAGAGCACTTTAGTCTTCTCTATATTGAGTGAGAGTACTAGGCTTCAGTAAGCTTGTGCAAGAAAATCCAGTATGGACTGAAGGTCATTCTCAGTGCACAAGAATGACACAGTCATCAGCATACTGAAGATCAGTAATGGATGCCCTGAAGACTTTAGACTTCAAGTGGAGACATGGAAGATTAAAGAGTCACCCATCCATTCTGTATTGAATGTCAACTTCGTCTCTAAGGTGCCACAAGTACTCCTGTTCTTTTTTCATTGGGGAGGTGATCTTTAACGAGGACCAAAATGACTGCTAAATAGATGGACAACACGGTTGGGGCAATAACGTATCCTTGCTTACCCCCAGTTTTGATGACAAAAGGTTCCATCTCAAGGCCATTACAGAGAACCGTAGCAGGTATCTGATCCTTGAGAAGCCTTAGGACCTTAATAAATTTTGGAGGGCAGCCAAATCTGGCCAACAACTTCCACAGGGCTTCATGATTGACTGAGTCAAAGGCCTTTGTCAAATCGACGAAGGCCATGTACCGGTCCCGATTTTGCTCCCGAGACTTTTCCTGGATTTGGCGGCCAATGAAGATCCTGTTGGTTGTCCCACGGGATGATCTAAAAGCGCACTGAGATTCTGGCAATATTTCCTCACCAAGGAGAAGTAATCGGTTTAAGAGAATAGTAAAGTAAAACACAACTAATGACTAACTTACCAAAAGAAGTGCATTCAAAGCAAAATTCTCTCTCACCACATGTCTCATCAGTCTTACCGGCTGACCTCCTTTCAGTTAGGATCTCTCCCCCAGTCCAATGCTGTTTTTTATGTTCTTCGGGTGTTGTTGATGTCGTGGGTAAAAAGACGAGGAGAAATGATTTGGGGTGCCTCCTCTCTCCATTTATAGCTCTTTCTCTTCTTCAAGAACCATCTCCAGCTGAGGTCCAGGAGACAAAGTCAAAGGGAACCCCCATCTGTTTCTTTGTCAATATGTAGATTTTAACCCACACCCTCTTTCCTGAGGAAGAATGGCCACTTAATCAGGGGGTGGTCTATTGGATTTCGTTGACACCTGGCTGAGGCACTGGCTGGCCTTTTGTCTCTGGGGGAACTAATTTCTGGCTGCTTCCCCAGACTTGGATCATGTCTAGTTATACCATACAGAGGAATCCTATAATTTTACAAGCAATGTTGCCACACAATTTACCAGGACAATAATGATCAACAAATTATGATTTTTCAAATGATGATACCTCACAAGGCATACTTTTATCATATAAAATTTATCATAATCCTGTAAAAGGGGTGAATATAGGGGTATAGTCTGTCACAACCTCCCTGTCCATTCTCTCCATATCATTGGTTGGTTGACAATCTGTAAATCAGAATTACCCCCTCCCCCCGATATTGGCTTTTTATATGGGGTCGGGGATGAAAATAGAATCTATTGGACACAACAATCCATATTCTCCTGGTTGCCACTAAATAGAAGATATTATTTTCTCTGTAAGGTAGGAGGAGTATCCTGAAGGCCCCAATATGGTGATTGGTTTCATTAACTTTCTTTCAATTCCCACCCATGAAGGGGTATTATTGTTTATGTATTGGAATCACAGTGCGAGGCTGGGACATGATACAGACAACAGCATAGTTCTTTTAATAAGAAAGTGGAATGCCATTGCAAAACAGAAGAACAGGAAACTAGTGATAACTTGAAGTATTTAGTGTTTATAGTAGATGTATTGTTTTCTATACAGTTAGGACAAGATTCTGTAATGCTTTGCTGTAGCTGTAGTCAATTGCAACTGTGCAGAGAGCAAAATAGCCATAAAATAAGAGATTATGGTGGCTAGTTCTGCATACAATAGGAAATTAGGCACTTTCCTTGGTAGCAGAAAGTAAAAAAAAAAAAAAAAAAAAAAAAAGCGGCATTTGTAGCCCTATCTGCACTTCCCCAACCATGGTCACAGTTTGATTACTTATTTTAATTTAGGCACCTACCTCTCATCCACATTCACGGGATAATCTCGCAACATACATGATCATGGGGAGCAACAACTCATCAACTAGTGACCATCCAACTATGTTATTTTAAGACATAGTCACCTACGCACATGTATACAATCGGAGAAAAAAAAAAAAGTATGAAAAACATTGCTACAAAAAAAAGTAAAATAAAAGTATGTGAGGTACAAATGTACCCCAAATGTGTTGCACTGTTATCCTGCATTTTTACTAGTTCTATATACACGTTTGCTTCTAATGAGTATCTTTTATCATAATAGTTAGCATATGCTAATTGATAATGCATTGCAGTGACAGTGGGTGCTGCATATAGTCATTCTAAGGTAGAAGGTACTCGAGGAAGGTTGGTCCCTTCAAATCCAGGCTTGTTAGATATATGCAACAGAGTACATGGATGATGGCTCTCTCTGCCTGGCTTCTTGAGGGAATTTTCTGTCTAGGTTTTGAGCTCCAAACACTGCAGACTCAGGAGACTTTCGAGGAGATTTTCTGTGTTGTGCAATTCAAGATGGTGAACAAACGGGCACGATAGTCTGCTTCTGACCTTAAATGGATTTGCAATTCTGAAAGTGAGTCGTTGTGTGTTATAACAATGTATTAGGCGATATGATCTGGCACAAATCACTGTTGAGAATTGCTCTGAGAATGAAGACCATGTTCCTGTTAATAGCCAGGCGTCTGTTACAGGAGTGGGTGGGTGAGGTTCTGTCGTCTGCAATGTGCAGAAGGTCAGACTAGATGATCATGATGGTCCCTTCTGACCTTAAAGTCTATGAGTTGGAGATAACTTCTTCATCAGTATTCAGCTTGCTGAAGATCTTCTCAGCAAAAATTGGAACAATCCAATAAAATAAGCCAGATATACCCAATGAGATGCATCCACGTCTCAGAGAAAAAAACCCTCAGTGTTCAGGTTTTCTGGGTTACTCACCCTGGTTTCCTATTTGTCAAAGAAGGAAAAGTCTGTAAAAATGTTATCCATGATGCATCATGACACGATTGTGGAAGGAGACAAAAAGAAAGCCAACAGAATTCTCCACTACGATGACACTAAAAATGGAGTCAATAACTGGGGCCATCTTACAATAATGTACTCCTGCAGGGACCAGATAAATAGGTGGCCCGTGGTTCCTTTCTTCAGCCTGCTTAATCTTGTTGGCATTGCAAGTGTCATCATTTGGGTCAGCAACAATCCTACTTAGCACCTCAAACAAGACAAAGAAGGAGCTTGTTGCATGTAATCTAGGAGAACGACTCAGAGACACACATATAAAGAGAAGAATCCTTGGCACTCTTCATCTCACCACGCCCATCAAAGCAGCACTCTGATCCCTGGCTACTGCCCAAACCAGTCACCATGGGATCACTTAGCAAACTCTGCAGTGGTCACTGCCACATTTGCCCAAAGCAGCTGACCTGAATTGCCATAAACAATATGAAGAACACAGTGAATTTGTATCTGCTGATCACTCCACATTGATGTGGATGTGTCAAAACTGCATATAGGCTCACACTGAATGAGACTCCTGCTACATCTTTCAATTTGCTAGTTAAATAAAGGGTGGTTGTTTTTTTTTTTTTACTTAAGATATTAACGAGTTGTACTTAGTTTCAGAATGCATTTGTGGGACAAAAGTCCCCCATACCTCAGTAATGTAACTTTTTTCATGAGACTGGATGAAGGCTAAGTGGTCTGATTTTCAGAAGCTTTTAATCTTTTCTCATAAGCCATTTCTTCTACCAGCCTCTTCATACTTATTTATTTGGTTCTTCTGAGTTTCATTCAGTCTGCAAACATTTTTCTGGTACTGAGATCGGTCAAAATGATTGCAGAATGTTAGGTGTGAAGCCAGAATATGTTGGACTGTAATCCTCCAAAGTCCCTGGTGATGTCTCTGTATGACACCACATTTTTGCTTGATTTATATAAAACAGTTTGAAAATTTGAATGTCCACTGAAACATGGAAATTTTACATGAAGCACTAAAGAAAATATTTAAAATCTACATACTATAACAATGAAATGGAGTACTTCATAATATTTTAAAACGATACAAGAATTTAAACATGAACATTGGTAACATTGGGTTTGAAATAGATCAGAACATCCATGAGGGTAACACATGAATAACATTCTAGGGGCAACTATGCTGCAAACTCTGGATTGGGAAATCCTGAATAATTCAAAAGAAAAAAAGAAACTCTACAGCTCTTAGCCTCAGCAGCCCAAACACCATAGAAATATCAGTAGAATTTACATGGTGAATTACTGATACTTAACATCTTTGACAGGATTTACAGTCTTTGATATTTACTGTGCCTATGCCAACAGCACACTCATAAGTATTCTCAGGAAAGTCTACTGGTATGAGTAGAAAAGTACAAGCCATGCATTTTTCTTGTGCTATAGAAAATTTAAGCAATGCAGCAACATGTTTGCTTCAGCAAATCCTGGTAAAAGTATACGCTAAGGGTACGTCTTCACTACCTGCCGTATGGGCAGGTAGCAATCGATTTATCCGGGATCGATATATCGCGTCTCGCTAAGATGAGATATATCGATCCCCGAACGCGCTCACCATCGACTCCGGAACTCCACCAGAGCGAGCGGTGGTAGCGCAGTCGACGGGCAAGCCGCGGCCGTCAATCCCGTGCCGTCTGGACCCCAGGTAATTCGATCCAAGATACTTCGACTTCAGCTACGCTATTCGCGTAGCTGAAGTTGCGTATCTTGGATCGATCCCCCAGTGTAGACCAGCCCTAAGAGGCATAATGTATGTGTGTGTATCTCTTCATGTGTCATTAATGTGTTATGAAAGAAACAAGAGCTGTTTGCTAGAGCTGGTAGAAAAATTCTGAAATTTTGCAAAAATTATTTTTGCTTTCTTTTGACAGCTTAGAAAGTGGTCAACATTTCTCAAAAATGTCAAATTTCAACAAAAGAAAATTGAGAAAAATGGTCTGCATTTTCAACCAGCTCTACTGTTCACAAACTGTACAGATCAAAGTGTATCCTCATTTGTCAACCTTTGCATAGCCCTCACCCTTCTACTGTGCCTGCTCCTTACCTTGTCATACAATCGTTTCCATGCCTTTTCTTACACCTGTCCTTGTATATTTGGTATGACCCTGAGCACCACCCCTATCTTGTCCACATTTAAGTTCCTCTTAAAGTCCCAGTTTTGCTATGCTTCTTACAATGAACTTCTTACAATGAACTGACTTCACTTATGTTGCCTACTGTTGTTCCCCTTTCTCTAGCCTCTGTCTACTGTCTGTCCTTAGCTTGTGAAATTATCCCTGTTGGGTGTTTGGAAAGTACCTAGAAGATAGTGAGTGCTATCATAAATAAACAGAAACAAACAACTGCATGAAAAGTACTAAAAATCATGAAATGTCAGAGTCAAGGTTGTCTGCAGAATCTCACTCTACTGTAGTTTTTTTTTTAATGCAGTGATATAGTCTTCAACTACATAATCACATGCTAATGTCCCCCACCGTATCCCTGCCTCATTTACCACTTAAATTGGATATGTTTTTTCATCTTATGTGGCCACCCTAATTGATTGCATATGCTTGTAACTAATCTACCACAGCCACATGAAACCATCTCAGAGTTAAAATGTGAGCTGTTTAACACAAGCATTTTAAGGCTAGAAATTACAAATGCCACATTTAACTGCTAGTAGTCTCTTGATAACTTTAACAGCTATAAAATATATGATTATACAGCCTAGGTTTAAGGTAATTCTCTAGAATTATTATGTATTCCATTTAATTAATGAGTTGTTACTCTTTTTGATGGTTGTTTTTTCCCCTACTAAAGTCACTGACGTCACTACCCTGATTTTTTGTAAATTTCAATTATATTGAATGTATACAAAGATGAATATACATACCTAATCTATAGCCCTGCCTACAATAGAGAAATTTACACTGGCACAACTACATTGATATAAAGTAAAATAAATTAAATGCCTATGTGACTTACTGGCTTTTGAATATTTTAACCCATAGTCACTCCAATGCAAACCCCTTGTGTAGACATACTGAACTGATGTATAAATAGGTGTGGTGGCTTTCAGTGTTCCTCCCCATCAGCACCAGAGGGAGGCCATTCTGCCTCGCTACGTCACCTAGCAGCTGAGAGCTAACCAACAGGGGATTAGCAAGGTAAATCAGTAAAGAGTTTAAAGGCCTGGCGCCTTGGGACAGGGCAACTGGAAGTCTTTAGCCAGCTCCCTGGCTGGGCCAGACAACCACCACAGTCAGGCTCAAGCCCTCTGGGCAGGGCAGAGCAACAGCAGTCTGTAGCCAGCCATCCAGACACAGGCCGTCCGGCCTACGGTGGGTAGGCTGCCACCCCAAGGGTGGGGTTGGCAACAGAGGGTAGGGGAACCCAGGCCCAGTCTACTCCACCATGTCCCAGCCCAGGGCCCTACTAGTGGTGTGGAATCCCACCACTGGGTCAGCAGGGATCCTGCTGAAACATGCTGACTGTGGTTTCAACAACACAACCAGACTAATATCTGGTTTCCCTGAGCTACTTCCTACCCCTACCTGTTCATAGGGCTTCGTCATTCATGGGACCTCAGGCTCCTCAGAGTACTCAGCAGCCAGCAGTTCCTTGGAGTAGTTGCCTGGTGGCAGCTCCTCAAAGTATTCCTCCAGCGGCAAGGGTTGGTATGGCTCAGTCCCTGATTCAGCAGCATCCAGTGCCTTCTCTTGCACTCAATCGAGTGAGCTGGAGGCCCTGTCTCTTATACTTCCTGTTCCGCCCCTCTGCTTCCAGTGCAAGGGACAGTCCTGGCCTTGCTCCACCCACCCGGGGGCATGGAGCGATTCCTCCTTGTCAGCGTCAGAGGGAGGCTACTCTACCTCACTACAATAGGGTTTATACTTGTATGATTTAATCCAGTAAATTAATGATGTAAACTGCACCACTGTAAACCCATTTTACATTGGTACATTTGGGTGACATAGTTAAAGTAGTGCAGATTTCTCTAATGTAGATAGGATATACATCCATATATAACTCCCTTGCCAATAATTGTTAGCTTTTGAGTTAATGTCACCAGAGGGTATCACACCAATGAAAACTGTAAACAAGGAAATAACCAATCAAGTCATTCAACACCTCATCTATAGTTCATTCATCTGATGACATTGAATAATCTGCATCAGGTTTCCTTAAACTAGTAATAATTTGAATCTCTCGTGGCTACTTCTCCTATGCATCCCCCTCGCGACAGTGTTTTCTCACTTCCTCAGTGCTGACATCTGTCTACTGCTTGCAGGAGATCTCTTATTCTCAGCAAAATCCAGATCTTTAAATGAGATTTTTAAAAGCATTCAGGATAAGCAATTTTGCAATTTGAGACTGAGACTTGGATAGGCTCTCATTCACAGAAAGCCACGATGCCAGTATATTATAAAATGGGTGAAAATGCTTCTGTATGCATAGCAAGCCATTTATTGATCTTAAACTAGCCTTTATAAGTAATTCATGATGTCTGACTTAACTTTATGTATAGTATGAGTAATTCATGAGGCCAAATTTCTTATTGCATCTGACATCTTTAAAACTGAATCTATCCCAATTGTCTTTCTTTTTAAAAAGCTGTTATGAAATAACTTGTAAGATCAGACATTTGATCTTTAGTTTTCATTCATTTATATCCATTATAAAGGATATGTGAAGAATTGTTTGTTTTTACAAAAGGATGACACTATCTTCCAAATCTACCTCATGCCAGTTGTTTTAAAAAGAGAGATTAATAGTAGATACATTTTACTGCAACAATGTTTCTTGACCGTTTCTCACAATGACCCGAACACTAAGAGTTTTTCCAAACTAAAAAGCTTAATTTCAAAAACCAGGCTAGGTTGCAGCGTCACAACAATGTAGTTGTTACCTATCACCTCACATGTATGCCAATACTTATGTAACAAAACCCAAGTACTTTTGAGCAAGGTAATAAATAGTTACGGACATTATAAACTTTACACTGCCCTGTAATAAAACAAAGACATTATTCCAATCAAGTATAAAGAAGTGCACACTGTTCAGTACAGAGGTTGCATTTTCATATTCCTAGTTTTTACTGGCTTGGGAGATATTTACTACACATGGGACAGAGTTAAGATTTTTGTCAGCTGTACACTTGTATACAAGAGGGAATAACAGCTGGCATGCAGCAGCTGTATAGTCCGGAGAAGGAGAGTAATAGCAAGCATGCATGATTGTGTGCTCTAGAAAAGGGCATGGATAGGGGGCATGAAGAGGCTGAGTACTCTGGAGGCAATATGCCTTCTGGTGCTTTCCCTCTGGAGCAATATGGGATGCATCTCTGATGTTTTGTGAATCATCCAGACCAGTAAGGGTTCTGTCATGGCCCTGCCCTGTAACCTGGGGGTGCCTTAATGCTGTGCTGCTATGGCTCAGATCACTGACACCAGTAGCCTGCCATCAAGCACAAGGCCTCACCCTGCTTTCCACCAGCCTAGTTACTCCTTGCAGGTTGGCACCAGAATCCCTTCCAGTCCCGAGTCTCCCCTAATCCACCCTCCCTGCATTATTAGCTATGAGACACTTGGACTTTTCAACTCTGGTTCATGATTCTCAAAAGCATGAAACCAACCCCTCAGTTATCAGTTTACTCTAGGCATACACCCGCCACACAGTTTGCACAACAGAGACCAGCTTGGGGTAAAAATAAGCAAAAGGTTTATTTAATAGAAAAACCACAGATTCAAGGGTGAAATAGTAAGGGAAAGCAAATATATACAAGTTACACAAAATAAAGATGCTACTGCAGGCTTTCCAGTTCTGTATTAGATAAAATCCCTTTTCTAATATAAGTTACTTATTGCCTTTGACCATTTCTCAGCATCCCCCCCCAGCCAAATGGGGGTGGTCCATAACATTCACAGACAGGCTTTTACACTGTCTCTCAAGTCCTAGATGCCAAATCTCAGACACAAGCCTGCTTCTAAAAGACTTCTCTGGCTCTCTCTCTGTGATTAATAGTTATCAAGAGCTTGGAAATCCCCTCTTAACCCAGGAGGATGCCTCAATGTCTTTCAGTTAATTCTAAAATGGCTCATCATCTCCTCTTCTTGGCTGGACAATGGGTCGCTACTTGGAGCAGGTTTCCTGTAAACATCTGTCTTGGCAGGTGCCCTTCCCTGCTGTGAAATTGTAGTGCGGGTTATAAGCACAGTTTTCAATATAAATGAATCTATGTATTTATAACCAACCTGTATTCATGTGTTATAATGACCATCAAGTTCAGAACATTACTAGATTTCATAAAAGACCTTACTCAATACACTTTTAGTTTTATATAACAATAATATAGTGTGCAATCAGTTGGTTTAAGTGCTCATATGGGGGGTTTAAACCTTCCATTCTCCCCTTGGGGTGTTTGGACCCTGATTGTCACAATACTTTGCTATGGCTTGTATGCAGTTTGCCCAATCTAGACATGTTCCCCTTGCCCCACCCCCACCGCGTTGGTTTAGAAATTGGCCCAAAACTGGACAACTCCCCCACCAAATCTTTGGGAAAGTTCAGATTCTGATCTCAATCCATTTCTGCACTTTGCGGTTTAGGGCCATCTCTCCCTTCTATTTTCTTTTCCGGTGGCAACATATCAACTCAATGAGGCTGAATATGTTTATTAAACTTAATCATGTGGAAGATATTTCTCACATTATATATGGGACATCATTTTTCAATGGCTAATTCAAAACAGCCTATGTTTCTGAGAACTCCCACTGAGTTTCTGCAAACTGTGTGACATAGTAATAGTTTTTTTCCCTGAATAGGAGCCCACACCTTAATGGAGCTATACTTTAGTTCACTCACCCCATCTCAGCAGGAGTTCCTGGAAAATAAAGCAAAAAAAGAACAGGTTACACAGGACATGATTATATTTAGAAAAATATTGTAATCCTGCCTGTGTATTAGTAAATAATACCAATGAAGTACTATAGCACATTATTAGTAGTAGTAAATAATACACTGCAGTACTGTAGCACACTATATCAGCAAAATCTACATACTGAGAGATGATCATTTGCTTGGTGAATTGTTGGGATTCTCTTCCTCCAAGATTTTTTCCTCATTAATTACAAATAGTTTTGTTATTTCAAGAGTTTCTTTAATGCTAAGATTGATATGCTAGATAGATAATGATAAAGGTTTGAATTGTAGCTCCAGTAGTGTCTTGCAAAGGCAGGCTATGAAACCTAGATGGTCCAATCTCCAAATCATGTAGAAAGATCCCTCTGGAGTTAGAAGCATTGGCAAATGAGCTATTCCCTTCTTCCATGACTGGAATTTTTTGAATTGGGAATGAGACATCCTGAGAGAGAACATCACAAAATCTGTGAGTAATGGATTCTATGTCATGAAGGCCACGTAAAGATATCAGTGAAGATTAAGTCTTGGAGCAGGGTGGGGTGAGGGGATTAGGGAAGTGCTACTCAGACATTTTAGGTGGGGGAAGCAAGGCTTTCACAGCTTCAAAGAGTGGCTAGAGAAGAGGCTGGAAAAAATAGCACAAAACTTGAGACTGAAGATAGCAAGTCATGAATGAATTTGGTTCCAGAGATTGCCCTTTAACATCTTGCTTAAAAGTCATCCATTGGTTTGTTGGTTGTGGGGTTTTTTTTTTTTTTTTTTTTGGTCTTCCCCTCCTCCCCAGTAATACACAAGTAGCCATTTGCTGAATCAGGTTTGTGCTGACAGAAAAGCCAGAATGATCCGCAGATCAGACTACTATGTAAAGAATGAAGTCTGATGCACACAAAAAACTGTTTAGTTGGTTGTTTCAGGAATCTCTTCTTCAGCTGCTGGCTCCTGACATTTAGCTAAAGAAAGCTATCAAACAAGTATCAGCTGTAACGCTTCCAATCCCCTTTCTTGCTAGTTTATTTCTGCTTCATACTAAAATTGCCAACAGTCACTTTTGAAAATTATATTATTTTAGGGTTTTGTAGAGCACAACACCAATCACAGCTGGAATGTTTGACTTGATCCCTGGGCCACTGTAAACACACATCCTCACCTATAGAGCTCCCTCACTTACCCAGACATGGCATTGCAAGGAACTTGAACTTTTACAGCCTTCTGGTGGCCATTTTCTCAGCCACAGTGACCAATCCCAGGCTCTTCTCCAGATTCTCTCACTGGATCTTTTGTGCCTCAGTCCTGTGGCCAAATCACACAACAGTTCAGTCTCCTTCCAGGGTAAGTAAAGGTCCAACTCAAAATCCAAATCAAATACCTAAACTAATAGTCCTGCCCTACTCAGGCTCCACTAAAGTCCCCCATTTCTTGGCCCCATCTCCTGCAGAGCTTCTCTCACCTTGCTTCTTCTCCAGCACTATTCCCCTACTGCCTTCCTTCCCCTGGGATTCCAAGAGCTTTCCTTAGGGATCTCCCTACTGCAAACCTTCTTTTATAACTCCTCTACCCCTCCTGGGTTTCTCTCCTGTTCCCTTATCCTCATAGACCCTAGCCTAGAGATCCCACATAGGGTCTTCCCAAAAGGCAACTCCCCTTGTTCCTCCCCCATCTACTGACTTCCCAGTTCTATTTAAGCAGAGGTCTCCCTGCTTCACCATCACAGCTGGGATCAGTCTTTCTAACTGGTGACCCCAGCTGGATGTAATGGGGCTTAATTAGCCCTTATGTTGCCAGCTTATCAGTGAGGCTGTGAGATAGCTAAAAAGTCATGAGTAAGGCTGAGCCCAGGTTGCCTCAAAGGACCAGCCAGCCTGTGACAATCATATTCAGGCCTACTTCAGTTCTAATAAAGTCAGTGGAGTTAAGAGCTACTCTGGATTAATTAGATTTTTATAAAACCCTACGTTTTTACCATTCGCTACAATCTACTTGATCACTGAAACAGTTCTGCATTCTGTTGTAATCTGGTCATATCCTTCCCTTTCCCAACTTTCGTTGGGTCTGATTGGGTGGCACTATTTTGGGGTAGATACACCTGTCCCATGCTGTATTTAGTGAAGGTTGCCACAGAGCAGTATAATTTCACTGGTAAAAATTTATCTCAATTTAGCCATTTTTTACTAGTTCAATATGCTCTGAAATCCTTGCTTTTTACCATATTTGTTAGTGACCACAAATTAGAAACTGAAAACACAGGGTAATTTAATACTTGTCATGAATTTTCCTGGGAGAGATCTTGAAGATTGTTGATCCAGAAGTAATTAATTTATCTTGGAAATAATGACTAATTGCTATAATAAACTATGCTAATCTTTCAACAATAATGAATATCACTACAGTGCATCCCTGGAAAATACTAACTCTGAAGCCTCACCAGTTCAAATTAAATCATCATCCAACATAATGACAACACACTAGAGATCAAATTCTGCGCAGGTGGGTCCAGAAGCACTTCCACTATAGCAGAGCTGCCATGATTCTTTTGCATGGATAATTCTGTACTTTTTAAACACAGTTTTTATAGCAAAGAGGCACTGTGATCAGCAAGCAAAACAACCATGCAGAAGAACAAAGAATAGGAGGAACATAGATTTTTTAAAAATAAAATAAATTGACAAATGCCTCTAAAACCCTTAAACACCTCAAATAAATCAGACTGATAAACCTTTAAAATCTAATAAAATGGAACCAGGACTAAATAAAATGTATGAATTTGGGGGGGGAGGGGTGGAATGAAACCCAGAGTCTGTGCATAAATGAAAAATACTTCATCACCCTCTCAGATACAAATGGAGTATGATGAAATGGAAGATGAAAATGCGAATCTAGTGTAATAACACTCTTTCAAGTCTGAAAATAAAATAGAAAAATTCCTGAAATCTATAAATAGGGTCCTACCAAACTCATCATCCATTTTAGTTAGTTTCACAGCCATAGGATTTTTAAAATTGTAAATTTCACATTTTCAGATATTTAAATCTGAAATTTCACAATGTTGTAACTGTGGGGGTCCTGACCCAAAAAGAGGCCATAGGGGGATTGCAAAGCTATTGTGGGGAGTGTTGCAGTATTACCACCCTTACTTCTGCACTGCTGGCGGCGGTGCTGCCTTCAGAGCTGGGCTCCCAGCCAGGAGCCACAGAGCTACCTGCAGCCAGGGGAGGTTCCTGGGGATGGGTCTGACTCAGCCCTAGGAGCAGCCCCCCTGCAGGGGAAGAGGAAGTCTCATCCCTCCTCAGCCCAGCCGGGACTAGCATCTGGAAAACGGTGCAGTAAGAGCCCCCAGCGCTGCCCCTCCCCTACACCAGACAGATTTCATGGGGGAGATCAGATTTCACAGTCCGTGATGCATTTTCATGGCCGTGAATTTCATAGGGCTCTCCCTATAAACCACCTCAACACCCAGTGCCCACACAACCCCACCAAAATTAAATTGTCATAAAATGAAATAAGGAAAACAAAAGCAGATGTTTTCAGTTCCTGCAGGAAAAAGAAAACCCTGAAGTCTCCAGCATACTCATACATACATTAAATCCATCTCTCTCATTCAGTAACACTCACCTATTGTGGGACAAATTCTGGGCCTCATTTCTGTGACAGCATAGGGGCTTGCAAGCCCCTTGCAGCAATATAAACCTCCCTCACAGCAGGTCACCTGACAACAATCAGTCCCAGGGCACAAAGGAGGAAGAAGACTTCTAGGAGGGTGTGGGGAGATATCATGTAAATAAGGTCCCCGCTGAGTTGCCTTCTGCAGATACTCATCCCTCTCTCTCACCCCATTTAAGACCCATGAGAGTTACTGAAGCTCCTGCAAGACAGAAAGGCAGGGATCAGAGTGTGGTCTCCCTGTATGATGTGTGTGGTAGAGGCCCTCTCTCTTTTCCCCCGATTTCTCAAAAGGGAGTATTTCTTTGGCTCAGTGGCCCAAGGTTCCAGCTGATAGTTCTACAATGGAGCTGTCAAGCCAGGAGCAGGCTCGGGCACAGTGGCCTGTCCTATCCTTGCCACTCAGATTGTAAAACAGAGGATGCATGTGCCCTCTCATTGAGCTAAACCTGTAGAGGTTCTCCACCATTAATTTTAATGTTGCCTCACTCATTTTCCTTTATGTCCATACTATGGAGCCTCCTTTCTTACATATGCACAAGCAAATCAAAGTGATCTCCATGCCCACAGGATACAGGAATTACCCTTTGTGTCAGGTAAGAAAAAATGTGAAGTAGATTCTCTATGCCATTGTTTTCACTGCTAAGTGGTGCAATATCAAGTATGCTTCCGACACTACATTAAGAAAATGTGACAAAAGTTCTGGCCCACATACTTTTACTGTGCACATTAGGCAGATTTACTCAGCCTTTGGTACTGGGTGAGCTAATCAGCAAGAAATACATATCATCCCCGTTCCTGGACACAATCGTGTTGTATTGCACATTGCAATATTTTTACTCAAACTGTTCTGTAATTATATAATTAGTATAAATAAGTGGCATGTTCTCTCCATCATCATAACTTATGGAAAAATATCGAGTTCTGTTGATAGGATCTGGGACGATGGAATATTTTGTTATGATGTGCTATTCATTATGGTCATAGTAAAAATAAAAGAAAAAACTTCAATCAAATTTTGAAAATGACAAACAATAATAAAATAATTTATAAGAATCAGGGTCAAGATTTTCAAAAGTGGGTGCCTAAAATTAGGTTCTAATTTTATTTTTAGACACATAAATAAGTGGCCTGATTTTCAAAGTGGCTGAGCTCCCAGTAGCGCCTGTTGAATTTAATGGGGGGAGATGAGAGTTCAGCAGCTTTGAAAAATCAGGCCACTTATTTATGTGCCTAAACATGAAATTGAGAAGCTAACTTTAGACTTTTACAAATATTGGCCCAGATTTATAATCCAGCTAAGTGCAAGAAAAATTGAGAAAAAAATCTGCCATGTTATCCTTATATTCTTTACTTTCATCAGATGTTTTGCATATGTCCAGCAGGGATAAGCACTTTAATCTGAATTCTAGTCTGAGGATTCCTCTATTCAAGTGACATTAGAAACCCTAAATCCAAATATCACCCTATTAGAAGTTCAGCCTATATTTGCTCCTCTTAACATGACTTTCCCTGAGAATTGGCCTCTTTTAGCTGAATAGCTGGAATCAATTCACATCAAAATATTCTGCTCCCTCAGCGTTATTGATATATAGACTGTTTAAAAAAAATTTCTTCAGTTTGCACCTCCACAGAGTCCAGGTAGTACACACCTAGTCTGATGCTACAATAGAATGGCATGGGTGACACAGCACCACCACAAATTAAGGTGCAAGGGAGAAGCAGTTGTGAAAAGTTAGCCAGCCTTACTCAACCAAATGTGCTACAAAATCCAAGACATCTGTTGTGGAACTCATACCAATGCTCTTACTTGCTATTAAGTAAATAGTAAGAAAGTTGGCCTCACTTAGTTCAGTTGAGAATGCAGATCAGGTAGCAGGGCAGGTACTCAACAAGTCTTACAACATGCATAATGAAGAAGTTAGGGCTCATTCAGCGATAAGTTAGAGGAAAAATGCAGTGACTAGGAGCAGCTGGCACAGATATAGCGCCAAAAAACATTTTCACCTTTACCAACCTGCAGATGTCCTCCATATACATGTGTCCATGTCACATGATTGGACAAGACTAAGTGTGCTTGCCACACCCTCGATACTCACAAAGCCCCATAGTCACCAACTTCCTGTCTTTCCCAATCACATTCTGCAATTTCTGTGCAGTTGTTTGCTGTGAACCAATTCACACGGAAAGTGTTACGTTGTGAATATAAGTTATGCTGGTGGTATGCATTTTAGGCCTGACTCCTAGCATCTCCACAGAGTCTAAACAGGTCTTTTTGGAAGGTGCGGATTCCCTTTTTACTTCCACTGCTGCTCTGGCTGCCATATATACTGATTGATTCTTATGGTCATCAACACACACAATTACTTTTGGGACACTGATCAATAGTAATCATATGTAGGGAACAGGTTTGTTCCCCCGCCTCCTGGCACACAGGCTAGTTCAAAGGTCTGAGTACATCATTCACATCTAGGACTCAATTTGTACACACAACTGTTATGATGACAAAGTGCTGGAATGAATAGGGACAGCATTAGTAGTAACATTCAATAAATGAATCTGGCAAACAGATCTTATACCTCTCAGCAATCCACCTGGCTTGGACAGTATTTCTACAGTTACTTCCTCTTTCCATCCTGCCCCCCCTACACTTATGCACATTTGCTACCAGCCTGGCCGATTCTCACTCTAGTTCTCCCACCAAGAATATTGGAGTGGAAAAGGCAGCCATAGGCAGTAAAGCATGTAGAGAGTGGAGCATGTTATGGACAGCACTGAATAATTTCTTGATGGGAAGGAAGGATTGGATTGTGTACTGCCTGGATGAATAGCCTCAAGAGGTGCTGTCACAGCCCTGGGAACTGCTCCCTAGAGCTGGCAGGAGCCAAAGCTAAAGGGGAAAAGAAGGGCTGTTTTGCCCATGTATCACAATATTAGAGTCATCCCCAAAATGTTCACAAACAATAAGAGGAATACAATTGATGGGGGTAAAACTTGGGAAACTGAGTCAAGCTTAAACTATTTTCACCTTTATTTATACAGTTTGAGACAGAATTATTGTCACTTATAGTGTCTGGACATACATTTATTCCAGACAAATAACAGACAAGATGGAACTGATAAATGGGACCAAGTTATCACATTCCAGGATTCCAGAAGTCTTTCCACCTTCCAGAATAGTTCTTGCCTTCTCTGATCTCCTGGTCTGGTCCTTCAGTCTTTGTTTTTTTCCAGTTTGGGCCCATGTTCACTTAGGTCTTTTACACATTTTATATTAGAGATTACTTAATCTTTATCCGGTTAGCTTTTAATATACCAGCTCTGTGGGTTTCATATATTACACAAATGCAAGATTCAGTTACGCAATTTCTGCATTTTTTCTGCTTGTTTTGCAGTTTCAGTGTCATGTTTTTCTGTCACATTGTCCTGGATCTTCCCAGAAAAGGTGGTGGTTGTTTTTTAAATCTCTTACTTGTATCTTCCAATACAACATGTTACCTTTGTTTTGTCAGCAACAACATTTTAAGCAGATTAGCAATTCTATGTAAAAGAAGAATTGGCAAATCCATACTCACGCCAGCAAGGCCTTGGTCTAAGTGTCAAGTATCAGAGGGGTAGCCGTGTTAGTCTGGATCTGTAAAAAGCATGCGTCTGACGAAGTGGGTATTCACCCATGAAAGCTTATGCTCCAATACGTCTGTTAGTCTACAAGGTGTCACAGGACTCTTGGTCTAAGTCACGGGACTCTTGGTCATCTGTACTCATTCACTATCGATAATTACAAATAATTAAAAATAGAACTATCAAAGCCCTTAATCTTACCATTAATAATAGTCATGTTATATTTCAATCTTATAAATCAGTATATGTACGTTATCCTGTGCTACCCTTTTAACATGGGGGTGGTGGGAATTATGGAAAATATGGTGGTTCTTTAATATTGATATTATCTTCTTATCTTATCTTCTTTAAAGTTGCATTTTTCATTCAAATTCCAGTTTTGTTCATCAATCATTACAAAGAAACTTTATTAGAAATTTTCCAGTGAATGCATTTTGAAGGATGTCTCAATTTTAGGACCTTGATATTTAATTGCTTTTCAAAAGGTACCCCACCACAATATTGCATCCTAGTATTTGGGCAATAGAACAAAGTGTTATAACAGGACAAGGATGTGGTCAGCATGTGCTAGGTGCAGAAATTTCAATGCATTTCAGCTATTCAGTGTGGTTTCTTCGTATACTTTGTGCCCTTCAGAAATGCACATGCCTTGAACTATATGCTGAAAAGCACGTTGAAAGATGGGGAAAGACTGCAGGCAAAATCCTGATCCCACTGAAATCAATGGTAAAACACCCATTGACTTCAATAGGGCCAGGATTTCCCCATACTCCTTTTTTGTTTTGTTTTGCACAGAGCAAAGACTCCCTACTATTTTATACCTTTGAAAATGCAGATTTCAATCCTAACCACATTGTTACAGATCTGTAGATAGAGCTAGAGTGTGCCCTGCCTCTGAGCGGGGGCACAAAAGGAGAGCGAGCGAGAGAGGAAAAGATGCTTCTGCCACTGGCCCCCATTCAGGAGCCCAACAATCACCACAGACCTTATGGTCTCCTGAACACAAGTACTGAGAGAAGCTAGCAACTCCAACAGGGCAAGGATTAATGGGGACAAGACAGTGCTCTTCAGTGGAGTAGAGCAGTGCCTGTGTTCCCTGTGGGTGCTGGAAAGGTCTATGTAGGATGTCTAGGGGGGATGGAATAGCTTCAATATGAGAGATTAAAAAAGACTGGGACTGTTCAGTTTGAAAAAGATATGACTGGGGGGGAGGGACATGATAGAGATCTATAAAATCATGAATGGTGTGGAGAAAGTGAAGTGTTGTTTACCCCTTTACACAACACAAGAACCAGGGGTCAACCAATGAAATGAATAGGCGGTAGGGTTAAAACAAACACAAAGAAGTATTGCCTCACACAGTGTGCCATCAGCCTATGGAACTGTTGGCCTTCATAACATCCCTAGGCAACAGATATAACTGGCTTAAAAAAAGAATTAGATAAGTTCCTGGAGGACAGGTCCATCAGTGGCTATTAGCCAAGATGGTTAGGGACTCAACCCCATGCTCTGGGTGTCCTAAATCTCTGACTGCTAGAAGCGCGGACTGGATGACAGGGGATAGATCATTCAATAAATTATTCTATTCACTCTGTCAGAAGCATCTGGTACTTGGCCACTGTCAGAAGACAGGATCCTAGGCTAGAGGGACCATTGGTCTGACCCAGTTTCTTATGTTCTTATCCCTCCAGTGTGGCTCATCACTACCTCTGACAGAAAGCAGTGCTCATAAAGGACAATCTAGCACTAAATGTGACAGCTGAGCAATTGTTTCTATCAGAATAAAATAACTGCTATTAATTTTACCACAGTTGAGGCCTCTGTTATCTAATGTTTAGGCAGTTGCAGACGTAAGATCTATTTTTCTTTGGTGGCCTTGTATGCAAACTTTATCACATGTACAAGAATCAACTTTCATTCATGTGTATTTGACTTTCTTGTAATCTTTAATGGTGCAAGGGAGCTGGCAGTAAAATAAAATAAAATAATAATAACAAAAAATCAAGGTAGGTAGACTGAGTGCTTTTCAAGCTTCCTGAGGCTTGTTTGCTGGGATTTATGACTGCTAATTAGTCCTCCTCAGCTTTGATTTTAAACTTATTTTTATACTCAAGTGCTTTGAGGTGTCATTTCTCATTGGAAGCTGCCTGTATTGTGGAGAAAGAGAATGTTTTAAAAGTCTATCACAAACGTAGGCTGCTGTCACAAGTGCCACTGCAATATTTCATTTTTATTTGTATCCGGACCAGTTCATACAGGTATCTCAATGACTCCCAAGTCAATGATTTTATCTTGTGAATGATATGTACGTATATATTTTTAAGCAAAAATGTCATGGTGTTCAAGCAGTCCAAGTTTTATTACTGTGGAAAAAACTTTTTTCCTTTAACAGGGATATGTTAGATTATAGGAGCCACCCACTCGGAATCTGACAACTTGTGTTGTATGGGACACATCAAGATGCAGTGTACATTTGTCATGAAGTTCTGCCTAAAAAAAGAAACAGCATGCTGCCATGAAAATTCACAATTTAAACACTGCTGGATATTCATAAATAATAATGTGACAGCATATACAAATGGGGAATAAGTAAATTCTACCTAAGAATTATGGGAAAAGAATGCCACTTATATGGAAACAGAATAAACGCTTGACCCACTGTATGGATAATATAGGTTTGTGAGTGCAGGTTTTGAGGGTGTGGGCTAGGCCCAGAGATCTGCTGCTCTGTGGTTCTTTCAGTCCCATGCCCCAAAGCAGGGATATATAAAGGTCCATGAAAGCCCTGGGCACCACTTAATTTGAAGTGAAACCCTTAACTCAAGGCTTAAACAAAGCAATCATTAAGGGTATGTCTACATGGGGATAAAAAAAAAACCCACAGCTGTCTCAGGACAGCTGACTTGGCTTGTGGGGCCTGGGCTGTGGAGCTGAAACATTGCTGTGTAGATAGACTTCATGCTCTCAGCAATTTTTCAGCTCCAGAGCCCAAGCCATGCAAGCTCAAGTCTGCAGACCCAGGCCAGCTCAGCTGCAGGGCTTTTATCCCCATGTAGATATTCTCAGTGTGACTACAGGCTACATTTACTGTGATAAATTTCACCCTGAATATAACAAGCTGCCTTAGTAGCTGTGATTCCCAATATCAAGCTATAGGTCCAAGTTTTCAAACCTGGCCTCTGAATTTACAAGTGGAATTTTTTGCATGTTAGTTTTGGGGTGCACAATTTTATGCATGTAATTTGTGTGCCCCAATACATGAACATTTGCAAATAAATGCATTTTGCAGCTGTAAGTTTGGTAGTTAGCTGCTATTCTCAGCTTGGGTTGTGCAAAATTACTGGTCAAGAGTTAGCAGCAGGTTGAGGTCCCTTTGAATGAGACAAAAACCCAGCAATGGTTGTAGGAGGAGAAGGGGACAAACAGAATGACAAGGCAGGCCTTACTGGAGAAGTAGAGAGGAGGAGCGGGGATGTGGTTGTTTACAGGGATCAGGGCCGGCTCCAGGCACCAGCTGAGCAAGCAGGTGCATGGGGCGGCCAAGGGGAAGGGGCGGCACGTCGGGCTCTTCGGCGGCAATTCGACGGAGGAACCCTGTCCCTCTCGGAGGGAAGGACCTGCCGCCGAATTGCCGCCGAAGAAGAAGAAAGTGGCACGGTGGAGCTGCCGCCGATCGCGATCGCGGCTTTTTTTTTTTTTCCGCCGCTTGTGGCGGCAAAAACTCTGGAGCTGGCCCTGACAGGGATAAATAGGAAGGAGCAGAGTTAGGTTAGGACGTAAATGCTGTTGTAAATTTAGCTATTGCAGGTGGTGAATATCATTGAATGGTATTCCTTTCATGAAGAACATTAGAACAGGTGTAAATCACTGGTCAGGGTGTGCTATCAGTCTGATTCACAGAAGAGGAAAGTCCATTACGATCGCCAGCCAGAGAGCCATATGTAAGCCACTGGTCAGTGTATGCTGTGCATCCTCTTTGTGTCTGATCCACAGAGCAGGAGAGTCTGTTATAGCTTACAGCTGCTAACGCTCTCCAATTTAAGATGTTGTAGTACATCCTTTTAACTCCAGAGGTCCCTGGTTCAGCCCTCAGTGTTGGTTAAGATGGCAACAGTCACAAAGGCACAGTTCTGATCCTAAAATTACCTAGCACATTTAGTCCATTTTCCAGTTGTCAATTCCTTCCAAGAAAATGGAATTATTCACAAGAACATTTGGCAGAAGATGAAGCAAGGAGCTTTAACTTGAAAAAGTTCTAATTTTCCCAGCAGTGAACACATGTATTAAAAAGATCATACCAACACGAGGTACACCAAACCCAATGTGCAATCCAAGCAGCTATCTTTGTTGTTCTTTAGAGATCATGCATTCCAAGTATTGCATAGTAACAAGCCTATATGATTAACTGATACTAATATTTAAAAAATAAAGGAGATGGCTAGTATTGAATATTTTATAAGGAACACTTGGCCATATAAGACTGAGGTCTGCTTTTCCTTTATTTTATAACTGTTGTTTATTTTGGCAGGAGTTGGGAAGAACCAACCTATGTGGATTACTACTAACTTGTATGTAAAATGTTTCAATAATTAAGGTTGCTAAGAGCTGACACAATAAAGGCTACTCTGAACATCGGCTCAAAATAATGAGTAGCCAGCTTTAACCTTCTCTGAACTATTGAAGAATATATTGTTTAGTGCAAGAGGTTCTTTCTCTATCCCTCATAGATAAATAATAGTAATGTTAAATGAATATCCATCTTTTTATGGTTCTTGCCTTTGCAGCACTGTTCCACAGGAATGGTTCTATCATCTAACCAAAGACAGTTAATCATTCCCCCTGTAAGGAAGTTGATACTGGAATTTCTGGGGCAGTATATAAATGTTACAGCACACATCAAAGCACTGCTTGCTTGTTAAAGCCATTTATTAGTGTTACATTATTTATTTAGAAATGCCTGCAAGTGTGAATAGTACTGCTTAAACTCTATATGATATAATGATTTTTTTAAGTATGCTCTCACCATGCCTATTTAGCTTTTACAGCACTAATGAATTTAACGAATAAAACTATGTTCTGCTTCCTTTGGCCCCATGATAAGCATTTTAAGCAACAAAAGATTCTTGAATATGAGTAAACAATAAACTTACAATAAAACCTACTGATACATAACAGAAAAAGAACAATTTCTGCAATAAAACCTCAAGGTTGGTAGAACAATACAGCATGTACTGTGTATGCATTGCTATACTTCCAGATTTGTTAATCTTGATTTCAGAAACCCGGCACTGCTTCATCTTTTGATGTCAGACTCAAACCCTGTCCATAAAATGTAATAAAAGCCCTGCAATACAGACTTCATATTCTGGTTGCAATGGATATTTGAACACTAGAAGTACAAGCGTATGTATCCAGAATTCTTTTCCAGATCACAGCTATGTGGCAGTCTGAATCCCAAAAGGAAAAAAAAAGCATGCTTGAGATGTAGGCTCTGATCCTGCAATGAGCTCTGTACAGGCACCTCAGTTCACCCATGCAAAGCGCATTGACTTAGTCAATCTAGCTTAATTCACAGATCTTCACTTCTAAAAATAAAACAAACAGGTTCAGAATAAAATGGTTTGAATTTTTTAAAAGTTTTTTGTTGGAAGTCAATGGTATCTTTTCATTTGAATATGTAGCGTTCCTTTTGTGTAACAAATACATTGTGATTGCTTATATTTCACTTAGGCAGTGATCCATCAGCTGTTGAGATAGTTAGTCAATCCAGCCCATGCCCTTTTTCTCTGAAATAATTACTTAGATAAATGGAAGAGATGTCACTGTGGAAACAGAGAAGAGGAAGATTTTATTGTTGCTCAGAACTGAAGATTTCATAAATGAGAACATTTCTGATTTTTCTCCTTCCCATGAATCACAACATAATTGAATATCTGCCTGCATTTTAGGGTACGTCTACATTACCCGCCGGATCGATGGGCAGTGATTGATCCAGCAGGGGTCGATTTATCGTGTCTAGTCTAGACGTGATAAATCGATCCCTGAGTGCTCTCCCCTCGACTCTTGTACTCCACCGCCGCGAGAGGCGTAGGCAGAGTCGATGGGGGAGCGGCAGCAGTCGACTCACCGCGGTGAAGACACCACGGTAAGTCGATCTAAGCATGTCGACTTCAGATACGTTATTCACATAGCTGAAGTTGCGTAGCTTAGATCGATCCCCCCCAGTGTAGACCAGGCTTTAGTTAAAAAACCCATCTCAGATCATGTGGTGACTAACTCAGCTTTTTATTATTCTTCAAATCCGAAGATTCACTTTGACAGCCATTTGTACGCATGCTTGACTAGTCAATTTAGAAAAGTTGAAGTGCAGTTCTATTCTGAAAAGTGACTGTTTAATAATGGCACCATCTAGCTCAGTGGATCTGCTTCCTTTGTGTATTCAGTCATATCAGCTTAAGTACTTCACTGACAAAACCACAAACAAGCTTTTACTGATTTTTACTCCTATAGGCACTGGAGAGCCAATACACCTATCCTTTTCCTTTCTGTGCATTATGAACAGATTTCTTTATTAAGAATATAATATAGTATAACCTAATACATTTTTAAGAGGACATGTCATGGCCAGGTCATGGGCAGCTGGAACTGGTAGTCAGAGCCAGGGTCCACAGTCACAAGACAGGAGTCAAGAGTCAGCTAGGGCAGGACACTGGGAGGTCAGAAGCAGGAGACAAATTGGAAGTCGGGAACCACAAGTCAGGAGCCAGGAGTCAAGCCAGGTCAGAATACCAGAAAATCAAGCCAGGAAAGCAGGAGCGGCGAATGCAAGGCATACAGTCCAGAGCAGGATGGAGCCCAGTTGTTCAGACAGTTTCCTGTTCCTGCTGCTGGCTCAAGTAAGGCCAACAGGCCAATTAGACGCTCTGGGACTCTATCAATTGGACCTCAGTGGCAAAGCCTCATGGTTTTCAGTGAAGCTGTTATTAGCAGGCTGCCAGGTGGAAGGTTAGAATGTGGCTACTCTCCTGAACCTTATGGGCCTGGGTTTGAGGTGCGTGGTCATGAAAGGACAAAATTTGAAGACATTGGGGTTGCACAGGTGCAGGGGCGGCGAGTTACATGGGCCCATGATGCCCAGGCTCCAGCAATATTCAGGGCCGGAGGCCCAGCTATACCAGTGTTTGGAGCCGGGTCTCTCCCCCAGCCCTGCCTGGAGCGTCCCCCGGCCCTCGTCTGCCGCCCCCCCTGTGCCTCCCCCGGGCCCCGGAGCGTCCCTGCCTGATTAAAAGCAGGCGGCTGCCCTGCTGCTCCGTGCTGCTCTCCTTTGCCTGCGCTGCCACCTAAGGCTAGGCTACAGCACAAGAGCAGGCTGAGGCAGCTGGCTGCTGCTGCACCGGAGGAGGGGAGGAGGTGCACACATGATTGGCAGCCCTCCCCTCTCCAGCACCCAGTGGGAGGAGACGCTGGAAGAGACCTCTGGACCTCACTCACCTGAGCAGCTGCTGGGGCTTCCTTGAGTGTCTAACCCTGTGATCCTGCCCCCCCCCACCAGCCCGCAGCCACAGGGCAAGGGGCAGTCCCCCCCCCCCAGGCTATGGTCTGGGGCAGTAGGCTGCAGCAGGGGAGGAAGCCACATGTGATGGTTGACCTCTCCCCTTTCAGCACCGACCCACCACAGGGGAGGTGAGGGGGCTTCCTGGACCTGAGCAGCTGGGGCTTGGATGAGTGTAGTGACACCCTGTACCCCCCCAGTCACTGCTTCTGCCCCACCCTGGGCAAGGGGCAACCCCATCCCCCACTCCCAGTGAGGCTACGGTGAGGGGCAGCAGCCCTGGGGGGAGAGGGTTGGGGGGGGAGTCCTCCTCTCTGGCCCTAGCCCTGGGGCAGCCTGTCTGCACCCCAAGCTCCTCATCCCTGGCCCACCCCAGAGCCTGTGCCCCAGCCAGAGCCCTCACCCAAGGCACTCCAACCCTCAGCCCCAGCCCTGAGGCCTCTCCTGCACCCCTGCCCCCGCCCAGACCCCTCACCCAAACTCCCTCCCAGAGCACATTCCCCACACCTACTCCTCCTTCCCCAGTCGAGACCCCACACCCCAACTCCCTTCCAGAGCCCATCCCCTGCACCCCAACTGCCTGCCCCAGCCCAGACCCCAGGCCCCAACTCCCTTCCAGAACCTACCCCCACACCCAAACGCCTTCCCAGAGCCCACTCCCTGCCACAGCCTAGAGCTCGCATCCCGCACCCAAACGCCCTCCCAGAGCCCGACACCTCCCACCTCCCAAACCCAAACTTCCTCCCAGACCTTTAGGGAAGTGAGGGGGGAGGGGCGCGACTCGGACCCGTTCTGGGCACCACCAAAAATTATACAAACCTGCTGCCCCTGCACGGGTGTCTGCAAAACTTTCATTACTTTTGAGGTGTGAAAAGGAAAGATTCTAACCTGCCTCTTGGAGACCCAGCTGAGTTGGCAAGGCTAGCAATCACAAAAACACTTACTTGTGATCATCAGACATAAAACCAAGTATATGGTATGTAGTTTCAATGATAACTTGCAGATTGACAATGAGACCAAGTTTGGGAGGCCAGCCACTACCAAATATACAGAAGTTCAGGTACATAGGTTCGATAGTGCAAGGTAAAGGTGAACTCAACAAAAAACTTATAAGCAGAATAGGAAAGGAGTGAGTTGAGTTATCTGTGATAGGAGAATGCCTATCAACTTGAAAAGTAAGATCTACAGGACAGTAATTAAGCCTGCACTTTTGTATAGTTCTGAATGCTGGACACTGAGGAAGAGACAGGAGCAGATCCTGAATAAACATAAAAGGTTGTTACAAGGAGGAGGGAGAAAAATTGTTCTTCTTAACCTCTGAGGATAGGACAAGAAGCAATGGGCTTAAATTGCAGCAAGGGCGGTTTAGATTGGACCTTAGAAAAAATTTCTAACTGTCAGAGTGGTTAAGCACTGGAATAAATTGCCTAGGAAGATTGTAGAATCTCAATCATTGGGGATTTTTAAGAGCAGGTTGGACAAAACACCTGTCAGGGATGGTCTAGATAATACTTAGTCCTCCCTTGAGTGCAGGGGACTGGACTAAATGACCTCTTGAGGTCCCTTCCAGTTCTATGATTCTATGATGCTAATAGAGAGGAAATTGAAAAGTTAAGATGGATGTTTGGAGTTACAAGGATGTACCATGTTCGGAATGAAGTGTGAACTGTGAACATAGTACCAAATATAGAAAAGCTCAGGGAATCCAGGTTTAGATTCTTTGGGCATGTGAAAAGATGATCAGAAGAATTTATAGGAAATCAGAGTGGAGGGTAACAGAAGGTTTGGAAGACCCAAAAACTAGATGGATGGATGTCATACAAAAAGATTTAATTAGCTGTAGTGTTTCGGAGGAACTGCTTCAAGACAGAATGGAATCGAGAAGGAGGACTTAGAAGGGATGACCTCATTTAGATAAGACTAAGGCTAGAAGAAGATGAGACTTGGGAACTGAGTACAATTCACAAGAAAATAATTGGGACAATAAACAGGGAGCCCCTGATGCCACTTTCACAAAGTCACATTTTAGAAAAGAATCGCACACCAAGCTCTGACTGGGCTAGCTGAGGTCATATATACCATATCAAGGGAAAGAAAGAGTTAAAGCCCCATTGCAGTGATACTGAACCAGTGGCTAAAGCCACTTGTGGCTCCTCAGGGATTTAAATACAATTCTAACAAAGTCCACAGGTTTGATGGAGTCTGCTCTCTTCTTGGCCCCTGGCACTCATCACCAGAGCACTCCCCTTACTTCCTGAGGAGTGCAAGGCAGTACAGGGAGAGCTGCACAAGTTCAACAGAATCAGCCCCCTTCTGAAGGTGCCAGTAATTTAGCATTATCAGCGCCCTACCACTGAGAGATGTCTTTTCATACAGCTCTTTGGAAAATGATGGCTACATCATACTGGTGGCTGAAGAGTTAACACAAAAAACTATTATATTTTTAAATTGCATGTGGGAACACCACACATTTTAGACACGTGCTGCTTATTTGATTTCATCACTCCTACACATTGCATAGAAACTCTAAAAGCAACCATGAGGAGTATTGTCAGATAGAAAACCTGGACTGAAACTAGATATAGCTGATCCATAATCATGTAAACAGGGAATGAAGTCAGCAAAATAATTAAAATAACTACAATATATAATGGTGAGTAACACCAGTGAGCACAGCTAACTGCGAGGCAAGAGACAAAATACTGATTATTTCCATAAACTAGCAGATAGTTCTGTATTTGCAAATCCTGCCTTTCCCCTTACAGGGGCATAGACCCAATATATAGGTTCCTAGCATTGCAGGCTGGTGCAGAGTGTGATACAATCAGTGGCTGTGTAACATTCAACAGCTGAACACATACAAGTGTCATACGGGGAGGGCATAGTAGCTGCAAAAGGCAATTGTAACTAGGGTAAGTGTCTTTCAGCAGGTTAAGGGAGGAGGAAGATTTCATTTCCAGCACCAAGGAGAAGAAAATTTGGCCACTATTTCTGCTACCTAAATCATTCTTCCAGCTTCAGGGGTCATTGCTATAATGGTATTTCCTTGGGAATGTCTATTGGGGAAAAAAGGTTATTCCTCTTACACAATTCTGAAGAGAGTGCACATCCTTGAAACAACAGTGTGTCACTTTGAACATGCATTTCTACCCCTTATAGCATGTGAGTAAGAATAAGTCATTCAGTTATTCAGCACTTGACCAGGTTGGAAATTTTGACATCTACAGATCAGAAGCTTACTATTAGACCATGGCACAAAACAAAAACAGGAATAGAACCCCTCCGTAGTCAGGGCACAAAGCTATCCATCTTTGGTTTCCATATGCAACTATTCACAAGTTAAATCTGACATTTTTGTACTGATAATTTGATCCAGTGCGAAATTTTCCATTTCTGGGCAAGAGTGATTTTTTTGTGGATTTGGATCAGGCAGAAGTTTTCTATTTTCTCCTTTTTCATAGCAAACCGTTTTTCTTGGCAAAAAAAAAAAAAAAAAAAGACTTCCTGCCCTCAGTAAGGCTTTTTCCACTAAACTCTAGTGCTGAATTTATGCTACAGCTTCAATTTTACTTAATACACAGGTACTGATTTGCTCAAATTTATGGAAAATGGTGATCAAGGCAATAGTTTCCCAAATTTGAGACTAAAGGTGTCAGCATGAAAGCTAGATAGTGGTACAGGTAATAAAGTTTACCTTCCTGACTTTTTCATACTTGTTACCTGGCCAACAGCAATCTACATGTCAGATTTACCTCAGAGTGTCAAGTTCTCTCAAGAATAGATTACAAATCAAATACCCTCCTATTATTATTTATTTATAATAGAGGCCTGAACTGAAATGAGGACCACACTGAACTAGGCACTGTTCATACAGAAAGCAAGAGATAGTAATTTCCACCAAAGAATTTACAACCTAAATAGATAACTCAAAGGGTGAGAGAAAGGAAATATCCCCTAGGGATTAGGGCAGAGAGTACTTAAATGTTTAACCCAAGATAATATAGGAAGTTTGTGACAGAACTGAGCCCAAGTCTTCTGAGTCCCAGGCCAATATCTTCACCAAAAGACCATCCTTCCTCTAATTTTCTCATCTGTAGCTTTCTTTCTGTTATAATCCCTTGAACAGAAAATGCAGGTGTTAGAAGTTCTAAACCCAAGCTCCACATATATTTAAGGCTCCAGATGGAAATAGAACAGTGCACATCTTTGTCCTTTACCATATGGCCCTTTTACAAGCTGAGAGAAATGCAGTTTGAGTGGCAGCCTTTTTAGCCCTCCCCACACCCATCAACTAGCCAGTAAGATGGGAACAGACAGTGATGGGGAAGGTAGAAACATTGGACTACAGTCAATCATCAGAAACATTACACTTGAATCCTGGGAAGCAGACAAAGAAAGTAGTCTAGTCTCATCTCAAAGTGTAGCACCAAAGAAGACTATGCTAATAGCAATTACTTGATGTTGCTTAGCTAAGAGCATGTGCCTCCAAATCAGAATATGAGCTTGAGAAAATATTTCTTTAGAACAAGTTAATAATGCTTCCATGCACAAGATTAAGAATTGCCAAAACCAACCTCAGAGAGAGCTCAAAACAAATAGATTAAATGCATAACTGCTGATTGTACTTTAATAAATTACACTAAAACAAAATTATCAAAGGAAAACTTTAAATCATTCCAAGTGCCAATGTGCTCAGGAGCTTTTTTTTTTTTTTTAGTTTTGATGTGTTACAAAATGGAGAGTTAGACTTTGAAAACATTTGTTTCACAGCAATTTATTCATAATCCTATAAGAGCAGATTGTTTAACTAAATATAAATTTTGATCAACTTCCAAAAGAGCTGTCGGAGTATTGAGCAAATATTTATAACAGGCCAAAATGGCTTTTTAATATGTCTATATAAAGTAAATTTCTTGTGCAATAATTACACTTTCACCAGAGTCATGCTATTTTTTGTGTCTTGCTAATTGTGTACGTGTTAATAGATTAATTTAGCAGCACTTCATCTGTTAAAGTTTTTCTGTTCACTCAGATTTTGGCTGAAAATGTTGCCCTCAAAGGTAATGAGTTCACCTACAAAAGTCAATGTTTGGTACTGCAGGCACAGCATGCTGAAGAATCAGAGAGGGCAGTGCAGAAGGGGAAGAAAATTGGCTGCATGTGACCCCCTAGAAGAAGAAAGAGGAGAACCCATATACCCCCAATGCAGATAGAGGTAAGAAACCATTTTCAGGCTCTCTGCATGGGTACTATGGCAGAGAATGGTTTGGAAGAGTCATCTGAGGGAAGGGGTCAGAAGGAGACCCCATCGACCAGAAGGACGGGATGCATTGTCTTAGGGATGGGGGTTCCATGACCACCACTACCAAGACAAGAAGATGGGTGGTGGTGGTCGGGGACTCCCTCCTAAGGGGGACAGAGTCATCCATCTGCCGTCCAGACCGGGAAACTCGAGAAGTGAGCTGCTTTCCTGGAACTAGAATTCAGGATGTGACGGAGTATCTGCCAGATGGAGTATCTGCCTGGAACTAGAATTCAGGATGTGACTGATCAAGTCCTTGGATCACTACCCCTTCCTACTTCTCCACATGGGCACCAGTGATACTGCCAAGAAGGATCTTGAGCGGGTCACTGTAGACTACATGGTTCTGGGAAGAAGGATAAAGGAGTTTGAGGCACAAGTTGTGTTCTCGTCCATCCTCCCTGTTGAAGGAAAAGGCCCAGGTAGGGACCATCGAATTGTGGCGGTAAATGCGTGGTTGCCCAGGTGATGTCGGAGAGAGGGCTTTGGATTCTTCGACAATGGGATGTTGTTCCAGGAAGAAAGATTGCTAGGAAGAGATGGGATCCACCTAACGAAGAGAGGGAAGAGCATTTTTGCAGGCAGGCTTGCTAACTTAGTGAGGAGGGTGTAGCAGTGAAGACTCACCCCTGCTGCACCACCTGCTGGTCGTCTCGGGGAATTAGCTCTGCCAGCCTTGGAGCGCCCTCTGCAGGCCGGTGATCCACCTTGCCGCTGGCCCCATGTCCCTCCCAGGATCCCGGTGCCCCTTTCTCTGGGTGCTGCCCCCTGGCAATACCTCCCCCCCACAGTTCTGGGTCTCCCTCTCCCAGGGGAACCCCCACCCACTATCCCCACCTCGCCTCAGTATCAGGCTACTGCCAGTCATCATCTAGCCCCCGCTCCCTGGGGCAGACTGCAGTATCAGCCTACTTATCACCAGCAAGGTTGGGTTTGGACCTGCTGCCTTTGCCTACCCCTGGGCTGCCCTCTGCAACCCCCAGTACCTATTTGCCTTATGCGAGGCCGCAGCCTGGGGCTTTCCAGGCTGGAGCTCCCTGGCTCCTCTGCCTTTCCCCAGCCCTGCTCCATTCAGGTACCCTATCTCTAGCTCCCTGCAGCCAGGCCCATCTTCCTCTACAGCTAGAGAGAGACTGTTTGGGCTTCTGGCTCACAGCCTCTTATAGGAACCAGCTGGGCCTGATTGGGGCATGGCCCCAGCTGTTACTGCCTTCCCCAATCAGCCCAGGCTTTCCTTCCTAGCCTCAGTCCTCTCCCAGGGCTGGCTTTAACCCTTTCTGGGCCGGAGCGGGTAACCACCCCACTACACAGGGCTTTAAACTAGGTTCGCTGGGGGATGGAGACCTGAGCCCTGAGGTAAGTGGGGAAGTGGGATACTGGGAGGAAACACAAAAATGAGGGTGCAACAGGGGAGGCCTCCTGATTCAAACTGAGAAAGTAGGGCAATCGGCTAGTTATCGTAGGTGCCTGCATACGAAAGCAAGAAGCCTGGGAAACAAGCAGGAAGAATTGGAAGTCCTGGCACAGTCAAGGAACTATGATTTGATTGGAATAACAGACTTGGTGGGGTAACTCACATGACTGGAGCACTGTCATGGATGGGTTTAAACTGTTCAGGAAGGACAGGTGGGGAGAAAAGGTGGAGGAGTTGCACTATATGTAAGAGAGCAGTATGATTGCTCAGAGTTCCAGTATGAAACAGGAAAAAAGCCTGTTGAGAGTTTTTGGGTTAAGTTTAGAGGTGAGAGCAACAAGGGTGGTGTTGTGATAGGCGTGTGCTATAGACCACCAGATCAGGAGGATGAGGTAGATGAAGCTTTCTTCGGACAAATAACATAAGTTTCTAGATCACAGGCCCTGGTTCTCATGGGGGACTTCAAACACCCTGACATCTGCTGGGAGAGCAATACAGCAGTGCACAGACAATCCAGGAAGTTTTTGGAGAGTGTTGGGGACAACTTCCTGATGCAAGTGCTGGAGGAACCAACTAGGGGCTGTGCTCCTCTTGACTTGCTGCTCACAAACAGGGAATAATTTGTAGGGGAAGTAAAAGTGGGTGGCAACCTGGGCAGCAGTGACCATAAGATGGTTGAGTTCAGGATCCTGACACAAGGAAGAAAGGAGAGCAGCAGAATATGGACCTTGGACTTCAGAAAAGCAGACTTTGACTCCCTCAGAGAGCTGATGGGCAGGATTCCCTGGAAGGCTAATATGAGGGGGAAAGGAGCCCAGGAGAGCTGGCTGTATTTTAAAGAAGCCTTATTGAGGGCGTAGGAACAAACCATCCCAATGTGCAGAAAGAATAGCAAATATGGCAGGCGAGCAGCTTGGCTGAAAAGAGAAATCTTTGGTGAGGTTAAACACAAAAAGGAAGCTTACAATAAGTGGAAACTTGGACAGATAACTAGGGAGGAGTATAAAAATATTGCTTGATTGCAGGGGTGTAATCAAGAAGTCCAAAACACAATTGGAGTTGCAGCTAGCAAGGGATGTGAAGGGTTTCTACAGGTATGTTAGCAACAAGAAGCTCAGGGAAAGTGTGGGACCCTTAATTAATGGGGGAGGCAACCTAGTGATAGATGATGTGGAAAAAGCTGAAGTACTCAATGCTTTTTTGCCTCAGTATTCACAGACAAGGTCAGCTCCCAGACTGCTGCACTGGGCAGCACAGTATGGGGAGGAGGTCAACAGCCCTCAGTGGTGAAAGGTTAAGGACTGTTTAGAAAAGCTGGACATGCACAAGTTCATGGGGCCGGATGCAATGCATCGAGGGTGCTGAGGGAGTTGGTTGATGTGATTGCAGAGCCATTGGCCATGATCTCTGAAAACTCGTAACGATCGGGGGAGGTCCCGGTTGATTTGAAAAAGGCAAATATAGTGCCCAACTTTAAAAAAGGGAAGAAGGAGAATCTGGAGAACTACAGCCCTGTCAGCCTCACCTCAGTTCCTGGAAAAATCATGGAGCAGGTCCTCAAAGAATCCATTCTGAAGCACTTGGAGGAGAGGAAGGTGATCAGGAACAGTCAACATGGATTCACCAAGGGCAAATCATGCCTGAACCAACCTGATTGTCTTCTATGATGAAATAACTGGCTCTGTGAATATGGGGAAAGTGGTGGACGTGATATACCTTGACTTTAGCAAGGCTTTTGATACAGTCTCCCACAGTATTCTTGACAGCAAGTTAAAGAAGAATGTATTGGATGAATGGACTATAAGGTGGATAGAAAACTGGCTAGATTGTCGGGCTGAACGGGTAGTGATCAACGTCTCGATGTCTAGTTGGCAGCTGATATTAAGCAGAATGCCTCACGGGTCGGTCCTGGAGCCGGTTTTGTTCAACATCTTCATTAATTATCTGAATGATAGCAGATAGTTCGCAGTTCGCAGATGACACTAAGCGGGGGGGAGAGGTAAATATGCTGGAGGGTAAGGATAGGGTCCAGACTGACCTAGACAAATTGAAGGATTAGGCCAAAAGAAATCTGATGAGGTTTAGCAAGGACAAGTGCAGAGTCCTGCACTTAGGACGGAAGAATCCCATGCACTGCTACAGGCTGGGGACCGACTGGCTAAGTGGCAGTTCTGCAGAAAAGAACCTGGGGATTACAGTGGACGAGAAGCTGGATATGAGTCTACAGTGTGCCCTTGTTGCCAAGAAGGCTAATGGCACACTGGGCTGCATTAGTAAGAGTGTTGCCAGCAGATCAAGGGAAGTGATTATTCCCCTCTTTTCAGCACTGGTGAGCCCACATCTGGAGTACTGCATCCAGTTTTGGGTCCCCCACTACAGAAGGGATGTGGACAAATTGGAGAGAGTCCAGTGGAGGGCAATGAAAATGACTATGGGGTTGGGGCACATGACTTATGAGGAGAGGCTGAGGAAACTGGGCTTATGTAGTCTTCAGAAGAGAAGAGTGAGGGTGGATTTGATAGCAGCCTCCAACTACCTGAAGCGGGGTTCCAAAGAGGATGGAGCTAGGCTGTTCAAAGTGGTGGCAGATGACAGAACAAGGAGCAATGTTCTCAAGTTGCCGTGGGGGAGGTCTAGGTTGGATATTAGGAAAAACTATTTCACTAGGAAGGAGGTGAAGCACTGGAATGGCTTACCTAGGGAGGTGGTGGAATCTCCATCCTTAGAAATTTTTAAGGCCTGGTTTGATAAAGCCCTGGCTGGGATGATTTAGTTGGGGTTGGTCCTGCTTTGATTTGGAGGCTGGACTAGATGACCTCCTGCAGTCTCTTCCAACCCTAATCTTCTATGAATTTGTATATGTCATGAAGGATTTGTATGAGTGCAGTTGGTGTTCATGCAGTTTTGCACCTATGACAGAATGGTTTGATCCCAGTTCCATATTCTGCCACTTTTATTCATACTGACATATAATCCATGAGTAGCTCCGTTGTTTTCAGTAGACCTACTCATGGAATTAGGTACTGCTCCACATGAATAAGTGTGGCAGAATCTAGCCCTTATTATGATGATCATACCATTTCTCCAGGGCAGCATTTCCTAAACTTTTGAAAGCTGAGCTCCCACTTCAGGACAATTAAACTAATCACACTCTCATTAAGCCCTGCCATGTACTGTTAAAAGGCCTAACAAAAATGAGTGTAGATTTTCATAACATGATGTGACACTGAGCCAAAAAGGGGTTAAGCACTAGTAGGCTAACTGACCCAGATTCAACCTTTAGGGACATTAGTAGATAATGATTGTGGTTTTTGTGTGTTTACATATATATTGTTCGAGGTTGGCAATGTAGCCAATCTGTTACTGTCTATCGCTGTATTCTGTTAATTCAGAGATCAAAAGGAGATGTTAACATTTAGATGAACCGTGAATGTAGTAATATCATTGGCTTTATTTCTTTTTAAAGTATGTAGTAAACTATCTGTAAATAGCGGGAGATTGGCAGTTGCCTTATGCTAATCTATTCAGCTAATTACTGGTGGTGCTTAGGAAATAGGAGATTTTACTTCAAAGTCACAATGCTTCACCCAAGGAACACCTGCTGTCAAGAGATTGCCAGAGAACTATAAAAAGAACTCTTGGGCCCCAATCCTGTTCTTTCAGATCTACTTACGCTTTGTCAGGGGAAGTTTGAGGCCTTGTCTACACTGCCACTTTACAGCGCTAACTGAAAACAGCTACTCTTATAGTGGAATAAGAATGTCCATAGGTGCAGTTATACTGATATACTTGAATCGTTGGTTTTCCAATTATACTGGTATGGATTCTCTGAAGGCAAGCTGTGACGTTACCTGATTACATTTTGACCATATAGAGCATTGTTGCAACCACTGTTATATATTTGCAGCAAATCTTGCACAAAGGTTGTAAAGTGAGGTGTCTATGAAAAGGTTATGATGTGCTGGTTATGATTATGCTATCTGTATGCATGTATTATTTTTGTATGAGAAGTTACAGGTCTGTCTCATCTTTCGCTGGGGTTACGTTCCGCAGTCAACACCTAAAGCGAAAATCGCGTATAGTCAAAATTACATTGAGTGTAATGGCGGGCAGAATCGCCCGCACTACAGAAACAGTATTTAAATGGTTATTTTTCTCTCTTTTTTTTTTTTTTTTTTTTTGCTGACTGCGTAAAGCTGAAATCGCTCATGTTAAATGTGCCTAAGATGCGACAGACCTGTATAAGTATTGGCTCTATACTTGGATTTCAAATGTTTGCTCCTGGGGTAACGCCCACAAGGTAATGCCCAGCACATCTTGGAAGGATTGTTCAAATTAAGTGGCTCATCAAGAACATTTAGCTGACAATGGACTATGGGAGATGCCCATCTACACTTAATGGAATTTTCTGCTGTGACTAGGCGAAATGCATGGACATGGGACTTGCCCACGTGACTCCAAACTCCATCTTGTTGTTGTAATTTTCCACAGTAAGAACAATGGGATGCCCACCACATGGCAAACGCTATAAAAAGTCCTGGAAACACTTCCATTTTATCTTCAATCCTGCTTCTTAACTCTGGAGGAACTTTGCTACAAACTGAAGCTCTGAACAAAGGACTGAATGACCCATCCAAGCTGTGGATGTACTCCAGAAACTTGACCTAAGCCAGCCGTTTAGTCCATTGCTACAAGCCTGAACCAAGAACTTCACCATTACTGTATGTAATTGATTCCTTTAACCAATTTTAACTTTCATCTTTCTTTCTTTTTATGAATAAACCTTTAGATTTTAGATACTAAAAGATTGGCACCAGCGTGATTTGTGGGTAAGATCTAAGTTATATATTGACCTGGGTGTGTGGCTGGTCCTTTGGGATCAGAAGAACCTATTATTTGATGAGACTGGTTGTAAAGAACCACTCATCTCTGAAACCAGTGTTTTTGGTGGTGATATAAGAACTGGAATGCCTGAGAAAACTGCCTTTATGTTTTCTTGTTAGCCTGTGTGGTGAAACAGGAGTTTACTTTTGTGGCTGGTTTGGTATATCTTATAAAAGAATAACCACCAGTTTTGGGTTGTGTTTGCCCTATTTCTCAGCAGTCTGTCCTGAATTTGGCATCCTCAGTTGTGACCCCTAAGGCACGGTTACACAAGCCCTTTGTCAGGATCTACACCTCATGTCAGGAGTCAGTGACATGGCACAGAAATAGCAGCAGAGACAGAAAACTGGTCATAACTGTAGCCAACCTAGCTCAGTATTCAGAAATATTGTGACTGTATAATTCAGGGCAAGTCTAGTTTTACTTTCCCAGTCTTTGCCTCTAATACCTTGCAAATGTATTTGTCAAAGTAACTAAGTAATGCTTGTTATTTCTCTGATAGCAGAATAACTGCCAGTGCTGTATGTCAGTCAGGTGTTTTCCACCTGCTTTTTCAAGCGAGAATCAGGGAACGTTGCCAGGTCATATTGATTCTGAACCAAACATATCATGGATTTTTCTTTCCTTATGCAGCACTCTGTACAGATGGCTAGCCCTGATTTTTTCACTATCCAGGACTTGGCCAATAATCAGAAGGAGATGGTTTGGAAAACAAATGGATTTGATGACCTGTTTGGACACAGATTCTGCTCTGCTGCTGACAACACTGAACTGGGCCACTGTTTACTGGTACCTGGTAACTGAAAGATAGCATTCAGACAACTTTGATTTTAAGTTAAGCCTGCTGCAGCAACCCTAACTCAGGTCCTTTGTAGCCAAGTAAATTGGGCTTGCACAGCAGTCAAGATTTGTTCTAAAATCAAGAGAAAAATGTATGTGTTTGGTTTCACATTATACTGGAGTATGTGTGCCCGAGTGTACATTTCTGTGAGTACATAGGAAGAAGAGCGACGGTGCAAATTAAAGAAACTGAACACAGACTACAAGGGTTAAAGTGTTACTGAGGCTAGTTGAAACTCAACCCAGATCAGACTGAAGTGATGCTTTTAGTGGGGGAAGCAAACAGAGGAAAGAGAGATAGTGTCTGCACCCAGGGCCGGCTCCAGGCACCAGCCGAGCAAGCTCGTGCTTGGGGCGGCAGATTCCAAGGGGCGGCATTCCGGCCGCCCTTTTTTTTTCTTTTTCTTTTTGGTTTGCTGCTCCGGCCGCCCTGTAGGGAGCGGCGGCGTGGAGGAGGGGAGCGCCCTGCAGCAAACTCGGCAGGGCAGCCCGCGTCCTTCCCTCCCAGCCGACCGGAGCGGCGCAGAGCCCTGCTGAAGCCCTGGCTGCCCCCCTTCTCTCTCTCCCCCCCACTCCCTCCCCCTCCCCCTGCTAGACCAGGCGCGCACTCTGCTGCATGTCTGCAGCACAGGGAGTCCCCCTACACCCTGGCTCCGTTTTGTTTTGTTTTTTTCTGCTTTGCTGCTCCGGCTGCCCCGCAGGGTTTTTTTTTTTTTTTTTTTTTTTTTTTTGCTTGGGGCACCAAAAAAGCCTGTGCCGGCCCTGTCCGCACCCCATGTTTGGAGGTGCACTTGTTGGATCCTCGCTGGTGGTTGCATGGAGAGCAGCATTTGTGAAGACTTATGCTTGGCAAAAAAGTTGCTCTTTTCATTTAGATGTGATCATCCATGCCTGTCGTAGTTGGACCACTATTGTGCACTCTACATTGAACTTTGTCTTAGGACCAGTCAGAAACTGAAAGCACAGCAAGATGCAGCTGCTCACTTACGTAGTATTTCACACAGAGAACACATTACATCTGGGCTGTGCAATCTGCAGGGTCTGCAGTTAGTTTCTACATATATTTAAGGTGTTAGTTTTGATCTGCAAAGCACTAAGTAGCTTGGGCTCAGCCAACCTTACAGGCTGCTTTCCTCCCCAAACAATTCTGAGGCAGCCACAATCTGTTTAGACATTTTTTGACGTCTGAGTGGGCTTCTGGCACAGCATTGTTAATCCTAGGATCTGGAACTCAATCTTTCTCTCTGTCCTTTGCTCTGCCAGAGATCAGATGTTCTGACCTTAGGACATGCTACAAGATTGATATATTAATCAGGCTTTTCATAGACTTTATGCATTTTTCCTTAGGTATTCCTTCTAAAATCTGCACATGCTTTAAGAGACTGTTGATCAGCACATTTTTAAAAAAAAGTCAGTTAAGTTTATTTTCCTTCACAGAAAATGAAACTGCTTCAAACGTACACAAAGGAACCAGAGGAAAGAGTGGAATTACTCTGTGATCACATCTCACTCATCTGTCAGCACTTGAAATTGTTTGGAACTAATTAAATCTCAATATCCCATTTTTAGCTCTGCCTCCAGCACTGGAGATTCCTGCTCAAACTTATATTCTATTTTTTCTTCACAAGGAAAGAATTCAAATGTGTAAAATGAACCTTTGATTACACTGTTAGCCCTGGTCTACACTACAAGTTTAGGTCAAATTTAGAAGCGTTAGATCGATTTAACCCTGCACCCATCCACATGACGAAGCCATTTTTGTTGACTTAAAGGGGTCCTTAAAATCAATTTCTGTACTCCTCCCCGACGAGGGGATTAGCGCTGAAATCGACATCGCCGGGTTGAATTTGGGGGTAGTGTGGACGCAATTCGACGGTATTGGCCTCCGGGAGCTATCCCAGAGTGCTCCATTGTGACCACTCTGGACAGCACTCTCAACTCAGATGCACTGACCAGGTAGACAGGAAAAGCCCCACAAACTTTTGAATTTTATTTCCTGTTTGGCCAGCGTGGCAAGCTGATCAGCACAGGTAACCATGCAGAGCTCATCAGCAGAGGTGACCATGGAGTCCCAGAATCACAAAAGAGCTCCAGCATGGACCGAACGGGAGGTACTGGATCTGATCACTGTATGGGGAGATGAATCCGTGCTATCAGAACTCTGTTCCAAAAGACGAAATGCCAAAACATTTGAAAAAATCTCCAAGGGCATGAAGGACAGGGACCTGCAGCAGTGCCGCGTGAAACTTAAGGAGCTCAGGCAAGCCTACCAAAAAAACAAAGAGGCAAACAGCCCCTCCAGGTCAGATCCCCAGACATGCCCGCTTCTATCATGAGCTGCATGCAAGTCTAGGGGGTGCCCTACAACTATCCCACTCTTGTACGTAGACTCCTGCAAGGGAGTCTCACGCAACAGGGATGAGGATTTTGGGGACAAGGAAGATGAGGAGGAGGAGGAGGTTGAAGATAGCTCACAGCAGGCAAGCAGAGAAACTGTTCTCCCCGACAGCCAGGAACTGTTTATCACCCTGTAGACATTACCCTCCAAACCTGGGCTCCCAGACCTTGAAGGCAGAGAAGGCACCTCTGGTGAGTGTACCTTTGTAAATATAATACATGGTTTAAAAGCAAGCGTGTTTAATGATTAATTTGCCCTGAAGACTTGGGATGTATTCGTGGCCAGTAAAGCTACTGGAATGCAGTCAAGCAACATCCGTTCTTTATCTCTCTCTGTGTTATCCTCAGGAGAGTGAGATCATTCATGGTCACCTGGTTGAAATAGGGGAATTTTATTAAGGGGACATTCAGAGGTGGCCGTTCCTGCTGGGCTGTGTGCCTGTGGCTGAAAAGAAATCATCCCCGTTGTTAGCCACGTGGTGGGAGGAGGGGTGAAGCAATCATCCCAGAGAATTGGGTGTGGCGGGGGGTTAGTTGGGTTTGTGCTGCACATTAACCCTAAAACCACAGCCCCTCCTTTTAAATGGCCAACCCATTTTAAATGGTCAATCCAACTCTCCCTTTGTTTCCTCCTGCAGCTGCAAATGTTTCAACGCTCCCCCTATCATCTCCGTCCCAGAGACTAGCGCAGATAAGAAGGCGAAAAAAATGCACTTGCGATGAAATGTTCTCTGAGCTCATGCAGTCCGCACTGAAAGATCCCAGCAGAATGCGTGGAGGCAGACAATGTCAGAGTCCAGGAAAGCACAAAATGAATGTGAGGACAGGAGGGATGCACAAGAGGATAGATGGCTAGAGCAAGAGGAGCAGTGGTGGCAGCGTGATGAGAGGAGGCAGGATGCAATGCTGAGGCTACTGAAGGATCAAACTGATATGCTCCAGTGTATGGTTGAGGTGCAGGAAAGGCAGCAGGAGCACAGACCACCACTGCAGCCCCTGTGTAACCAATTGCCCCCCTTCCCCAAGTTCCATAGCCTCCTCACCCAGATGCCCAAGAACATTGGGGGGGTGGGGCTCGAGGCACCCAACCACTCCACCACAGAGGACTGCCCAAGCAACAGAAGGCTGGCATTCAATAAGTTTTGAAGTGCAGTGTGGCCTTGTCCTTCCCTCCTCCACCACCCCACCCGGTGCTTCCCTCCTCCACCACCCCTCCCAGACTACCTTGGCAGTTATCCCCCTATTTCTGTGACTAATTAATAAAGAATGCATGAATTTGAAACAACAATGACTTTATTGCCTCTGCAAGCGGTGATCGAAGGAGGGAAGGGAGGGCGGTTGGCCTACAGGGAAGTAGAGTGAAGCAAGGGGGCAGGTTTTCATCAAGGAGAAACAAACAGAACTTTCACACCGTAGCCTGGCCAGTCATGAAACTGGTTTTCAAAACTTCTCTGATGCGCAGCACGCCCTGCTGTGCTCTTCTAACCGCCCTGGTGTCAGGCTGCACATAATCAGAGGCCAGGCGATTTGCCTCAACCTCCCACCCCACCATAAACATCTCCCCCGTACTCTCACAGATATTGTGGAGCACACAGCAAGCAGTAATGACGATGGGAATATTGGTTTCGCTGAGGTCTAACCGAGTCAGTAAACTGTGCCAGCATGCTTTTAAATGTCCAAATGCACATTCTACCACCATTCTGCACTTGCTCAGCCTATAGTTGAATAGCTCCTGACTACTGTCCAGGGTGCCTGTGTATGGCTTCATGAGCCATGGCATTAACGGGTAGGCTGGGTTCCCAAGGATATCTATAGGCATTTCTACATCCCCAACGGTTATTTTCTGGTCTGGAAAATAAGTCCTTTGCTGCAGCCGTTCAGACAGACCAGAGTTCCTGAAGATGCGAGCATCATGTACCTTTCCCAGCCATCCCACATTTATGTTGGTGAAACATGCCTTGTGATCCACCAGTGCTTGCAGCACCATTGAAAAGTACCCCTCGCGGTTTATGTATTGGCTGCCTTGGTGCTCCAGTCTCAAGACTATGCTCCATCTATCGCCCCATCACCGTTAGGGAATCCCATTGCAGCAAAGCCATCCACTATGACCTGCACATTTCCCAGAGTCACTACCCTTGATAGCAGCAGCTCAGTGATTGCGTTGGCTACTTGTATCACAGCAGCCCCCACAGTAGATTTGCCCACTCCAAATTGATTCCCGACTGACCGGTAGCTGTCTCGCATTGCAAGCTTCCAGAGGGCTATTGCCATTCGCTTGTGAACTGTGAAGGCTGCTCTCATCTTGGTATTCTTGCACTTCAGGGCAGAGGAAAGCAAATCACAAAGTTCCATGAAAGTGTCCTTACGCATGCAAAAGTTTCGCAGGCATTGGGAATCATCCGAGACCTGCAACACTATGCGGTTCCACCAGTCTGCGCTTGTTTCCAAGGCCCAGAATCGGTGTTCCACGGCATGAACCTGCGCTATTACCACCATGATGTCCAAATTGCCAAGGCCCGTGCTTTGAGAGAAGTCTGTGTCCATGTCCTCATCACTCTCGTCACCGTGCTGCTGTCGCCTCCTCGCCTGCTTTTGCAGGTTCTGGTGCTGCATATACTGCAGGATAATGCACGAGGTGTTTACAGTGCTCATAACTGCCGTGGTGATCTGAGCGGGCTCCATGCTTGCCATAGTATGGTGTCTGCAGGAGAGCAGAGTAGCAGCAGAAGCGGTCGTTCGATGATGATGGTTTGCAGCCCTACTGCACCGTCTGCGCAGAGTGGCAGCGGAAGCAGTTGTTCGATGATGATGGTTTGCAACCCTATTGCACCATCTGCTGCCAGAGCAGGAGAGCAGAGTGGCAGCAGAAGCGTGACGATGGTTTGCAGCCCTACTGCACCGTCTGCTGCCAGCAGCACCCAGGACACAACAGCGGCGGCTGAGCTGAGCGGGCTGCATGTTTGCTGTGGTATGATATCTGCGCGGAAAAAAGGCGCGAAACTATTGTCTGCCATTGCTCTCACGGAGGGAGGGGCGACTGACGACATGTACCCAAAACCACCCACAACAATGTTTTTGCCCCATCAGGCAGTGGGAGCTCAACCCAGAATTCCAATGGGTGGTGGAGACTGCAGGAACTGTGGGATAGCTACCCACAGTGCAATGCTCTGAAAGTCGATGCTAGCCTCGGTACTGTGGACGCACTCCGCCGACTTAATGCGCTTAGTGGGGACACACACAATCGACTGTATAAAATAGCTTCCTAAAAAATCGACTTCTATAAATTCAACCTAATTTTGTAGTGTAGACATACCCTTATTTATGAATTTGAACAAATAAAGCCCTTGATAAGGCGCTCACTATAATATTCTGCTGCTTATTCATTTAGCTGGTGTAAAATGTGGATAAGAAATGCTGTTTAAGAAGTCTTTACCGCAATGCTATACTCTACTTGGCAACAAGAAATTTACATGGAATTAATCATAAGCACACTGTCAAAGCAAGAGAATGATAAGGAATTACTCTGAGAAACCACCTACTAGCGCGGCATGTACCTAGAAGCAACAGCATCAGAACATCCATCACAGCTCAAACGTACATTGAACCAATGTAAGTGTCCTTGTTGCTATAACTATGTACAGGACGATGATGATGCGAACTCCATTGGGAGACTAATTCTGCCCTCACTTATACCACTCTTTCATTGATAAACTCCATTTGCTGTAATGGCGTCAACTCCTGATTTATGAGATCAGAATCTGGTCCATTCAGTAATAAAAGACAACAAGTATTTCTGCACTAACTGAATGTCTTGCATCCAAACATGGTGGGCCAAATGCTGATCTTTATTATACCAGCATTGACATCACATAGTTTCTTCAGGTTTATACTGGTATATATAAGAGCAAAATTCAGCCCATGTACCCTATGTCAGTCCATTTACTGTTGCCTTAGCATTAGTGCTGGTCAAAAATTCTATCAAAACTGTTTTTCAGTGGAAAACTGGGGTTTTGACTAAATGAAATTTTTTTTACAAGTATTTGCTTTCTGCAGGAAATTTTTTATTTCATTAAAAAACACCTGAAAAACAAAAATATTTCAGCCAAAATATTTTGATTTAGAAATGCTGCCATGTGCCTCGTTAAATGTAGTTTGGTTGCTTCATATTCCAATTTTCTTGTATGGGCCTGGCTCCCCTGCCAGACTTCATCTCTCACAATATGCTATGGGACTCCCATGATGCACTGCTTCCCCTCACTCAGAGAGAGCCTCTCTCTGGGAGACATAGCCCAACCAAAGAGCATGACTTATGGAGAAGAACAGGACCATGAGGCAAACTACAATTCCCATGAGACACCACAGCAGCATTTCCAAATCAAAATATTTTGGTTTCATTTTTCACCTGAAGTAATTTGATACTCAAATTTCTGCTACAATTTGAAAATTTCTACAAAAGACATTTTCCAAAAACCTCTACTTAAGAATAAAAACAAAATAGCTGCTTTCCCTAGGCCACCTTCCTTTTGTGCTCACAAAACTTTCATCAATTTTTATCATCTCGGGATTAGTGGAAGACAATTGGGATCATACTATCTTAGTGTCCCCTGAGTCAGTCCATGTGTCTCTGGCCTGAGCAGGTAGAATGCTGCCATGTAGCCACCACCTGGTACAATTGTATATTCCCCACTCACTTACCCAACTTTACCAAATCACTTTTGATTGCAAAAGTTCAAATTTGACCCACACAATTTGCTGCTATTATTGACAGTCACTTTTCAGCTGTGAAATTACACATTTTTCTGAATTGCTTGTAGGTTAGTTTTCTGTATAACATAACCAGGTTGACACAGAAATCCAGTTTATGTTACTTGAGTGAGAAGTAGAGTAACCCAATCAGTGGAGGGATTGCATACATATATCTGATAGTTAAACTCCAGCAATGAATTTTTGATGCTTGCATTCCCAATTCTGTCCTTTTGATCTCTGCTCTGAATTTATGTTATTGCAACCCTTAAATGCACACAATGTTCCAGTTAGAGTGTTACATTATGTCCAGACAGTGTGCTTGGCTCTTTGTCAGCATGGATGCACTCAAAGGCTTGTAAAAACTTGCAAGGAAATCTTGCAGAAAAACAAAAGGTAGTTGCTGCCAAACATTTGGTTTAAGAGTACTGTCTGCATGCATGCCATTGGTCTCTCTTCTAATCTGTATTCCATTTTATGCTCCCATTTAGATTTTAATCCCTGTACTATTTGTTGGTCTCTAGCCTCATTAATTTAATTCCACTACTCAAACCACTTATATCTCCTTAAAACAAATCTGTACATATTGTTCTGTACTGGGTTGCTCTGTTCCTTTGTGCTTGTTTCATCTCATCACATAAATATACACACATTCTCAAACCATGGGCAAATATGGGCAGTTTTGAAACTGCATTCAATCCAGGTTACTTATAGCCAAGGTGAACAAAAGCTAGGTCTAATATTGACTCCTGAGGCAACACTTCTTATCTCTCTGTAAATCTGTGTTATGTTTACCAGCATGCCCTACATTCTACTTACAAAATAGTCTATTATTCATTCCAGTAAGTTTCCCTCAGACCATGCTTGAAGACTCTGTACGGCATTGTTTTATACAGCAATAAACTCCTCTGCAATATAGTTATTTCTGCAGTTTTTCCTCTTCAGTAAGTCTATATAATTAAAATAGCTGAAGCAAGTTTGTCATGTCTGAGCCTTTCAAAACTGCATGCCAGCTATCTAAGCATTCTTAGTTCCACATTACATTGGCAAAGGCAAAAAGTAAATGTTTTGTAAAAATAATAAAATGATGAGAACATTGGACACACTGCACCCCTGCATATCAAGTCACCTATTTAGGTGCTTAGGCCTTGGCTACACTGGCGCTGTACAGCGCTGCAACTTGCTGCGCCCAGGAATGTGAAAACGCCCCCCCCCCCCGAGCGCAGCGAGTGCAGCGCTGTAAAGCGCCAGTGTGATCAGAGCCTGCAGCGCTGCACGCTCACTCGGAGAGGTGGAGTACATACAGCGCTGCGAGATCTCTCTCACAGCGCTGGCGGCGCGAATACACTCACGCTTCACAGCGCTGCCACGGCAGCGCTGTGAATTCCCGAGTGTAGCCAAGGCCTTAGACAGTGTACTGGGAACCAACAGCTGAGCCAGGACTCTGATCACTTAAACACCAATTAACTCCCAGGGGCAGGACCTGACTCTTCCTAATTAGCAGACTAGACTGGGCTGGGGAGGAGTACACAGCTAATTAGCCCATTAAGGCAGAAGGTATAGAAGAAGGTAAAGGAGGAAGGGTTGGAGGGAGAGGCAGGCTAGTGAAGCCAGAAGCAAGAAAGAATTGTGGGTGATGAGAGCTCTTCCCTCTCCTCTCAGTGGCAGGAGGAAGAATGCTGTGGTGGGAAGACAATGTAAATAAACACCACCATGTAGTTTGACATCTGAAGTCTCTGATTAGTCTGAGAAGACAGGAATGGGGCCTAGCCTCATCATAGGTGCATAAACCAGATTTAAGTGCTTAGCTTTAGGCCAATTTTTTAAAAACTGGGTATCTAATAACCCAAATAACTGACTGAATAATTGAATGCATTTAAATGTTACCTACATTTATAGGTTAGAGGGGAAAAATGAAGTTTAGATCTTTCTTCAAGTCTTGAACTCTTCATTATTTTGGATCATATGCTGCAGGGCAAACAATGTAGACATTCTGATTTATGCTAAGGCAATATCTGACTGTAGTAATCGTTGCATCTTATACTGAAGTCAGTGCTAAGTGTGCTCACTGTTTGTGTTCAGATTATCTGTACCTTGTGAAATGCGATGTGTCACAAATCCCTTTTCTTTTGTTAAAAGCTCTGAGCATGCACAATGAGGACCAAATGTTTCCTGAAGTCTGACCAGAGTCAGATTGACCCAAATGCTCATGCACTTAATAAAAAGTGTTGTTGGAATTTCTCTGTGACCACCCTGTTTCCCAGCTGTTTTTGTAGCCAATAGTAAGTGGATCAGTGCTGTCTATAGCGGGGGTTAGGTTGGCAAAGCTGTGTCTCTGAGGGGTGTGGATTTCTCACAACCCTGCGAGCTGTAGCTATGCTGATGTAAGTTTCCAGTGGACCAGCCCTTGGTTTTTTTAAGGAAAGCAGTAAAGGCTTATGCTTTTTGGGCTGGAGATTCATACTTCAAACTGTACTCATGACCCAAATGGATAGGGCATCAGGAGGGTCATACTTAGTAAACAATAAAGTCACAATCTCAGAAGAAATCAGAGGGTTGTTGAGGATAAGCAGAGATGAAAGGCAGGGTCAATGGAGGAAAAGAAGCTGGATGGGGCAGTGTACATTTACATTGTACGGAGAATTTCCAACATAGGGATAACCGTGGTGGGCTCCTTCCCCTCTCCCTCAGCTCTGAGGGACTGATCTAGCACCAACTGAAGTCAGAATCTTCCCATCGCCATCAGTTGAAACTGGATTGGGCCCCAAGCATCTCACTGTAGAGACTAGAGCCAAGACCATTTTTGCATTTACTTATGAAGTGAGAAGTGCATGCAAGAAAGATAAATTTGGTCTCTAATGGTGTAATAAGAAATAAGAAAAGTGATTTAAAAACTACAAAAGAAAGGAGAGAAAATCCATTATAGGCCAGACTATGGCCCCTGCACGGGTAGGTACTAGGGAGAAGATGCAGCTGTGCAGAGAGAGGAGAGCCCACCTCTCAACCTCTGGTGCCTTCATGCTCCAATTGTTTTGAAGAGTGAGGAGAAAATGGCAGGATCCTTCCATAATGAGAAAGGGAGATACTGGTTGGGAAGGAGGGGACAACATTTCCCTAAAGGGGGAACATTCCAAGAAAGAAGAGAAAGATTCCCCAGAATTCAAGGTAGGAGAAGATGACAAAGACACCCTGAAGTTTGTAGAACAGACTTCCAGTTGGTGGAGAGGGTTGAGAGAAGGCCCTTAAACAGGAAGGGTATTGAATGCTTCTGGGTGGGAGGGAGGATATGTTAGGGAGACCGAATGAACCCCAACTCCACCCCAAGAGGGCTACTCCAAGAAGTGCAGATTCAAGGGAGAACAGAAGAGCATGGCTCCTCTAAAAGAAAGCCAGGAAAGAACGCCAAGCTTTCAGAAATTCTGGGGGAAAGAGAGGAACCCAGGGTGAAGCAAGAAAAACTCAAAGGGGAAGCGAGGCTGTAGGCGGAAGAAAGAGGAGGAGGACAGGAAGAGAGAGCACTGTGGTGGAGAGAACTGAATAGAGATGAGTGAGATGCTTTGAGGAGCAAGTGAACTGTGACAGGCCTACACCAGTCATAAAGAACACTCCAACTACATTGCAGGACACAATGAGTAGTGAAAGGGCAGTCAAGCCTCCACCCAATCCACAGCTCCAGCTGCTCCTTCCTGCCCAGCTATATGAGATGTAGGTGTGTGCGCATACCGCATAGCTGCTTAGAAGAGTCTGCTTCCTATGTATGCACAGAAAATGGTGGTATGCTGCAGCAGTGCACAGGACTACTCTCTTATGCCAGTGCAGAAGAGGTCACTCTCTAACCCTAAAGGTCTTAGAAGTCTACCCACTTTTGCTCAGCTGTCTAACCACTCTTCAGGTCCATTAACTGAAATAGCTGTCAACACTGCTGTATGAGCCACAATTGCTCTCCCATAGTGACAGTCACTGGTGAGATGAACAGGAGTGCAGAATTTAGTCACTGATGAGATTAAAAGAGATTGCACAGAGATTTTCCCTGTTTTTCTCTTATCAAAGAATTTCCCTGAGTTTCAGGTATACCCAAAATTCTAGCATATCTAAGAATGGGTGTCTCTTTGTTTGACAAATTAATACGAGTTATATACCTAGATAAGCAAGCTTGTTTCCTTTTTTGATTTTTTATACAAATCATGCTGACAAATTTCATCCAAATCTGAATTTATTGAGATTTTGCTACTCTGTCCTGCTCTATATATAGACTCTTGTACTGCACTCATCACCATAGCAGTTGAGTACCTTCCAACAGAGCAGTTAAAAAATGTGACTAATCTGTCAGGTGTTTGTTCCTTCATCTCCCAGAGGGAGAAGTGTGTACAATAGAGTGTTTTGCTTTAGAGTGGTATATTGCACACACTGTTATGTGCTTATGTGAGAGAAATCAAGGTCAAAGAAATGTGTTTTGCACTTAGAGTGAAAGGTGTTGAGGTTTGTGATGGTCCCGATTCTGATCGCCCATAAGAAAGAATCAGGAATCACAGCAAAAAACAAAAACAAAAAACAAAAAAAACCTATCTTTATACACACAGCAGCACTCAGGAATAAGTTTACTCACGTTTGATATGATGGGAAACCTATGCTAAACTGAAGAAGTATATAGAATTTCAGTGAATATATACAGAAGCTCACTCTCCTTTTCAGGATTTTGATATCTTTTTAAGACATGAAAGTGTGAAGCCCAATGAAGTCATCCCATTTCTATAAGGGGCATTGCTCTAAAATCCTTACTGGTTACACAAATTTCAGTGGCTGCAATAACTCTCTTATTTCTTGCCAGGTGTGTGTTTAACTCAAACTGCCAAAGTGGAACTGTTTTCAGTTCACAGGAAGGCCATAAAACTTAATGTGGGCTCTTTTTTAAAAAGACCTATTTTCTTTCTCCATAGACCTATACAGCTAGCTTAATTCAGGCAACCACAATATGCACTTTACTGCACATCTTTCCCAGTGACCTCAAGCCTTCATATAGGAGTCATTTTCTCTACGGAAAAAAGTCTCAGTCTTACCACTGGTTTAGTCAATACGCTGTCAGAACACTAGTGTCTGCCAAATGTGCTGCACTTTGTTAAATAATCTGGAGTGATTTTGTTATGTGAATTATTTTCCCACCAGTAAAGCAATTTCAGACCAGTGAATTACTTCAATTTTCCTGTGGCTTAGCAATAGAAAAGAGATTTTTTTTTCTTCTAAGCAAGCCTTTCCCTGTATTTCATATTATTTAATAACAAATATTTTACTCTTTCAATGCAAGAATAATTTGTGTTTCATAAACATAGGCTTGGCATGTATGGCAGGTATTATACCTCCTTTACAGATGCACAAACTGAGACACAGTTCACAGAAAATCAGTAAAAGGGCAAGGAATCAAAATGAGGTATTCTGACTCACAAAAATATGCAGTGGCAATCTATAAACTTACTGTGGTTCCTCAATTGTTTTTACTCTTAAGCACCTCTATTTTGCAATTTTTCTGCTATAGTCTTCATTGGAAGACTAAAATTGCTAAAATAGATGGAAGAATTCTACGTTTTTTTTTGCCATTAAGAGTTTGTAGTAAATATATGTGGATGCATAAGTATCCAATTTATCATGGCATTATTTTTTCTTATAATAAATTGAAGGCAGCAAGGTCAAAATTTTCAAAAACAAATGCTATCATCTAGGCTCCTATATCTATAGTTGGGCATCTAAGTAAGAGGCCTGATTCCCACAAGTGCTATCCCCCTCAACAGCAGAAAATGATATTTAGGTACAGCATTACCAACTCCAACCTTTCAAAGATTATCTCTTGCCTCAAGAAGTTATGAGATTTGCTTTAGAATCTTGAGATCTTAAATATAACTTTTAGCTCCTTTTATTTGTTCTCTGGTGTTGGAAACTTTAGAGTTCCCATTGGCATGAAACTCCACTACCATGAGGGCTGGAAACTTACCTTAAAAAAAAAAAAAAAAAAAAAAAAAAAAAAAAAAAAAAAAAAAAACCACAAACCTGAGGAGCTAGAGTTATGAAAACACCATCAAATATTGCAAAGGCTTGCAGTATCACAAGGATTGAGAACACTAGGTACGTGCCTAAAAATAAATTTAGAATCTAACTTTGGGCACTTGAGGTGAAATCCTGTCCCCATTGACGTCAGCAGCAAAACTCCCATTGACTTCAATGGGGCAAGAATTTCACCTCAAGTGCCCAAAGTTAGATTCTAAATTTATTTTAAATTGTGTCCAAAGATTTATAGGCACCTTTATAGGGTCAACCAGGCAAGAGAAAAAAAATGGAGTAAGAGTTTGTATGTTCTTCAAAAATCTTCAGATTTTCACAAGGGAAGATTAACTTCTGTGGGCGTGTTCTAATGCATACCTCTGTCATGAGAATGGATTATAGCTGTTCAGGCTTTATCATGAAAATGAGAGCAAAAATATGCTAATAAAGTACAAAATCAAACATTAAAATAATTCTTACTGGAAGAATTCCTTATTAAAACAATCCCCAAAACAAGATTAACATTTATAAAGAAATATGTAAAGCTGTTATCTATTTTTGTACCAAAAACTCAATTTCCAAACTGCCATCTTAGAACTAGAAAGCTCTGTGATCCCTTGGGGTTTTGGTTTTTAAGCTTGATGATTTTCGGTTAAAAGGATTCTTTTTCTAAAAGCAGAATTTTTGATGGTAAAAACATGGGTCAGTGCTAATTCATTTTACTAATTAATGTCAGGCAACAATTATTTATTCATTGCACAGCTTTATATGTACAATACAGCTTCTGTAGCACCACCTCCATTTTTGTGTAGAATAATTCTCCTATTGAGTAGGTATTACCCAAAGTGTGTTTTGCATATTTCTAGTGAAAAAATAATTAGGACTTTCAGTTTATCAGTCAGCAAGTTTTTCTTCTGCATTTAGTCTTTGACCATGTTGGTCTCATTCAGGAAAGCTCCCCCCGAATAGCGAGACAACTGCATACCTTTCACATGTTCCTTGTTTTGAGACATCCCTCATTTTTGTCCAAAAGTTACTTATATTCCACACAAATATAGTGCTCCCTCACTTCTATTGTTAAAAATTTCATGCATCAGAAGTTAAGAATCATTAATTGAGGTTACCAAAAGTTGAAGGAGGGAATCCTACAGTCTAAGCATCCTTCTGCATGAATAATTATTGTGTATACCTCATTGCGATACTTTGTCGTCATACTCTGCATCTCACATTAGGACTTTTTCAAGTAAAAATGTATAGACAGTTTGTTCTCTCTAGGTATGTCTACACTGCAATCATGGGGTGCAATTGCTGCTTGTGTAGACATACCCAAGATAGCTTTAACCTAGCTAGCTCAGGTCATGTACCAGAGCAGGAATGCCCGGAACAATGGGTAATTATTTTGACAGGCCGCCTGCGCTGAGACCCATGCTGCCACAGCTTTGCTGTTCCACTACCTGAGGTAGCTAGATTAAAGCTAGCTCAGGTAGGTCGATGGGAGCTGCAATCACATACTGCATTGTAATGCTGCATTGTAGACATACCCTCTGGCCCTCATTCAGCTAAGCTGAAGGACTTGGGGCTTAACCACGCATTTAATGTGCTTTAGGACTTTAGGAATCCTACTGTGATTCAAGTCAATGGGAAAACACACATTCATTTTAATGGTGCAGGACCAAGCCCTTAGTGAATTGGGGGTCTATGCTTATTTATAGACAGAGACCTTGCAAAAATGAATGCATTCAAATGTAAGTTTAAGCAGCACCTTCTGATTTATTTGCTTTTCATGCTAGGTGGGGGTTTCACATCTTGTTACTTTCTTGTGTATCATTTCATTGTATGGTTCAGGCAAAGATTTTTGTCATGTAGTGCTGCAAATAAAAAAGACAAACATCTACTTATTTGAAAACATTATTTACAGTGTAAAATACAGGCTCAGAATTTGTCAGTTCATTACATGATTGCTTTTACTATTGCTGTGTATATTAAATAAAACTGTTTAGTTCCTCAATTTATTAACAGGTCATTATGTTAAATCTGTAGGCACTCATTAACAAATTTTGAAAGCCAAAATATATATTTACCATACAATATAATAATAGTCAGTAATTAAGGTAATCAAAGTCTATTAAGTCTTAATTTAAGTGTTTTGTTTCCTCAATAGCATTCTCAATTTTTATTTTAAGCAAGCAATATAAGTTGCTCAATTTCCCTCTGATGTTCATGATCAAAGGTAAACGATAGTAAAAATATTGTGTGTTCGTCTTACAAATGTTTATGCTATTGACTTCAGGTGCAATTTAAGGACCTAATACTACAATCCCTTCTCAAGCAAAGTTCCCATTGATTCCCAAGGAGTTTTGTCATGACATGCAGGACTGGGCACAAATTGAGTAGTAGTTTATTCTATTGCTCACATTTATTCCAAAACTTAATGTTCAGTTTAGTAACACTTTATATATGGACACAAAGTTCTTAAAAGTTTGGTCTATGAATATAGTTGCATATAGACGTGACTGTGCATGCAAGATTTGTTGTAATATGGTTTGAACAGCAACTTCATATTCAACAGCAACAAAGAATTACCAGCTGTTTGCTCCTATATGCTTATATATTGTAGGGGCAAATTAAGTGTCTATTTTTGAACATTTTGTCCTGTATTTCCATGCATAGTGTTTAAGTGCTATCCTCCTCCCCAGCATAGGCATGATTCCTCTTATAACCAATGGAAGTAGTGAAGTGGGAAGGTAGGTGCAGGGAGTGTGTACCACTTGGCATATCATAGAGCTGTGCTTGGGACTTCCTCTACCCAAACACATGCAAGTTTAGGAGAGGGCTGGTGAATCTGTGACTAAGTGGAGTCACTGACCAACTCCACTGTGAGGTGGGGTCAGCAGCCATGGAAGCTTCTGAAGCCCTGCAGCTGTAGTAACAGCAACTCTGCTATCACTCCAGTCAGTGGTGGTAGACTATTGATACCTCTCCACATTTTTAAAATACATCTGTAAACCATTCTAGAGCAATGCATTATACCTTTGTCCCCAAGAAATCATTAGTTGGAAAGATTCCCTGGCACAATCCATTAGTTCATCAAGGAATAAAAGTCTACAAAGCAGACAACGACCTGAGTGCTGGTCGTCTCCACAAGATTTCTTATGTTCTTTGGGCACAGACTTCACAGAAATTCTCTCTTATGGTGACTCAGATGCTTATACTGCAGGAAAACAGAAGTCATTGCACTCTCTCTGCACATCCACAGGACTTGTATAGAGAGTGCCTGCTATGTCCTAAGCCTTTTTTTTTATTTTCCCATTCACAGCATCACTCTGAGTCACAATGAGAATTTGGATTCTTCTCAGACACTTAGCAAAAACATAACAAAACTTAGCCTTGAAAATGGTAAGTGCACAGAATGAAGGGAACCACAAATGAAGTGAGTCAGAGCCACTCATACTTTACTCCCCCCAGACTTTGCAGGTCCTTCTGCTTCATGTGTCTAGTCTTTGAAAAACCTCAGGTTTGACTGTCCCTGAAATTCAGCCTCTCTATTGAAATCTTGTATTGCTGGTAGCTCTTCAAACAACAGTGAAAAGCAGCAATTATTGCTTTTCTTACAGATTCCCCACAAGCAATTAGAAATTAATAATATGGCAGTGATAACTGACTGTATATAACAAAAGGTACACAGCACGTTCTTCCAATATACTTAGCCACAAAGCAACAAAAGATTTTAGTCCATTTGAAACTCTCTGCTTCTTTGTTCATCTCAGGATAGGACTGGAGGCCATGAAAACATCATTGCAGATACCCAACTATAAAGAATACCTATAGAATAATAAAAGGGAATTTGAATGTATCTCTAAGTACTGTGCTAACAAACTTGATTATATTGAACACACTATCCATTTTGTCAGATGGTTTCTTTCTGCATTTTTGTAGAATTATATGGTCTGTTATTATTTGAGCTAATTTGACGAGTCCATGAGGATTAAGGATTGACATATGAACAAATAGTTAAAATGCCTCTTTTTTAAAATGTATATTACAGAAGCCAACTCACCAGGGCTTGCAGTTGGCTGAGGCTCACCTTATAGAAGCAGCATTCACCTGTTGCTTTTCTGCAGGATTCCTGGAGCTTGCAGCTGTTAGGTCTGAATACATCAAAATGTACTAGTTGGCCTGTGTTCAGCATCAGGTGTTATATAAAAGAAATGGGGTAGAGCTTGGCAACTTGCCTTCTCACCTACCAGCAGCTGGGTCTACCTTCTTCTCCAGTGGCCTCTTAATCTCCTCCCCACACCAACAGCTGATGGAATACCAGGCAGAGCAGAAAGAGGACAGCAACAAGTATCATCATTGGAGTTGACAGCAACAGTAGGGAAGGAAGCAATTTTGGAGGCCAAGGTGATCCTATAGCCTGCCCACTTCTCCCATATCATGGTTGGCACAACAGTCAATGTGCACAGGTCAGGATACCACGAAGTCAGGGTCAGGCACCAAGTTGCAGGCAGCAGGCAAATAGAGTTGGGATTGAGATGGGTCAGGCACCAGCTTATAGACAGCAAGCAAATAGAAAAGTGATAGATAAACCAGTCTAGGGGTGACAACAAGGCAAGGTCTGGAGTAAAAGCAAGCAAGTAGACAGCATTGTTGCTCAGACAGCTCCCGATGATGGCTTCCTGGTTTATATAACAGCATAAGACAATCACTGGGCTGTGAAGGGCTGCCACTCAGGCCCTGCTGGGTAGTACTTCCTGTAGAGCCTAGCTTCACAGGGTCCTGCAGCAAAAAAACTAGCCTATGCTTCCAGTGGTGAAGTGTCAGCAGCTGAAAACCCCCTGTAGTCCCAGGTTTGAGCTCTGCAGGGTCTTATGCGGGCATGGAGACCTGGCTGTGGAACTTTAGCTAGCCTCATCCCCCTCACCCTTACACACCAGTGTGGTGATATGCCCAGACCATTGTTAGGGTGGAGGGAAGAGTGATCAGAGCACAAGCTCAGAAGGTGGCAGGGTAGGTACAAGATTCAGGGGCCAAAAGCAACCAAACCAGTCACTGGCCAGCTGTAGTACCTTGAATTCACAGTTATGCCTTTCTGCAAGTTGGGTCACTGAAGCAGAGGCCAGATGAGGGTAGCTGCAAGGAATAGCAGGAGTCAGGTTGGTCCCTCACACATCCCTGCTAGCTGACTCAGAAGTATATTTTGTCATTCAAGGCTATCCCACTGGATCAGCAGTGCTGGGCATGGGGTCCCTCAGCAGTAACAGGATTCATGATGCGGAATAGTAGGCAGAGGAGGGAAAGGGCAGCAGCAAGATGGACATGCAGGGAGCAGCATCAGTGGGAATGCAATATAGGCCTGGGCTAGTGCCACAAGCAAGTTGGAGCTGAGAGCAACAGGAAAAGGAGAGCACCACCAAGGGTAGTAAGTAGAGTGAAAAGGGACCCTACTTCTTATCAGGAGAATAAGCCCTTCACATTGTACAATGATTGGGAACTAAGATTAGGTGACCGACCTAATGGCTATGGTCTGCATGAATAGTCCCTCCAGTGCTTGGCACTGGTATCATCCACTAGATGCTTTATGATGTTCACATGGAGTGCAGCAGCTACACAGGTTCTCAGGGATTTTCCACCCCAGTAACATCACAGTAGGAACAATATATGGGTGTCTGTGACAGGACATGACTCTTGCTTCTGTCTTCTCTTATAAATGACTCTGACACCTCTTGTCTGTAACCACTACTGTGTATTTTATTTGTGTTTTTATCATCCACCATCCTTTTACAGACCCATACAACAATTCTTGTTACAGTGTTGTACGATCATAAGAGATTGCTCCATGCACAGATTGCCCTTTACCTGGCCCTACTGGTCTTCCACCCTCTCCAACTTTCTTTTCCTTCCCTTGCATGGCCTTCCTGTGCTCCTTTTCTACTCTTGCAGTTAACAGGCTAATTAGTTCCTTAGCTCTCTCCAGCCCAGGCTGATCTAGTAATTAGCCATTCCTTCCCTCAATCAGGCCCTGGGGTAGGGGTTGGGGTAACTAATTGGATTTACAGTGAACAGGGGCTGGTTCAACTGCTGTTTTTGAGCATTCTGTCAGGGCTCCAAGCAGATGCTTGACTGAGGATTCTGCAAAAGGGAACACAAGAAACAGGATTTTTGTTCATTTTATAAATAGACAAGTTACACTAAAAAATACCTGACTCTGTTACCGATTTCTGCTCCAAATGGGAAACGACTTGTAAGGCCCCCCAAAAATCTGATCCTGCTTGGCAAAGGGGCAACAATCAGTGACCTCTTCTCTGCTCTTTCACAAGGCTGTGGAAGAGGATGGGGATAGGAACAAGTGAAAAAAAAAGCAGATGTCCTAAAATTACGAAGTCCTTAGACCACTGCTTAGCAGCCTCTTTCATATCTGTGAACATGCTTTGCAAAGAGTACTCTTGATAACTCACATTAGTTGATTGACTATGGCCAGCTCTGATGCTCATCACTGATACTTCTGGTGAAGTAGTTTCACTGCCTACTCTACTACTGCACCCTAAGGGATTAGAATCATAACACACAACCATCTCAGACTTGTAATTGCTCCCCAGAAGGGCCTGCTCTATTAGCTTAACCACTATGGTCAGTTCAGTCCAAGGAAATAATTTTCTAAGGGTTTGTCTATACTACAGTAGCGACAGCAGCACAGCTACAGCGCTGCAACTGTGCTGCCATAGTTCAGACACTTCCTACGTTGACAGAAGGGATTTTCCCACTGATGTAGTTAATCCACTTTTCTGAGAGGTGGTAGCCAGGTTCATGGAAGAATTCTTCCTTTGGCCTAGCTGCGTCTACAGTGGGGCTTTGGTCAGCATAACTATGTCACACAGGGCACAAAATTTTTCACAGCCCCAAGCGACGTAGTTTGTACTGATCTAATTTTTAGGTATAGGACTGGTCTACACTAGGAATTTACTTTGGTATAGCTGCGTCTCTCAGGGGTGAGAAAAATCCACACCCCTGAGAGATGTAGTTATACCAACCTAACCCCTGGTGTAGACAGCACTAGGTCGATGGAAGAATTCCATCTTCGCCGACAGGAGATGATGTCCCATTGGCAAAGGTAGTGTCTACACCGAAGCGCTACAGCGCACCATAGCATGTTAAGTGCAGATATTCGGCTAGAGCAGGCCTGAGACCAGAATTACAAGGAAAGAGGAGAAATACGTTTGGCTATTTTCAACTTGTAAGTTTAAAATCTTACTGTAATATGAAAGAACTACAATGTTTCTAAGTAAGTTATTTAAGCAATGAATAAAACAAAAAAGCACCTGCTCAGGGTCAGTGCTATAGAAACCTGCAACGAGCCCAGACATTTAAATAAGTAATTTTATCACTTCTGCCTTACATACATGTGCACAAAAATAGCAGGGACAACAGCAGCAATGCCATAAAAGTAGCATTTACAAGAGAAACTAGAATGTATTGGAAGGGTTTGACTCAGTGTGTTTGTTAATTTCATGATATAATTTCATTTAACTATAGTAGTATTGTTCTGGTGTCTTTTTAAAATACATTTTCTTGTTAAATATTAAATCACTAAATAAAATGAGAGAAAATACCCAAAAGACACCAGAACAATACTACTTTAGTTAAATGATATATAGATAACTGTTTACGCTATTTGCCTTCCTTCTAGAGATAGCTGATAACTTATTCAAGGGTAATACGAGTCATTTCTCTTCCATACAGATTAGCCTCACAAAAAGATTTAAATAGTTATGTATTCTCTTTAGGCACAGTAATCTTTGGGCTCATTTACAGAGTCATGAGTGTGCTCATGATAGTTCAAGCACTTCCAAACATACATACGCCACACATTATTTTGGATAACTAAACATTCTATTAACCACCTGAAGATTGGAGCTGAATAATCTGAAAAGGGAAAGAAGAACAAAGGCTGAACTGGAATCTAGCATTATTTGAATGCCAGGAAAAGGACACATTCTTGGGGTTTTGATAAAAGCATGTAGGTATAGGGAATATAGCAAAACATTTGAAGCAAGCAGAAAGAAAAGAGAGTTTTCAAAAGTAACATTTTTAACCGGTAAATTTAGTCAAGCATGGATTAAGATTAAATGGAAAAGAGACCCACTCAAATTTCAGGGCCAAGATTTCCTTCCAGATTGTTCCTTAATCATCCTACAACTGGAGTCTTCCTTATTGTCCCCATTTATGAACTCCATCTCTCTTTTTTTAGCCCACTTGTCTCTTCCCGCAACCTCTTGCCTGCTCGGGCTCTCGTCTTGATTTCTCACTGATGTACTAATGTGTTGTGTCATCTTAGACTATCAAACTTGATTACAAACATTTGTGTTGTAAAAAACAAAAGAAATAGTATTTGTCAATTCACCTCATACAAGTATTGTAGTGCAATCTCTTTATCATGAAAGTTGAACTTACAAAGGTAGAATTATGTACCAAAAAAACTGCATTCAAAAATAAAACAATGTGAAACTTTAGAGCCTACCAGTCCACTCAGTCCTACTTCTTGTTCAGCCAGTCATTCAGACAAACAAGTTTGTTTACATTTGCAGGAGATAATGCTATCCCCTTCTTGTTTACAATGTCACCCAAAGGTGAGAACAGGCATTCGCATGGCACTGTTGTAGCCAGTGTTGCAAGATATTTATGTGCCAGATGCGCTGAAGATTCATATGTCCCTTCTAGAGCTGTCAAGCGTTTAAAAAAAATTAATCGCAATTAATTGTGCGATTAAAAAAATTAATCATGATTAATTGTGAAATTAACCATGCTGTTAAACAATAATAGAATACTATATATTTAAGGATTTGGGGATGTTTTCTACATTTTCAAATATATTGCTTTCAATTACAACACAGAATACAAAGTGTACAGTGCTCACTTTATATTTATTTTTATTACAAATATTTGCACTGTAAAGTTGACTTTACAAATGCAGAATTATGTACAAAAAAACTGCATTAAAAATAAAACAATGTAAAACTTTAGAGCCTACAAGTCCACTCAGTCCTACTTCTTGTTCAGTCAATCACTCAGACAAACAAGTTTGTTTACATTTGCAGGAGATAACACTTCTTGTTTACAAAGTCACCTGAAAGTGAGAACAGGCATTCTCATGGCAAGATATTTACATGCCAGATGTGCTAAAGATTCATATGCCCCTTCATTCTTCGGCCAACTATTCCAGAGGACATGTGTCGATGCTGATGATAGGTTCTGCTCGATAACGATCCAAAGCAGTGCAGACCGACGCATGTTCACTTTCATCATCTGAGTCAGATGCCACCAGCAGAAGGTTGATTTTCTTTTTTGATGGTTTGGCTTCTGTAGTTTCCGCACCGGAGTGTTGCTCTTTTAAGACTTCTGAAAGCATGCTCCACACCTCGTCCCTCTCAGATTTTGGAAGGCACTTCAGATTCTTAAACCTTGGGTTGAGTGCTGTAGCTATCTTTAGAAATCTCACATTGGTACCTTCTTTGCTTTTTGTCAAATCTGCAGTGAAAGTATTCTTAAAATGAATAATATGTTCTGGGTCATCATCTGAGACTGCTATATTATGAAATATATGGCAGAATGAGGGTAAAAAAGAGCAGGAGACATACAATTCTCCCCCAAGGAGTTCAGTCACAAATTTAATTAACACATTATTTTTTTAACAAGCAACATCAGCATGGAAGCTGTCCTCTGGAATGTTGGCTAAAGCATGAAGGGGCATACGAATGTTTAGCATACCTGGCGTGTAAATACCTTACAATGCCAGCTACAAAAGTGCCATGCAAATACCTGTTCTCACTTTCAGGTGACATTGTAAATAAGAAGCCGGCAGCATTATCTCCCATAAATGTAAACAAACTTCTTTGTCTTAGCGATTGGCTGAACAAGAAGTCAGACTGAGTGGACTTGTAGGCTCTAAAGTTTTACATTATTTTGTTTTTGAGTGCAGTTATGTAACAAAAAAAATTGACATTTGTAAGTTGCACTTTCACGATAAAGAGATTGCATTATAGTTCTTGTCTGACATGAACTGAAAAATACTATATCTTTTATCATTTTACAGTGCAAATATGTGTAATAAAAATAATATAAAGTGAACACTGTACACTTTGTATTCTGTGTTGTATTTTAAATCAATATATTTGAAAATGTAGAAAAACAACCCAAAATAGTTAATAGATTTCATTTGGTATTCTATTGTTCAACAGTGCGATTAAAACTGTGATTAATTTTTTAATCGCGATTAATTTTTTTGAGTTAATCGCGTGAGTTAACTTCGATTAATCGACAACCCTAATAATTTCTGACGGTTAATATAAACATCCAAAATTCAGATACTATTCTGGGGCTCATCTGAGTTTCTGGAGCATATACACACATACAACATCTGTAGTAGAGACAGGAATAAAACCTAGATCTCCCAAATACCAGGCTCCGTCTCTAAGTACGAGGCCAGCCTTTCTTTCCTACAGACACATACATACACACACAACATTCAGAAACCTGATACTTTCTACTTTCTCTTCATGAATTATAATCATCCAGATGTTCAAATTCATCTATCCAGAAACTTCCTCTTTAGAGAGGGTAACTGCTCAACTGATTACTTAGCAAGGTGAGGTTTTTTGTTCATTTGTTTTTTCTCTCTCTCCTGTTTAATTTATTCAGTGACCTAAATACAAATGGTCTCCAGAGCTTGTGCTTGTGATAAACAGTGTTTCTCCAAAGAAAACAGTGGACACTCCTGAGAACCCAGCCTGGAGTGGCCCTAGCCATTTTGCTAGCAAATGCAAAAAACATCCCCCTTCCCCCCCCCCCCCCAAGTGACTAAGCAAAAAAAGAAAAGCTGGAGTGGAAGGAGGGAAAAAAGCCAAGTGGCACAGCAGTTTCTGTATCCTAGAAGTTGGTGCCCAAGTGACTAACTGCTCCCCCACCCCTTAAATCAGCCCTGAGCTCAGTTCTCTTATGATTACATTTCCTTTGCTTCCTTTTCATTAAAATGTATACCACATCACTCTTCTATGTGCTATAATACACTGTATTAAGAATATTCTTTGCAGATAAAAAGTGTTATTTTCTAATCAAAGCAAGTTGAGGAATGATGTTGTGAGGGGTTCCCCGGGGTGCAACCTGGAACTGGGATACCGCTGAACCCCGTCTTACCAACCTGGGCTTCCTCTCACACTGTGATGCTGTGACAAGCTACAAACCTCTCCAGGTCCTGCACTTACACAGCCATCCATAGGCTGTACATCCATGTAGCATCCATGAACCAACAATAGAGAGGCTCCAGCCAATTCCCCCAGATCCCCAACCTAGGACCCAAGGGCTGTACCGTCTTGCCCTGATCAAAAGCCTGACCAGTGTAAGTACCCAGTCCACCCCTCCCTCAATGTGGATAGGACATGCACCAGCTCTTATTCCTGAGCAGATTTTCCAAGCACTTCAAGCCAAAATGCACTGTTTTAGGTAAAATAAAAAGCAGATTTATTAACTATAGAAAGATAGATTTTAAGTGATTATAAGCAATAAGTGTACAGCTCAAAGTTGGTTACTTAAGAAATAAAACAAATTCGCAGTCTTAGTTCTATAAACTAAACAGGATTTCAATCAAGCAGTGTCTCACCCTGATAGACGGTAGAGTCTCATAATACACAGGCTGGGATTCTCCTTCCCAGCCTGGGACCACCTCCCAACAAGTTCAGTCTTTGTTCTCTAGTTGTGTTTCCAGATGCTGAGTTGTGGGGGGAGTGAGGCCAAATGATGATGTTACTTCCCCTTTTTATAGCTTCTTCCAGCTTGCTGGAAACATGTATGTTTGTGATGTGGCTCAAGCAGTATCCATTGTCTATGTGCTCCCACTGAGAAGTCTTCAATGGATACAAATCCTGTGATAGTTCTTGGTAGTGTGGATTCCCCTTAATGGGCCATCCACGCTGTCTGGCTTCTCCGTTGTTGTACCTGAAAGGCTGGTTGTGGGTGTTTCAATTTCACAACATATATCAGTAACACACAAATAGCAAAACTTCATAACTTCACATATAATTATAGCACCTACTCTCCAACAGGATATTGATGTTCAACAGACCAAGACTTTTGAAATGATACGTCACAAGGCATACTTTGTACAAAACATATTATCTATGACAGTGGTAAATATGGGGGTGCCAGGGTGTTGCTTTGGGGTACAGAATGTCACAGACGTAAAGCCAATAATCCTATACCTTGAGTTTTACTCATCATGGTATACTTACTGTACACACACGCACAGCTAGCAGCGCACCGCAGGGATCATGGATTCTTCTACTGCACTTCATCTGCTTTTTTAAATAGGACACAAGTACTATTCCTCCCTCCCTGGCCATAGGAAAGCCAAGGAGAGAGCATTGTGTCAGGCAGAGTCACACTTTATGTTAAGGTTCCATTAATACAGATCTTATACAGGGTCAATAAATGATTGATAGATTTTTTAATAAATGGTTAATTGATTGTTTATAGAGTCAAAGATGTCAATAGACCACTTATGACTATGGCTTATACACATCAATAACATCATCTAATGATGTGCTTGTAACCATTTATAGCACCTACTACTCTTGTCTGCAACATACTCAAAATGTGCATAAATCGTTTATTAACCTTTTATAAAACATTTATAAAGGGATCCTTAATATAAACTGACTGAAGATTTAAACATGTAGAATTAATTTCCTTAGTATTAAAACTCTTTAATCTCAGCTTGATCATTTAACATTTTTTATTGAAATGTGACAAACCCAAGCTGCCATTTATTCCCATAACGTGAATGTGAACAAAAGAGAATTTTGGACAAATAATATTATTTTCCACATAATACACCTGATTTTTTGTGCATATGTCAGGGTTCCCATTGGTCCTTCTGGTCAGGTGCCAACTAGGTTAATTGAACTGATTAACCCCTTACAGGTAAAATGATTCTGTACCTCTGTCTGTACCTCTGGCCGGGAGGGATTTTATGTTACTGCATACATAAAGATTGTTACCGTTCCCTTTATATTTATGAGAGCATACATGCCCATGATCTTTTCACACTGAACTGGAAAGCAAAACATTGTTCTGAAGAATACCTACAGTGGGCAATTGGCTAAGGATATATATTGTAAACGTACAATTTAAGTAAGCTCTTTGAGACAGGAACCATGATGTTGTTCTGTGTTTGTACAGTGTGTAGGACATTGGCATTCTGGTTCATGACTGGGACTCCTAGGCACTATCACAATACAAAAAAATAATAAACAGATAAGTAGTTAGTTCTGCCTTTTACTATTGAAACTGTATTCTATGGAAAATATAGCACTAGAAAAATAGACAAATAAAAGAGCTTTGGTTCTCTGCTCTAAAGATCTTTATATCAATATTTCATGCCAGTAGTTGCTAGGTTATATCATTTTGAATACTGATTACTAGTACCTGATTTATCTTACCCACAGAAGAGTGAAGTCACACATGCACAATATAATGATCCTACATGGAGCTAGGCAGGGTCATTGAATATTCTTTGCAGTAAAGCTTGAGTAATTGATCATTGCATAATCTGTGTTTGTCCTTTACTGAAATATGCAATCAAGAGGCCCGATCCTGCAAGTTACTGAAATCAGGCTGTCTTGTGAGATTTCCAGTGCTTCCTGATGCAAGAGGAGCCAAAAGTTCAGTGAACGCAACCTATCTGAGGGGGTTTGTCTGGATTAGGGAAAGAGGTTATGGTTATGTCAATTAATGTACAGTTATGTCATGTAACTAACACATCCTAGCTAACCCTGACCTTTTCCCTGGTGTAGATGCAGGTTAACACCTTTTATCTTGATTTAGTTGCTCAAGATTAATTCTAAACTTCCCCTAGAAGATGACCTCGATTAACTAAATTGAGATGAAAAGTCTGTGTTTGTGTCTACATTAGGGAAAATGTCAGGGTAATTTTCATATGCTAGCTACCCCTAATATCTATTCCTAATCTAGACAAAACCATGGAGTTTCAGTTCTTTTTTCAGTGCTGACCAAATCTCCTCTGTGCCTCAATACCTCTAGCTAAAAATGGGGATAATGATACTTACTCTCCTTTGCAAAGCATTATAAGAAGCAGGGATGACAATATTTGCATAAGAGCCAAGTATAATCATTTTATTATAGAAATATTCAAACTGCGGTTCCCTGAGCAGTAGCTGGTGGTCCACAGAGAGCTGGCTATTCACCTGCTGCTGACTCTCTTTGTTTCCAGCTGCTAAATCACATTAAAAGACAGCTAAAATAATTCAGTAAATACATTCCAAACATTATTTTTCCATATGAACAATCACTGTTGTTCCCCAAAATATTATGCTATATAGAATGGGATGGGGAGATGCCCATGAGACAATCTCTCTATTAAATTGAAGTCCATGCTAGGATAAAATGTAAGAATGTTTGTATTAAAATAAATAATCTGATTAAAATAGCCAACAAAATGTTTTAATGAAGTTTGCCAACGTGTACATAAAATAAGGACAAATCATACCAATACTAAATAAAAACAATCAACTAAATGCAGGACAAAATTAATGGGCCCTATATTATGTCCTGGAGCTCACCAAATTTGGGCTTTGGTGGACCACCAAAGGGAGTGCATTCAAAGATGAAGCCCTTCAAATAACAAAGCCCTGCAATCAGCTTTGGATAATGTTACTTGAGGAACTGACAGCAAGGACATGCCAGCTGGCCTTTACTGTTGCCACATAAAATAAGGAGAGAAGAGGAGTTTGTATACCATGGAGAGCTTTCAAGATAGCATCAGAGAGAAAGAAATATGTATGTAGTGTATGGGGAGGTGGGTGAATGTTGGGGGTTTTTTTGCTTTTTTTCAGTTACACTGACAAAGGCCACAATTCCTCTGGGACCAAATCAGGACACAATAGTGGGTCATGCTCTGAAAATAAGGACTTTTTTTTCATATTCTTCCCACCTCCAGTTATATTATAGTGGAGCAGTAGCTCTGATGTAGTTAAGATTAGCTTACTCTAATGCTTTTACATGTGTTCTAATAACTTGGGTTTTTACGATCACTCTGTGAAAAAATAGGAAATAATGCACAATGACATCAATTGTCATAAACAATCCAGTTATAACATTCTTGGTAGCCCCGAGTGAGACACCCAAAAAATCAAATTAACACAACTGCCAGGATATGCTGAAGACCATTAAACAGAACAAACTGTAATTTGAGTAGTTGGAAGTATAAAATTATGAACGAGGAATCTATTAATTCAATAGTAAAAGTTAAAGATCAGTTGAGTGAGTATGAGGATGCAAGAGACAAAGAAGATATAATATTTCATTCGATAGAAGCCTGGAAGGCCAGATTCTGATTAGCATGCACCCATGTAAATCAAGTGTAATCCCACTGACATCAATTGTGATACACTGGTGTAAAACAAGTGTCAGTGTAATGAGAATCAGTCTCATAAAGTGTAAGTATGTTTTGTCCAGGACTATGTGTATCAACTGACTGAATACGCTCAAATATTCTACACACTAATCTCCTTTGGAAAAATTAAACTGTGGTTTTACAGGTGGTCTCTTAGTCTACGTCTACGCCACATGTACATGAAGCTACATGCTGCAGTTATAAGTGTCCACACTGCAGAGTGTAGCTACACAGGTCAGTGAAAGACTCTGGCAGTGGGAGAGATGGCAGGGAAAAGCTTCAGCAGCTCACCACTGCAGGACACTTTCCCTGCTGCCTCTTGGCTGCCAGAGTCTTCCCTTGTGGCAGGAGAAGGCTCTGGCAGATGGAAGCTGGTAGAACCTTTCCCACTGCTGGAGCAGGGAAGGGCTCCAGCAGCAGGGAGCTGGTAGCACCTTTCCATGCAGCTGCTTCCCCATGGACAGAGCCTTCCCCTGCTCTTTCCCTGTAGGGGTGTCTGTATTCTACTTGCCTATGCCATGTCTCACCTGCTACATTGCTATGTATGCCCTTGCTAGGGGGTGCTACACAGGTACGTACACTGCACACCACTAAAAGTGGTATGTGGGTAGATGTAGTCTTAAAGGAATTGGTACAGGAAGTTAAAATTTAAATAGTGTTTAAAAGTTAAAACTAAAAATATCCCTCATTTCTTTTCCAAGTCAATACAGAGATTAGTGAATTTAAATTGTGGATAATAAATGAGTAGCATGTTGGTGATATTGCCCTGCTAGAGGAAGCTTTAGCAGGGATGCGCTGAATCAGCATGTCTCATTGCTGCCCTAGGCCTGTATTCTCTCTAGCCAGCACCACCTATTTTGAGCAGCTGTACTGACTGGCTGAAGGAAGAATGAGGATGGCTGAAACTGTTGCAACCCTCCCCCAGGTAGGCTTTCCACCAATGGATGCTCTGTGGCAAGCTCTGTGCTAATTTCTGCTGACCCTGAATGAATTGGAGCCATTAAATTTTAGAAAGGCTAGAGCAGGGGTAGGCAACCTATGGCACGTGTGCCAAAGGCAGCACGCAAGCTGATTTTCAGTGGTACTCACACTGCCCGGGTCCTGGCCATGGTCCGGGGAGCTCTGCATTTTAATTTAATTTTAAATGAAGCTTCGTAAACATTTTTAAAACCTTATTTACTTTACATACAACAATAGTTTAGTTATGTATTATAGACTTATAGAAAGAGACCTTCTAAAACATTAAAATATATTACTGGCACACAAAACCTTAAATTAGAGTGAATAAATGAAGACTCGGCACACCACTTCTGAAAGGTTGCCGACCCCTGGGCTAGAGAGAGAAAAATGGATGAAGGGGAAAACTGCTGATCATATAAAATATTGGAGAGCTTTTGCAAATTATATTGTGTCTTACCCTAATGAAACAGCTGCAACATTTTTCTCCTCTATATCCTTAGGCAATAGATACCTTGACAAGGAACTAGTATAATTTTCAAAATGTACCACTGTTAATATGAGTGCATTTTATTCAGAGATGCACCTAACTAGTAAGGAATTTCAGAAGAATCTATTTTCCATATTATCTTTCATAAGGCATTTCCCATTCTGTATATTTTCTCACGCTGAAGTATATTTACATTGACAAGTTTAGAAGTGGGATATTGCCAAAGTATGAACTTCTTATTCTCCAGGATTCGGGTTTTTTTCTTAGTTAACCACATTTTTGAATGCTGGACATTGAAACGTCATGTTCAACACTAGATTAAGTCTTTTTGCATAGGAATGCTGGCATGTTGCAAGTGTATGTTGAAGGGAACTTTTTTAAATATATAAACTACTACTGAAGAGACAAAAAGGAATGATAGTTAATGGAGCTGGTCAGAAATATTCCAGTGGAATCATTTTCCAACAGAAAATGGAGTTTCTGCAAAATTGGAATTTTTTTTGCAGAAAAACATCAATTTTGCAAACAAAAATTGATTTTCTATCAGGCAAATTGAGGGAAAATATTTAGTTTTAAGTAAGTTTGACCCAAATCAAAATATTTTGGTTTGTTGAACTGACCTAAAACATTTCATTATGAGTCAGTTCAACATTAAACTGCATTTTCCTATGATGGCATCTCACCTCCGACGTCCCCATTCTCTCTTTTGGACCTGGCTTCCTGGCCAGACTACATCCCCATGCTGCCATGCAGTGTCCCCTCTCACTGAGTAATGTGGTACATCATGGAAATCACAAGGCTGTGGGTGAATCCTGGGTAAAGTCCTGGGCAAAAACAAAACATAAAATAAAATGAAAAATAATGCATAAAATTAAATAAAACGAAAAACTCACCCTGCAGCTGCCGCTCCAGAGGCTCCTGTCCCAGCTCCCTGCTCCAAGTGTTGCATCCTGATGCACAGGGTCGCAGCACCGCTCAGGATGGACCCAGCTGCCCCTCTATCATGATGACAGAGGGACAGCTGGGCCAAATTTGAGTGAGTGATGCTCAGACCTATGCCACTCACTCAAATTTGAGTCAGTTGCCCCCCATCATGATGAAGCCAGGCCAACCCAAGTGGTACTGCTAGTGCCAGGTCACTTTGCCCGGAATGCAGAACTGGGTCCAGACCCACAGAATAGGAGATGCCACTGCAGGGTGAGTGTGGGGTGAACTCGGTCTGCAACCCCATTCCCCACTCCCTGGGGGCAGATTTGGACCCCTCTTGGGGGAAGTACCCAACTCCCTTCCCCAAGATCACCTCCCCAGGGAAAGAGGCGATGCCCCTGATTAAATAAAATAGATAAAACATAACACAACATTCTTTTAAAAATCAAATGAAAAATTATAAAAAAATAAAAAGAATTTCACAGGGCTCTGCTCATGGGAAATATAGTCCAGCCATGGAGCCTGGATCATAGGGGAGACTGGGGGCATTGGGCAACCTGAACTGCAGCTGCCATGAGGCAATGTTCCACAACAGGGAAGTGCAGTTTAGCATTGAACTGACTCCAAACAAAATTTTGACATTTTGGAGCATTTTGTAGTATGACAATTTTTGATATTTCAACTTTTCATCCTGATTCAGGACAAAAAACAGATGTTGAAATATCAGAATTTCCTAGGGATGGAAATTCTAATTTTCTCTTAGTTAATAAGACCAACTATAAAAGTGTTGTTTTATTGGATAAGGATAGCACAATGATTTTTGCATGACAGTTGAAGTGAGATGAATGGTCTGTCCACTTGAACATATCTGAAGGGAGCAGTAAGAGGCTGCAATGAAGAAATTATTCTCCAAGGCTATCTGCAGAGAACTGAGGTAGGGCAGTGGAGACCTTGTGTTAATGACAGATAAGGGGAAGAGAAATAAAAACGTAAGGAACTCTCTGGACACATGATATCTTGGATAATTCCTTTGTTCCTTTCTGTTGTATATTATAGTTAATTGTAGGCTCAGTTACAGTGTTTGAAAAATCATTAGAGAGAAGGAAAATCTCACACACTGTACATGCCTTACCAGAGGGATCGCTTCAGAGCACTTACATGTAGTTGCCAAGACTGCAATTGATTGCCCAGTAGAGTCTCTTTCCATTAAATCTGTTGCTGTATCCTGTCTGAAAGCATGGAACTTGTATCAGAGCTTTATAAAATAATGATAATCTCCCTTGACAATCCCTGAGTCAGAAGCTTTGTTTCTTCTCTATTATTGCCTTAAAAAGGAATCTGCACTAGTTTATTAGTTATGGGCCATTTAAATGCAAGAGATTCAGGTGCTATTGACACCTTCTTTCAAAATATAATGGGAAGAATAATAGGGATTCTTTATTACCAATGAGATTGAAACAAACATTTAATATAAATTCCCTGTAAGAAACCATGACGTTGCAAGCCTCTCCCAGTAGGCAAAGGATGACTATCTACAACAAGTGTTTCTACAGTATTGCATGCCAGAAAAGGCTAAGAACATAGGCAAAACACTTACAGAATATGTCAGAGTAGTAGTTTGTGTCATTTAGGTAAAAGAAAAAATGCTGCCAACAGAAGAATGAAGGAATCTCATACATTATATACACCACTTACCCTTTTGGCCTATTAATGGCAACAAACAACTTAACACCGTAGTAGTTTTGAAAGAATCGTGTTCCTGCAAAGATGAAGTTAATTGCCAGCCCTCTGGTATTTTCCTCTTTTATACAGTGTAACCTTTGGGGATAGGGAGCATAATTTCCAAAAATCTATCCAAAAGCTATTACTAAAGAACCCTTTAGAAATTTAGTTGAGATGCCTTTATGAAAAAATCCACTAGAGTGTAACAGGAAATTATAACTTTTCTATGGGTATTTTGTAACCTGCAGAAGGAAGATGATTCTGTATTAAATTCTATAAGGAATGAGAGGGATTTCCATAGACCCCTATAGGTTTAATCACTAAATAAAAGGTTGTGGGAAATACCACAAAAAGAGCCTCTTTTACAGCATTTTCAATACTTGCACTTATGACTCATAGTTGGAGATGTACAGGTGTGTGGATAAAAAGGATTAAGTGCCTGATCCTTCTCCCATTTATTTCAGTAGGAACTGTGAACTTTCAGCACCTCTGAAAAATATCAAACCACTTTTAATTAAATGTAGATTTAGATGATTCTCTTTAAGCACTCCAGTTTGAAAATTTAAGCATAAGGTAATAAAGCTGTTTCAAACTTCAGGAAAAGTTAAGGTTGACTTCAAATTTTGAACAAAGTTTGGGTCAGTTCATCATTAATCAAATTGCTTTATTCACCATTACTCTCAGACACTCAACACACACTTTCGAGGATTACAGGCAATTTGAATTGCCCATTTGTCTGAGAGTATTTTGGTATTACTTTAAAAATAGTATGCAAATGTATCTGTAACAACACTACCACTGCCTACCAAAATGGACTTTCAAATTCTCATGTGCACCATAATGTCCTTCACCTCACCCACTTTGTCTCTCTTATATCCTGGGACCAATATGGCTACAACAACATCACAAACCAAAATGTCATTTAGGCAGATGAGAAACTGACTAGAATAGACCATTTCCAACTTTTATCACCGATCTTTTATAAGTAATTCCAGCTCTAAACATTCCTCCAGCATAGAAGAATCTTACAGTAACCAGGATCACCAAAAGGGAGGCGGAGAGGGGCAAAAGCTGCCCTCCCCCCAGCTCCCAACATATTTGGTAAAATTTTATCTGTGGCTAGTAGTGGTGCTGCTAAAGCCTCAGAGACAGTGTGGTGCCAAGCCAGTGGATCTCCTCCCACTGCCCGCAGAGAATAGCAGCAGTGGAGGAGTTCAGGTTTCTACTGCTGCTGGCTGGGCCGTGTTGCCTCTCTGGGGTTCTCTGCACACTGCCTGCAGTGGAGAGGGGATGCCAAGGAGTTGGAGCTGTCTCAGGAGGTGTCATGGGGAAGGAGGGATGCCAAGGAGCAGGCTCTGGGAATGCCAGTTCTGGGAAGGGGATGGCAGTGGCCTGGGGAATGGCATTGCCATTGCCACACTTTTTATATTGTGCAGCCTGCACAAGCCCCACCCAGTAACCGAACTCCACCACCAACTCCTAGTAATGCCTGAGGCATGGGGTGGGGCCTGTGCAGGCTGACTCAGTCCCTGGTGTCTCAATGGAGCGAAGGGCCCAGTCCAGCTGCCAGAGGGCACTAGCTTGGAGTGGGGGGATGGCACAGAAAAGCACCAACCCCGACCAGCAAGTCAGGTTTGTGGCTCAGGATTAGATCTGGTAAAACCTGTTCCACTTCCCCCCTTGACCCACCTAACTCCAGCCCCTGAACCCTTTCCCCCACCCTGGGGACTCTACTCCAGTCTCCTCCCTCCACCACTCATACTATTTGGTAAAATTTCAGGAAACATTCGGTAAATGTTTTAAATTTGACTCTGCCTTCTTGAGACCCCAAATGACATAGGGCCTCTAACAGCTCTGACATCACACCCCTCCCAGTCCCTGTCATGGAGAATGTGGACAGGGAAGAGCGGGTCCTTGCACTTAGCTGATCTCTAGCTGCTAGATCATCCCCAGTGGGCCATTAGCAGTGATTTGAAATAGAGTAACCCTTCAGGCTTCTCTAATTTACACCAGACACCGGACCAGCACCAAGCAGCCTTGGGATCAACAGAGCACAAATGTGCTTGAAAACACCTTTGGCTTCTATTGTGTCTTTTCCTTTTTGCAGAACAAACATAATATGAAGGAATCACACAGGGTGTGTGCATATCCAAATAACCATGTTTAATAACTATACCCAACGCATGCCTCACCTAGTTATATGTCTAGGTGGGCTTCTTGTTTCTTCTGGAACACTGAAGACAGTGAGAGTCAATAGAGGCTCATAAATTATTTAAAGTGATACTTCCATGTTCCTATGCAGTACAATCTCTCCCTCTGTATTTGCTCCTAGGTGAACTTGGCTGGCCGGCCTGTTTCCTAAAGTCCGCACAAAATGTAGCACTCACCACATTCTATGTCACAAGAATAGTCAGAGATGACCAGTGTTTCAAGGACAGTTTGATAACCAGCTCATCTTATATCTCCTACACTGATTTTAAGGATCCTACCCTTCTTTGGAAAAGGCAGTATAAAGCATAGTGGTTTGATAGACTTAGCATTTTCATGTCCGTTTTATAAAGAATTAATGCACACCTTCTCAAAACCCTTTGAAAATAAGCTCTGGTTTTCATCAAGAAATCTATATAGCAATTCTTTTGTTGCTGATTCAAGTTGGCAGTATTGTGTCATTAGAGTTACCTCAGAATTGAAGAAACATGTTCTTCCCCATTCTACTACTCCTTCTGAACCAAAACCATTTTTCAAGTTTTGATAATTATATGACATATATCAGCACTTTCCCTAGGAACATTCTTCACATTTGGCTAGATCCACAATAGTCCTTATGTATTTGAATTTTATCCTTAAGTAATCTCTACACTATCCTTTACTGATTAGAAGAAATACTTATTTCTTTCTGTGCTACCAACTTATTATTTCGTATGTTGCCAGTCAAGAATCTATATAGCACGTCATCGTGATCATCTGTCTGTAACTAAAAGGAATCAAAAAACAAAAGCTAATATGCATTCAGTCAGAATATATGCTGCCCTCGATTCCACATTCAATTAATCAATTTCAGTTTGGAATGTTACTGTCTCCCATTTCAGTACAGTTACTCCATCCATATTCACATTCCTCAAGGAACAGTTTTGCAACAACATATTTCCCCAATCTGATTTAAAACTGCCTGCCACGTATCCAACTCAAACACAGTAACAGTCAATCATGCAGGGCCGGCTCCAGGCACCAGCTTAACAAGCAGGTACTTGGGGCAGCCAAGGGAGAGGGGCGGCACCTGCGGCAATTCGGGGGCGGCAGGTCCCTCACTCCCTCTAGGAGCAAAGGATTTGCCGCTGAACTGCCACCGCCGATCGCGGCTTTTTTTTTTTTTTTTTTTTTTTTTGCTTGGGGTGGCAGAAATGCTGGAGCCAGCCCTGCAATCATGTATCTGAAATAATAGTACAAGATATACTTTCAGATTCAGAAAAACCCATTCAAAGTCCTAAGTTTGCCAGATCCTAGTTTTTATGTGCAAGATTCACATTCATTCTCATTAAGTTTTGCTCATCAAATGTAGATTATTCTCAAACTATGAGGATTCATCTTTCTTTCACTAGCATTTCTTTATTTTCCTTTGACCTCAGGTGTCTTGATTCTTATTCCCCAATTTTTTACTATGCCCACTGTGACGGATTCCCCCCGGGGTGCCAGCTGAAACTGGGGTATCATTGAGCCCTCTGACCCACCCCAGGTCTGGGTGCCCTCTCACATTGTGCTGCTGTGGCAAGTTACAAAGCCAGGCAAGCTTGCACTTTCACCAGCATTGACACAGGTAGGGACACACCCAGCTTCCCAACCTAGGACCCCAGAGCAGTACAATCCTGCCCTGGTCAAATCTGGCCAGTATATGGGTTTAACACCTGAACCACCTTTCCCTCAATGTGAAGAGGGCCGCCCACACTTGTGATAACCAAGCTGAGATTTTCCCCAGATACCTTAGTCAAATGCACACTGGTTTGGATTAAAACATAAAATAAGTTTAACAACTACAAAAGGATAGATTGTAAGTGATAGCAACCAGATCAAAGCAGATTACCTAATAAATAAACAAAACTGCAAACTGAGCTTAACATACTTCTCACCCTGACTGATAAACAGGCTGGCAGATTCTTAAAGCACAAGCTGCTTTGGCTCTGCAGCTTGGATTTCCCAGGTTTTCATACCCAGGCTAGAAATCCCTTTCGCCTGGGACCATCACTTCCCCCCTGTTCAGTCTTTGTTCCTTAGGTGTTTCCAGGTGTGTTGTTGTAGGGAGAGTGAGGACCCCTCATGATCTCATTTCCCCCCTTTCAGGGCCGGCTCTAGGCACCAGCAAAACAAGCTGGTGCTTGGGGCGGCACATTTTTAGGGGCAGCATGGCCGGTGCCAGAATGCCGCCCCTAAAAATGTGCCCCGGCCGCCCTAGCTCACCTCCGCTGCCGCTCGCGCGCCGCTACTCGCCCTCCCTCCCAGGCTCTTAAGCTTGGGAGGGAGGGGGAGAAGCGGCGCCCACGCCGTGGCCACTAGGAGTCTCCCCCTCCCTCCCAGGCTCTCAAACCTGGGAGGGAGGGGGAGATCCCGAGAGGCCGCGGCGCGCGAAACACTTGTTTCGCGTGCCGCTGCTCCCCCTCCCTCCCAGGCTTGAGAGCCTGGGGGGAGGAGGCAGGGCTGGGGATTTGGGGAAGGGGCGGAGTTGAGGCGGTGCCGGGGGTGGGGTAATTAAAGAATGGGGGGTGGGCGGCCAAAATTGTTTTTGCTTTGGGCGGCAAAAATCCTAGAGCCGGCTCTGCCCCCTTTTATATCTTCTTCCCACTTGCTGGAAAGCTCTGTTGCTGTGACCTGGTCAAACAGTTCCCAGTGTAGTGCTCGCTCTGAGAGGTTTCTATTGTACACAGTTCCTGGGGTAATCCTTGTGCACTGTGTGCTCAATAAGCCATTAACATTCATTGGCCTTTTTACTGTTGTATCTGAAAGGCTGCTTGTGTGTGTTTTCAACATGTTTCAGTAATATATACATAGCCAAACTTCATAATTTCACATATGATGATAGCACATGCAATCCAATGATATATTAATGTCTAGCAGATCAAGACTTTTAGAATGATACCCCACAAGGCACACTTTGTACAAAACATATCCTAATTACACGACAGTGGTGAATATTGGGGTGCCGGGGTGTCACACCCACAACACTTTTATATTAGATTTTATTCTAAGATCAAAGATCTGAGGTTTAAAAAAAACTGTATTGGAAATGGAAAGAAAGGGAGGCCATCAAACAAGAATGAATTAGGCTTGCAGGGAAAAGGTAAGGACACTAAGCAAGCATGAGTAAATCCTGGCAAAAGAATTCAGGAGACCAATAAGAGTATTTTAAAAATATATATATATATCAAGGGGAAAATGTAGCAGACAAAGAGTTCGTCCATTAATAAATATATTTATTTTTACTTCTTTAAAATGCATCCCTCCAAAGTCTTGGTCTCTTATACAGAAATTATTTATAGCAATCTAAAACTATATAATCAGATCAATGTCCAAGACTAAAAGCTCTCCCAAACCCACACCAAAATGTAAACTATCTGCCATCCATTCAACTCTTCACTAGGCACCCAACCCTCACCCACCAACAACCTGGCACAACAGATAAATGTTGACATATTACCTGGACATCAACCCTTTTGTACTCAGTGGAACCTGCTGTTTAAACAATTTTCAGGGTTGAGGGCTAATGCACTGTAATACCCTACCTCCAACCCCATCCCAAATGAACCAAAGAGACCTTAGCTCAACCACCTCAACTGATTGCAAATGCTAAAGCCTCACACAAGGAAAGTGGAGGGGGACAAAATTAATGATAACTCAGCAGTAGCTGAGACTCTGGAACCCTTTTTTTTCCAATTTTCCTTGAAACTTAAAGAATATAAAAGAGGCAAGAACAATAACTCTTGAGAAGCAGCAGATGAGGATTAGGAATGCTTGAAAAATATAAATATAAGCAAATCAGTGCTAAAAAAAGAAAAAAAGGTCATTTACCTGAGCCAGTTGGCAGAACATGAGAGTCTTGATCTCAGTAGCATAGTTTCAGGCTCCCTGTTGGGTAAGGGGAAGTTGACACTAGATTCTAGAATAACTTTCAATTATTATGCAGGATGTCAGACTAAATTTTTCCTACAATGGTCCTTTCTGGCACTAGAATCTGTGAAAATCCAGTCTGGATGACATGCAGCCTATGACATTAAAAGAATTAACAAACAACTTTACTAAACCTCTGACAATTATTTAAAAAAAAACCATGAAGACTTGTAGGGTACAGAAGAAGTGGAGAACAACGCAGAATGCACTTGCAGCAAATGGAAGAAGAGTGATGCAGGCAATTGCCAATTATCACTAACAGAGCAATGGAAAATTCTTTGAGAGAGAAAAAGGCAATTTGAAGATTAAAACTGCAGCTATATTACTTACATGAATATATGTAGCATCTAATCTTTTTTTATTCTCACAAAACTATTTGCCTCAATAATTTATTGTATTTGTGTTGCTCTCCATCTCACAGGTTGATTAAATATACAGACTATAGCATTTAGTATTCTTTTGATTAATAAATTAAATGGCTGATTTCACAAAGTTAATTCTTTTCTTATTGTTTATTCTTATTTTTCTATGCTAAAGTGTTGAGGTATTTTAATTTCAGCACATACAATATAAACCAGTGTGAAGTACATGTCATGCCAAAAGAAAGTAAAATAAGAGACTGTAAAATGTGAGTAAAACTAAACTGTGCAATTATTATGAAGGAAAAAGAGGATGAAAAATGGAAAGACGAGGAAGAAAATCTGGATGCTAGGAGAGAAAGGGTGTTGCAATTCAATAAGCTACATTGATATTTGCATTTTTGCCCATTTCCACATATTAGTTCCACAGGGACCAGATATTCAACAGCATGTGGTACAGCAGTGGCAATGATTATAAGCAATCCCATAATAAAGCACCGAAGTGATAGTGCTTCCTATCAGTATATAGTGCACCCAACTGACATTGCAACAGAACTGATCCTGCAAAATGTTGAGCATCACTGAAGTCAGTGAAAGCCAAGGATGCTCTGGAAATGCTCAACTTGCAGAATCAGATTCTAGGGGCCCGATCCTGCATGCACAGAACTCTATTGCAACACTCCCATTAATTTCAGTGGATGAAGACTGTGTCTGTTTAGATCTTAGTACAATGGGATTCTGAACTGGCTAGGACCTTGAGGTACTGCATAATACAAACAGTAATAATCATGGGTGGAGGATCTAGCCCTAAGAGCAAACGCTGTACAAGCATCTTAATTTATATCAAAGATAAACTATGCAATGTAGTTGTAGCTGTGTCCGTCCCATGATATTAGAGAGACCAGGTGGATGAGTTAATGTCTTTTATTGGACCAACTTCTCTTGTTGAGAGAGACAAGCTTTCAAGCCACACAGAGCACAATACTTTCAAAAGATGGGCCTAGGAGCTTTAAATTCATAACTCTACCAGACACTAAAAATCATGGACTGAATAGGGACACTGGATTTATGGCTTATTACCACAATCTGTGACATGCTAACCCCCTCTTTTTGTCCTATGACTGCAGAGGTTTTAACAGGCCACTCTACCTTGAAGGGTCCCTTAGAATATCTGCTAACTATTATGCTAAACTATCTGTTACACCTTGCATTTAGCTGTGATGCTTGGAGTACCTTTCCCAGACCTGAAGAAGAGCTCCATGTCCCTTGAAAGCTTGTCTCTCTCACCAACAGAAGTTGGTGCAATAAAAGACATTACCTCGCCAACCTTATCTCCAAAACATGAACCATGAAAGGTTTGATGGGATATAGTTGTCAAGCACCTTGTTTTCTGCGGAACCTTCCAATTCAGAAGCTTTGCTTAGAATGCCTTGCAGGTTTAATTTAATTATTGTAGTACTGACCTTTTTATACTATTAACAAATAATCTTTTGTCCCTCTAGACTAGTCTGTTTATTACATTTTTCTACTCACATCTTAAAGCACATTGATTTCCAATTACCAGTTTATAAAACTGCCAAGTAATCTTTGTCAAATTACTTTTTTCCCCCCAAGCAGTTTAAAAAGTATACAGGTCAACAGAGGTAACTACAGTATTAATTAAAAGTTACAGGGGGAAAGGAAGGATCCAAGAAAAGCAAAATCATTGTTAATGACTTCACTCAACATAAAAACAAGGTCCCTAGAATGTCCTGTGCATTCATCCCAGGGAATTCATGGTGGGAGGGGGGGGAGAGGGGGGGGTTAGTTTGGTTTCTGCAGGGATCTTCCCTGTTACCAGCCACGCGGTCGGGGGAGGGGTACATTGATCATCCCAGGGAATTCATGGTGGGAGGGGGGGGAAGAGGGGGGGTTAGTTTGGTTTCTGCAGGGATCTTCCCTGATACCTGCCACGCGGTGGGGGGAGGGATACAGCGATCATCCCAGGGAATTCATGGTGGGGGGGGGAGAGGGGGGGTTAGTTTGGTTTCTGCAGGGATCTTCCCTGATACCTGCCACGCGGTGGGGGGAGGGATACAGCGATCATCCCAGAGAATTGGATGGTGGGGGGGTTAGTTTGTTTTCTGCTGCTGAAGGTTAACAGGAAAACCGCAGCAGTCAACAGGCTTTGCTTGCTATGTGGGAAAGGAGGGCGCAGAAGCCGAAAGACAATGGCTTACCATGGCTGCCTGCAAGCTGAATTGTGTTGCCCGGACCTGCGTCTGTGATCTCTAACACCAAAGCCACAGGCACTCAATATTAAGAGGCAAAATCACATGTGCTATGTAATGTGAATAGTGTTGGTCACCGTGAAAGAGTATAAGCATTGTTCTGCAAAATGTATCTTTTTAAAAAATTCTCTCATTTTTTCCCTCCCTCATGCAGCTGCAAATTCTTCAAGCCTCCCTCCTCCATCCCGAAGGCTAGCACAGATAAGGCGTCGGAAGAAGAAGACGCGAGACGAGATGTTTGCAGAAATCATGCAATCCATCCGCAGTGACAGAGCTAATCTGAATGAGTGGAAGGACACGGTTTCAAAGTATAGGAAAGAAGCCAGTGACCGTGAGGACAGGAGGGACCAACGTGAGGACATGAGGGACCAACGTGAGGACAGGAGGGACGCTCGAGATGAGAGGTGGTGGCAGGAAGATCAGAGGAGTCGGGAAGCAACGCTGGGGCTACTGCGAGAGCAAACAGACATGCTCCGGCATCTGGTGGAGCTTCAGGAATGGCAGCTGGAGTACAGAGTGCCGCTACAGCCCCTGTATAACCCCCCTCCCCCCTCACCATGTTCCATAGCCTCCTCACCCAGACGTGTAAGAACGCGGAGGGGGATGCTCCGTACACCTTCCCATTCCACCCCAGTAGACAGCCCAAGCAAAAGGCTGTCATTTTTTTAACCTTTTTTTAGTGGCCTTTTCCTTCCCTCCTCCCAAACCCCACCCAGGTTCCCTCCCTCTTTTTATAATCTATGAATAAAGAATAAATGATTTTTAAATGATAGTGACTTTATTTGGTTTGAAAGCAAGCTGGGGGAAGGGGGAGGGTGGGTTACTTACAGAGAATGAGTCAATAAAGGGGGCGGGTTTTCATGAAGGAGAAACAAACAGAAATTTCACACTGTAGCTTGGCCAGTCATGAAACTGGTTTTTAAAGCTTCTCTGATGCACACTGCTTCCTGGTGTGCTCTTCTAATCTCCCTGGTGTCTGGCTGCGCGTAATCAGCAGCCAGGCGATTTGCCTCAGCCTCCCACCCTGCCATAAAGGTCTCCCCCTTACTCTCTCAGAGATTGTGGAGCACACAGCAAGCAGAAATAACAATGGGGAGATTCCTTTGGCTGAGGTCAGAGCGAGTCAGTAGCGATCTCCATCGACCTTTTAAACGGCCAAATGCACATTCTACCACCATTCTACACTTGCTCAGCTTGTAGTTAAACAGCTCCTGACTCCTGTCCAGGCTGCCTGTGTATGGCTTCATGAGCCATGGCATTAAGGGGTAGGCTGGGTCCCCAAGAATAACTATTGGCATTTCAACATCCCCAACAGTTATTTTCTGGTCCGGGAAGTAAGTCCCTTGCTGCAGCCCTTTAAACAGAATAGTGTTCCTGAAGACGCGAGCATCATGAACCCTTCCCGACCAGCCCGCGTTGATGTTGGTGAAACGTCCCTTGTGATCCACCAGTGCTTGCAGCACCATTGAAAAGTACCCCTTGCGGTTTACGTACTGGCTGCCCTGGTGCTCCGGTGCCAAGATAGGTATATGGGTTCCATCTATCGCCCCACCACAGTTAGGGAATCCCATTGCAGCAAAGCCATCCACTATGACCTGCACATTTCCCAGAGTCACTACCTTTCGTAGCAGCACCTCAATGATTGCTTTGGCTACTTGCATCACAGCAGCCCCCCACAGTAGATTTGCCCACTCCAAATTGATTCCCGACTGACCGGTAGCTGTCTGGCGTTGCAAGCTTCCACAGGGCTATCGCCACTCGCTTCTCAACTGTGAGGGCTGCTCTCATCTTGGTATTCTGGCGTTTCAGGGCAGGGGACAGCAAGTCACAAAGTTCCATGAAAGTGCCCTTACGCATGCGAAAGTTCCGCAGCCACTGGGAATCGTCCCAGACCTGCAACACTATGCGGTCCCACCAGTCTGTGCTTGTTTCCCTTGCCCAGAATCGGCGTTCCATGGCTAGAATCTGCCCCATTAACAACATGATCTCCAAAGCACCGGGGCCCGTGGTTTGAGAGAATTCTGTGTCCGTGTCCATGTCCATGTCCTCATCACGCTGGTCGCTGCGCTCCCGCCGCCACTGCCTCCTTGCCTCGTTTTTCTGGTGCAGGCTCAGCATAAACTCCACGAGAACGCGCGAGGTGTTTACAATGTTCATGACTGCTGTCTGGAGCTGAGCGGGCTCCATGCTTGCTGTGGTATGGAGTCTGCAGTGTTCACCCAGGAAAAAAGGCGCGAAATGATTGTCTGCCGTCCGTTGCTTTCATGCAGGGAGGGAGGGAGGGAGGGAGGGGTGAGGCTGTACCCAGAACCACCAGCGACAATGTTTTGGTCCCATCAGGCACTGGGATCTCAACCCAGAATTCCAATGGGCAGGGGAGACTGCGGGAACTATGGGATAGCTACCCACAGTGCAACGCTCCAGAAATCGACGGTAGCCCCGGTACATGGACGCACACCACCGAATTAATGTGGTTAAAAAACGAATTAATGAGCTTAATGTGGCCGCGCACAATCGAATTTATACAATCTGTTTCCCAAATTCGAATTATCTAAATTCGAATTAATCTCGTAGTGTAGACGTACCCTAAGTGAAAATACTTAATATAAATAAATATTTAAAGGATGGCATTACCTTCAAGAGCACATTTAAAAATATATAATTTTTCTTAGTTATGTTGGTTAGATCTTAGAAAGTTCAACAGGAAATTTGTTTTCAAACTGAACTTGCACCACAATACAAAGGACACAGTACATTGGTATTCTTGTAACAGTAGCTTTTCCTTAGTTCTGAATCCTTTACCATGTGCACCTTCCCAAATGAAATTAAGTGTAAATGTGTTACTACATGTTTAGCATCAAATTGTGCAGTAACATTGACAAGAGGATATGCTGCTAGCACCAAGTTGTTTACATGAGATGTCTGCATTTTTCTATTGTTCATATCTGACATCAGTGTTGCTAAGGAACTGAATTTACTCTGCTTGTTAATGGACCAGTCCTGCTAAACATTATACAAAATAGTCTTTATACACAAACTGACTACAATAGGACAAAGTGGATGAGGTAATATCTTTTTATTAGACCAACTTCTGTTTTATATCCAATTTAAAAATATTACCTCGCCCACCTTGTCTCTCTAATATCCTGGGACCAACATGGCTACAACAACACTTCATACTACAATAGGACAACTCACATGAGCAAGAGTTCCAGGATCAGGATCTATGTGAATCAAATAATTGTTTGTGCAACAGTGTGAACAACAAAGAAAAGACCTGCTATTTTGAGAAATCAAGCCCTATTCAATTAAAATAGTATAAATGGTTTTTCTGTTACCTCAGGCTCATTTAGCTTGAAAATGACTATTTTCTACATTGACAATCTGAATGTCATTTACCATGAGACTGGATGAATGATTTCAGATACCAATGATATTTAATTTGAGCAAAATAACACAGGAGAAAACTAGTGGCATCATCCTTTTTTCCAGTGATTGTTTAGCATTATTATTCTGTGGTACACCAGTTCTGCTTAAGTTCTACAGTTAGTACAAAGGTGCTAGTGAAGAATTACAGGAAAGCAGAGGGCACAAATGTAGAACAAGGCCCAGGAATTCTGCAGCATATAGTGGTTTCTAGATATGTCATGACCAAGGGTTCTCATGCATTTGCACAATGAGGACCACATCTTAACAGAGAGTGTCTTGTGGACTTCTCATCTCCTACTTACAATTGCATGGACTATCTTGTCTCCTATTGAAAATGGCATAACATCTGTGTTAATTACAGAAGTTGCACACATGGAAAACAAGAACATATTTTTAATTGGGATTAGACTGCTGAAAATAAAGAGGAAAGCTAGTATATTGTGACTAGCCAGCTCTCCATAGACCAACAGCAGCAAGTGTGCTTTGTTAGTCAGAATATTAATATTATACATTGATGCTCTGCTAATTATTCATGAAAATTATGTATTCAGTTTGCTAAATAAAGACTACTCTTTGTAACTAGGATTAGGTGAATGCTAGAAAACATTGCTATGATATTCTGTGCTAGTTAAATATTGCTATGATATGCCAGTTGATTTACTAAATGGATTCACTTCTGACATTGTCATTCCCTTTTATCTTCACTTCTCAAGAACAATAAGATCAAACTGAATTTCATGTTCACATACTTGAATAATTTTAAAATAACTTTAAATGAGTGCTTACACCAGAAAGTAAAAATAATCACCCAGTCAGGGAACATAATCACATTTCTTATGGACCTATACAAATAAGTATATCAGATCAAACAGCAAGGCCCAACATACATGCAACTTGTGAAACCTTTCATCAAATATCCTAAATGTATTTGTTGTTAGAGATTAATAGCAATATGTTCACAGATATTGTGCAAACAGAGACAGAGGTTAAAGCCATCAAATAAGTTATTAGTTATGAACTATACACTAGTTCTCTTTATAACCCAAGGAAGAGTAATTGTTGTTTTTTCACAAACTCATGGGGGGAAAAAACTCAAATAGAAAGTAAATGAAACTATGTAGCCATACTATACATACCATGAGAACAGTAACAAAAAAGAGGGAGGGATTCTCTTCCACTACAACCCCTATATGCTATTGCTCAGTGTATAGTGACCATAAAAGCCCCACAGCTAGCTGGGGAAGAATTCTTCCACAATTAGCATTGAGTAGGGCCACCAGACATACATGCCTAGAATGGGCAGCTGTAATTTAGAACAGCCCCCCAAGTTACACTGGGGGGCGTTTTAGCCCTTGGAGCAGCCCCTTGTTGGGATGGTTCAAAGATGCGGTTGTGTTGTGCTTCCAAGAGGTTCAGCCTAGTATCTCACTGATGAAAGACTTAGCATCCTGTGGGTAACTATTCACTATCGGAAGCAAGTAAACATTCACTCAAAATATTTATTGTTGTTCCATAATACCTGGTCATATAACTTTTATCGCTGCTCAGTAATGTACCTCTTCATAGCATCATGAATTTGGGAATTTAACTCATCCTAGAGCATGAAATGTGCTCAGAAAGCACTAAAAAATAAATGTATGTATAATTTTTGGCAGGTTTTCAGTTAATTTTGACATGGAAACCACATACCTGTCACGGAAACCATGAAATGACTTATGGAAATGCAAATTGGTTAGTCTAACGTGTTCATTACTGGGTATTTTCTAGAACTACTCCAAACCACCTGCATAAGCACAGAGGAGAATACCAAGAGTGTCTATTGGATAGAGGACTGGATTGATGAGTCTCTGTGCTCTGTTTCTGGCTCTGACACTGACTTGCTACACAACCTTGGACAAATCATCTCACCTTTTTGTGCTTATTTCCCCTCCCGCCCTTTGCGTGTCTTGTCTATTTAGAATGAGCTCTTCAGGGCAGGGACTGTGTCTTACTGTGCATTTGTGCAGCACCTAGAACTATGGGGCCCTAATCTTGGCTGAGGTCTCCAAGCATTACTGTACTATAAATAAGGGTACGTCTATACTTACCTCCGGGTTCGGTGGTAAGCAATCGATCTTCTGGGATCGATTTATCGCGTCTTGTCTAGATGCGATAAATCGATCCCGGAAGTGCTCGCCGTCGACACCGGTACTCCTGCTCCGCGAGAGGAGTAGGCGGAGTTGACGGGGGAGCCTGCCTGCCGCGTGTGGACCCGCAGTAAGTACCTTGTAGTTCGAACTAAGATACTTCGACTTCAGCTACATTATTCACGTAGCTGAAGTTGCGTATCTTAGTTCGAACTGGGGGGTTAGTGTGGACCAGCCCTAAGAGTAAGAATTCTGAAGGGGTCAAGGGAATCAATCCTTAAAGCAATTAAGATAAGCACAACAATTGTCTGTATTTCATTGTCTTACATGCCGGGTGAGATTGTGGATGCTTGTAAAAGCTGAATACTCCATAACTATATCTAAGTCAGTTTGAGCTAGTGGGTATTTAGCCAAGTTATCAAGTTATGTATCCAGTAACTTTTTCCCACTATTTTTATCATTTAGCTATTTTTAAATTCTTCGAATAAAGCCCCATCATCATCCATCAAAATCAGATTAATACCTTCACTTCTGAGACTCCCACTTCCCAGCCATTGGAAGTTCCACCCATAACTTTTATGGTAATCAACTACATATCATACTGTATGTTCCAAAAGCTTTTGTAAAATAGATGACTACTCTGTTGTAGCTAGCTCTGACCATCAAGACTTAATGTTGCCAAATGGAGTTATGATGGAATGTCTCTGTCCTTTTATTGACCTTTTTTCACCTTTCTCAGACACGTTCTATACGTCTGGTCTGATCCATATGTAAGCAGAGTCAGGATGAGCTCTACCCTGACATCTGGTGGTGAATTATGGCGAGTGTGGAAGAGAACTCCAGGGGCTGATCTTGTTTGCATAGGCACACCCACTCGCCTGGCAGGAAACAACAGCAACTGAAAGTGGTTACTTTGGCTGGTGTGGGATCCCCAGTTTCTCTGTTATTGGGGCAGGAAGAATAAAGTTTTGTTACCCTGATTCTGTGAATCAAGGCCAGTGGAACTGTTGTATGACAGAAGGACTGAGTGAGTCCCTCACCATTACCTAAGTAGCATTTGCTTGTCAAGGGGCATGGGTTACAAAACCCAGCGAATTGAGAGAGGTTGGGGGCAGGTATTGGTACCTGGTGGTGTGGGTCCGAAACACCAATTGTACCGTCTCCTCTCTCCACTGTTGAATGTCAGAGCTAACTTTGATTCCCTTAGGAGTCTAGTTACAGACTGCTGAGCTGAGTTCACTTTGGGCCACTAGTGCACCAGCACTGGGGCTCCCCTACTATGAGCTGAGATCACTAAGAGCTGAAATCACAAAAGAGCTAAAGTTACTAAGAGCTGAGATCGCTGAGGCTGTGTTAACTAGTGGGGGAGCCTGAAGCTCTATTGCTAAGCGGCTGGCGGAGCAGTTTGTGGGGACGGCTGGAGGAGCAGCTAGCCGAGTGGAGCCTCGCAGGGACAGTTAGAGCGGAGAGGAGCTGAGCGGCTCACAGGTCGGTGAGCGGAGCGGAGCAGAGCAGCTGGAGGAGCAGCTGGCAGAGCGGAGCCTTGCGGGGAGGTTTGGAGCGGCCCAAGGGACGGTTGAAGTGGAGCGGAGCCGAGCGGCTCACAGGTCAGTGAGCGGAGCAGAGCAGAGCGGAGCAGCTGGCAGAGCCGAGCAGTTCGTGGGACGGCAGGAGCGGCTCACGGGACAGCAGGTGGAGAGGAGCGGCTTGTCGTGAAGGCTGCGGCGGAACCCCACGGAGAGGTGGCCGGTTGGTCTCGGATCACTTAAGGTGCCCCTTAACACCCTGCGCACACCCCCCGCCCGACCTCTGGGGCTGCACTGACCAGGGACAGAGACTTTGGGGGGTTGTTGGACTTTTGGGACTTTGGTGATTCTTGGGTTGCTGGACCCAAGAGACTTTGGGGTTGTTGGACTTTTGGGACTTTGGTGATTCTTGGGTTGCTGGTTTCAAGAACCAACGGGAAAGGACACGGCCCAATTTGCTGGGGTGGGTCTTCGCTCATGGTTTGGTCTATGAACTCTAGTTGTGGTGTTTTCCCAATTTAATGCTATGTTGTTTACCTCGTGTTATTGAACATTTTCTGCTACACCGAGGCTCTGTGCTTGCGAGAGGGGAAGTATTGCCTCTTCGAGGTGCCCAGGGGTGTGTGTAAGATTTTCCCAGGTCACTGGGTGGGGGCTCGAGCTGGTTCTGTGTCACGCTGTTGGAAAGGGACCCCTATGTACTGAACCCGGCCTTTGCTGCCATCAACTTGGCCTGGCAGAAGGGTTACACATAAACAATTTCTTATTCATTTTAAGCAATATTTTAAAAATAGACAGCTTCTCCGTTGTTGTTCATTTTTATAGCTCAAGGTTTCACAGTCTACTTTTTGTCAGTCACAGAGCTGCTCTACTTCCTTTCCTCCCCAAAATCTTCTTTTAAGGCCTACTCTTTCCTTACTCTGTTTCTCTTATTGAAGGAGTGAAGTGACAAACTCTCCCTAGGTTCTTTTAATGGCACCCATCAGTCTAGTATTTGAGCACTTCCTTATATGGCTAACTCAACTGATCAGACTCCTGGAGACCTACCACTTAGGGCAACAGCAGGGTTGTCTGACAATTAGGGGACTAGTAGATCTAAGGCCATTCAACGGCAGCCAACAAGCATGCCCCATTAAAGACAACATGTAATGTGCAAGTGTGCTGCAGTGCCGGCGTTGCAAGAGGAGTGGTGGCAGCAAGAGTTGAATCCTAAATGGGCTGGAACTACTCTAGGCTTCCTGGGCCTTGCTTCATGTGGCCTATAGGCAACAGTACCCAGGAACAAGCAGGGTTTTACAGACCTCCGAGAGACTTATTTCAGAAAAGTCTCTCCGGAAGCAGATTATGGGGGGCTTTCTTGTCAGTACCTGTACATTACAGGGATGCTATCCACTTGAAGAAGGAACTCATGAAGCATATCAGGACCAACAGCTCTACTCTCTGTGTTTCTCCAGAACAGAAAAGTGTTTCTAACCAATCTGGGAAGTTAGATGTTAGAAAGAAGTCAGAAATGAATGGATGTTTTCTGCATATGAGCAAGGAGGAAGAGGGAATGAGTCAGCAAAAGGGAACACATGGCAGTTCTCACACAGTTCAGATAGGAGTCAGCAGAGTGCCTCCTGATCCAGTACTTGTAAAATAATTTATTCCACCAATAATATTTGATCTTGAATATCCTAAAACATTATTCCAATAAATTATTTGACCAATAAAACTGCAAAATACCAAATACTGTTCAACCATCTCTGCCCAAAATCAGGTTCTTATTTTGTAAATTATTAGTAGAAGGAATCTGTCCATTATATTTGTAAAGAACTATATATACTTATGGCACTGTAGCTTGTCACTGTTCAAAGCCTATATATGGTGAACATTGGGAAGGATCTCAACCTCTTATGCTTTTGAAACTTAAAGATAAACCCAGGGTTTTCAACAGTATTAAACTATTTAAAAGTTGCCATAGAGAAGGAATCCATTGATCCAGTATAGCATGAAAACAGTCAGTCATATTCTTGAGCTCATATTTGGATTTATCTTAAATATTTAATTTGCTCAGATTGCAGATAGGATGATCCAAAAATCACCTTGCCCATTTCTATACAAAGGACAATCCATACCTAAATTAACACCAGAGACAGTTTGTTCTTTTACAGCCACAGAGATTCCCATTGATTGTTGTGGTCTTCTTGGTGCTATGAACAGCTGAATACCCACCATCCCCCTTGCCAGAATGTCAGTTAGCTCACCAACAGACATTATCCACTGTTATCCTCAGCTGGTTGTTTCCTGCACCTGGAGGTTTAACAATGATCTATGAGGGCTGAAATATTTGGGGTTCAGACTGGAGAAGACATGGCTGTTAAGCAATCTAGAATCTGACCCATAAGTTCATGCTAAACCTCTTACGCAGAAGTGCTGTGACTGAGGCCAACAAATATAGCTTGTTCTAGGCCACAGCCACCAGAAGGTTCCAGCCAGCTGATTAATCCAGACTGCCTCATCCCTGTAACACTCATTTTAATCAATCACTGTGTTGAGGATGTTATTTTCTTTGCAGGTAACATCCAAGAAAGGTAATGTCTGAAAATTAGACTTTCTTCCCTTAATTAATTGGGTTTGAGCATATCTGCTAACTTCAGTTCAGATTTCCAGTATATGCATAGATGGCAATAAATGGATAATATTTATTGAATAGGATTTAATGAACAATAGACAAGAATATTTTAGAAATTTGTTGAGTAATGTTTTAATATATTATTATATGCAAAGAATATCTTTAATATGGCAGTATGTTATTTTTCAAAACTAAATATTTTTCTTTAGTCCTTCACAGTGGTTTTTGATTATTTATGTAGTCCCTTCTCTCCCCCCCCCCCCCCACAAATCACCCCTTTTTATGGATTTTTTTGCCTTGAGGAGAAATTCAATTTCATCCATGATTAAAATGGAAAGAAGAGGTTACAAACAATTGAACAACCCTTTTAAAAATGTAAAAATAATATTGTACTGACAGTGATAAATTGCATCTGGCTTTGGCATTATGAGGAGTCAGCTCATTCCTCTTAAAGCCATCACTTATTTAATGATACATTTAATATAACTAGTTCTGTTTAAAATAAATACGCATACTGTGAACAATGACTATTTCATAATCGTTCATTTCAGGCAATATAAGTCAGCCTCGTGGACAAACTTTCAATGCTTTGTTCACTACCAGGTTTTTCCTTAAGGACAAACATTTGTTAATAAAAACTCATTTGCACTCTCTGTCAGATAATGAATAAAATGTCAGTTGTTCAGAACTAGAACAAATGTTCATCAGCACTGTTCAGCAATATTCACCCAGCTCTAGACTAAGCAAACCATACTTATGGGGATACTTCTCACTCTTTAGATTCTTTTGCCATTACCCTCATACTATATACACAAGTTATCTAAATGTATCACAAGTTAATATGGCCCCATAATACATATTCATTGCAGGGTGGCTTTGTTTTCATTGGAATCACAAAATAAAATGTCTACATGGTACATAGAGCATGCCATAAGAAGGCACACAAAAGAAAATACAGTACATAAACACTTGTGAATCTATACATAGATCTAAAAGATGATACTCCAGGCACATTTTAGAATCAATATGGTTGTGCAGTAGCTCCTAAGGCTCCCAAATTCCACTGGGTAATGGCCCTGAGGTCCCTGGCTGAGGGCTGTGCATATGGTGGAGCTTCCCCAGAGTTATGGCCCCTGGAAGCCTATCCCAGGACTTCTAGGCTCCCAGCTATGCAGTAGAGAGCCTGGAAACCCTGAGCATCCTGGCTCAAGTCAGGGTTCTCAGGGCATCCAGGATCTCCTGCTAAAAATTTGGGTGCTGAGCCCCTAGTTACAGCTGGGGTACCACAGCAGGGAGCCAGGAAAGCCCAGCATGGTCAGGTCTCCTCAGAGCTGAGGACCCTGGAAGCCTGGGGTGCCCAGCAGTCCATCAGGAAACCAGGCAGGGTCCATCCAAATCCTTGCCTGTGATTCAACAAAAGTTAGTCAGACATGAGAGTTCATTAAACATGTTGATTTGATGAATCAGCATTTTCCAATTAAATGGTTTTGTTGGAAAATGGCCAACCAGCTGTTATCACAGCAGACCCCATCTCAAGTAAAAGCTGCTCCAAAAAGCATTAACTTTCACTGTGTCCCTACATGTCTGCTGCTGCACAATCAGGAGGGGACTTGCTAATTACAAAATAGTTTCTGAAGGAGAATGGGAGGGAAAAAAACTGCATGGAAACCTCAGCCCTGTGAGTAAAGTGCCCTCTGGCTTAAATCCCTAAGATCTGTGACACGGGGAGGCCATGATTCTTGCCACTACACCTATCTCCAAAATTTCCCACCTTAAAGGACTGTTGCTTGGAAAGACCAAACAGTGGACTTTGTGTGTCCCTCTGGCCCTCCAGCGAACATTCCTATGTGGACTGGGACAATCTAGACTAAGTTATGTTATCATGGGAGTTACCTTTCCCGGTGTTATGTTTTATTGTTAATTAGGCATCCATGTTTTAAAATGGAATGACTTGCTGTTTTATTTAAAAATAACTGTTTTATTTTTAACAGGTATACCAAAAGGGATTTAGTAAGCAATAACTGACTGATAAGATTTAGAAGGACACAGATAAGACCTTAATATTCCTGCTATTTTCAGAGGTGGTGAAGTCTCTGGGAGTTGCACATGCTCATTCTTGAAAATCAAATACATTTTATTCAAAGTACTTAAATATTGCTTTGAGCCAAACTTCAGACATCCAGATTTGAAAACTGTGGCCCACTTATTTGCCTGTGATGATAGATGGCTGCTGAGATACAGTATGCAACTAGGGTATAGGACACTATAGGAAAGCTACAGCTCTTGAAGAAAGTAATGTATTTCAAGCTTTAGTATAAGCTCCAACAAGAACTGCAGAGGTAGTCCTAGGGATTGGTGAAATGTGTTGATTAAAGTAATAAAAAAAGCAGTGAAATTTAGCTTTTCTCTCAAAGCTAATTTAAGCTTTCACACACACTTTTCATTAATCTTCTCAGAGATGCTGGACAGACTACCCTGGAAAGTGAAGTTGTTTGTTTATCCATTGAACAGGTACCGTATAGACTTTATCAGAACTAACTTCTCGCCATGAACCCACCAATTTGCCTCAATAGCCAACTTCTAGCTGTGAGCAGGTCATTCAGTTTCCAGAGTCAGGCAATCCTTGAACTCTCCAGTGAGGCTGCCAATAATTACAGTAATTTAGAGCCAGTTCAGGTGGATGGGTCTGATGTGGCCATGTCCACATCAAAGTGGACTGTGAGCACCAAAACTCTTTTAATAAAGGTCACCAGACATCAAACAGATGGTGAGGAAGTTTGTCCTTAACTCAGTAGGCCAGATTTGAACCAATGATACAGCAATGAAAGTCTCAGTCTAACAGAGTGCCTGAGATATTCAGTCTCCCAACTTAAACCTTTGTAAAACTTCAATCAATTTTGGATAAGTATCTCCATATTATTAATGCTCTTTAATAATACAATTTCTCTATCTTTACTTTCACTTTAGTGATACCCTGTTAGTTCTTACCTTTCCTCCTTAAGTTCTCAAGTGGCTGATAGCATTTTAGGGTATCCAACTTCCACACAGTTACTGTCCCTTGCTTTTCAGCTCCGAGGGGATCTCATCCTGGTACTGCAGGGTCATAGCAAGCTCAGCACACAGTTCCCAGAAGTCTCCTTCCTCATCTTGAAATTCTGCAGCTAAAATCAGTTCATTGATTTCTCTAGTGTAGCCAAGGTCTCACTGTGAGAACAGCATCAGGGGCCTGATTGTCCTACAACAAGGGAAAAGAGGAGACTCAGGACCTGCTCTCTAGAGGAGCTGAGCACTTTCAGCACCTACTAATTTTAATGAGGGTTTTGGATGCATAGCAGTGCATTGCATTATGATTTGTCCTGAAGGACCTCCTGTTTTTAGAAAGTGAGGGTCAGCATCTAGCAATCAAATCTCTTGATGTAAATCCGACCGTTTATTGCAACAGAGGGTCCTGTGGCACCTTTAAGACTAACAGATGTATTGGAACATAAGCTTTCGTGGGTGAATGCCCACTTCGTCTTGACATGCGTCTGACGAAGTGGGCATTCACCCATGAAAGCTTATGTTCCAATACATCTGTTAGTCTTAAAGGTGCCACAGGACCCTCTGTTGCTTTTTACAGATCCAGACTAACACGGCTACCCCTCTGATACTTGACAGTTTATTGTTCCTCACTAGTGATGGAAGGACACAGTGTCAGATTTGATTTCAGTTACACCAGTGTAAATTAGTTCAGAAACTGGCCCAGAATGCACATAAGTAAGTAGCTTTCTAAAACACTTGATTTAAAGTGTTAATTTTATATTTGTTGACCATTAATAGGATATTTGTTGCTTTCTTGCCAGCCATATAAAGATATTTTAAAAGAAAAATCCTTGTAGGTTTCTTTTGTCAGTACTACATTCAACAAAATGGAAACTATACTTGTGCACCACTCTCAGAATACCAGAGAGCCTATTTGTTTATTGTGTTATGAAATGTAGAGTTTCATTTGGTGGTATTTCTCCACAAATGGAAACATGGCTAGATCTCAGAGAGGACAACAGCCACCTACTTTAATTTTTATAATTCCATCTCTAGGTTGTTCGTACATTCCAGCTGTCACCACCATCTGTATTTGTACCTGACAGATGTGTTTTATACTCCTATCAAAAACCCAAAACATTTTGAAGCACCCTGCTCATTCTGGACACTAAACTGCATGATTGCCTGGAGAGTCAGATGACATTTCCTAGAGAGATAGATGTCTGTTCATAAACAAAACAAAAATCAAATGTCTTTCCTCAACCTCAAAAATCAAGTTGTTCTACTTCATATTATCATCAGCAAAAGTGAATAATATGATTTGTCCAGAATATGTTTTCCTGAGCATGTTTATTTCCCTCTTTCCTAATTCTTTTAAGCCTCATTAGAAGAAACACAAACTGTGAGATTGATACTGCTTGGGTTCAAATTATAACCTGTGATGAAATAAAATACAAAACTTAAAATAAAAAACCTGACACTACAGAAATAGAAAATCAATGACCAAACTAAAAAACAAATACACCAACTCTGCAAAAAAAAAAAATTAACTAAATGCTATTTTAACTCTGTGGAATCATTTTTCTCAGGGGTTTGTCATTCCTATAGTAAGTGAATTCAGTATTACAATATATTTGTTTTAGATAAGTGGCATAAATAATTTAGTTTAGGTTGACGCTGTAGAAAAGAGCAGACAGAAAACTTTGACAGAAATACAGCTGGCAGATCTTCAGGTGAAATTACCTGTCTCTCACTCACAAAAGACAGTAATATGCTGCACATTGATATTGATTATATCACCCAACATGTTGCAGACATATCAAGAGACTTCCCCCCCCATCTTTCATAATGATAAAGGAATTAGTTCATCTCATCAGCTACAAGCTGAACCCTCCCAAGCAGTTGTTGCTGATGGAGAAGTAGACACCAGGGCAAATTAGTCTTTTGAATAGTTGAATTGTCTATTAAAAACAATCTGAAAGGTTTAGTTCATGCTTTAATCCAAATTTTAGTCAAATTCAGAGGGTCTTAAACTGTGATTTGTGTTGAGCTGACTGGTCAGATTAAGGCATACACAACATAGACACATGCTTAGAGCCCAATTTGGGTGGGGGCAGCAGCCCAACCTCTGGCTGGTCTGATTCAGGTACTGGAGCAGGAGCTGGCCCAACAGCAGCAGTGAAGAGCAGCAGCACTAGCTGCCCCACGCCTCACTCAGGTATGGCTCCTTGGCCCATTCATCATGTCATGGAGTGGGCCAAAATTGAGTGAGTGGCATTGCGACCTGAGGCACAGGGCTGCTCAGATTTGGGCCCATTGCCCCTCTGTGACCCAAATCAAATTATTGAAGAAATGGAGGCCCTCAGGGTGTGTGTACATTACAATGTAAGTGTGGGCTCAGACACAGGCTTGATGCCAACCCCACCTTCCATCTACACACAAATCTGTCTGATTTGGGCCAGTAAACCCTCTGGCCTGGGACCTAGGTCTGAGGCCGAGTCCCACTGGGACTTGGGACCATAATGCATCATTTTGCAGTGTGGAGGAGTTTAGGCCCAAGCCCCCCACACTTGTGCCACAAGCCCATGAGCCAGCAATCCTTGTCCTTTCTATCCCAAGACTAGCCAATCAGCTCCAAAGAAATGAAAGAAACCCCCATGGTTCAAGTACAGCTTCTCATCATTTAACCCTTCTGGGTTTTTTTCTGACCGCTGAACTACAGAGTGAACTTTGTGTTAGCTATGGGCACCTACAAGACAAAGTCCTTTGCAAAGTGCACTGCTACTATGGACACAGGCCCATAGTCATATTTTGCTTGTGCGAGGCAAGCAAGCCATTCGATTTCAGTAAGAGAACCAGAAATTACCATGTGTACCAGGAAACAGAGGACAAGCTGGGCCTATAAAGGGCTGGTAGTGGGCAGCTAAAGAAGATTGACTGAGACATGCTGTGCCATGGGGAGGAAAGGCCCACACTAGAGTGGAGCTAGCTGTGGTAAAGAAACAAACTTCCATGCAAAAGCCTGGGTGTTGCAGTGCATGCTTTGAAGCTGGGGAGATGCTGGGCTCAGTATCAAGTCCCCAGTGGTTCATGATAGCCCAAGCATCCAGGATAGTGACCTTCTGCCCCTGAATCTAACATAGCACCAGAGGGGAGCCAGCTGCTGCCGGATTAGGCTAGTGAAGTGATTCTGGTGCTCACACCAGTCCCCAAGGAGGCTTTGCCAATGGAGTAGCTGCAATATGTCCTGGTCCATAGTCAGAGGAGTTGTTTGAATCTCCCCGGAAGAGCTGCACACCACAGAACTAGCAACAGAAGAGGCAGAACTAGCCCTGGAGCCTGGTAAGTTTCTGACCAGGTTTGTTGTTATTAATATAGGAGTGGGAGAGATGTCTGGTTCATGACCCAATGCATATTTTATAACAAGCTGCCTGTATCCCCGGATGTCAGCATGCACACCAGTGCCTTGGCATCATCCCCTCCTGCCTCCACTACGAGGAATTCAGAATGGAGACCAGGAAGCACAAACAGCACTTGAACAGGCATTTAAAAATATTTTTTTACTTGACACTTGCACATTCTTAGAGAGTCATGTTAGGGTGTTAAAAGTAAGAACCTTAAATTGCCTTCCCTTTTAGTACACTTCGTCATACATATCAGCCATGCCACAGTGTAATGACACCAGTAAACTGTACAGGGGGTGGGAGGTTTGAAATATAGTCCAAGGGTGACTAAATCAATGTCCAAAATATGGCTGGGGAGTTGTATGCAGTCCAGAAACATGCAGGGAGAAATGTGCAGTTCTTGAGAGTCTGTATTATGTGCGTTTGCATGCAGTCCATAGGCAGATGTAGACAGAGCAGGCTGTATCGTAAACCAGAGGGAGGTAGTAAACCCTGTGGACACTGATGAAGCATCCTGTTGATACCCCCATGAATTCTGACCCAACCCCAGGTGCTGATGCTGCAAACTTTTCCTGTAGTAGGAATTCCAGATAGGTAGTCAGTCACATTTTTGGAGAAGGCTGTATTTTCCAGGCCCTCCTTTGTTCAACTCCAGGGCATGCGATTCAGATGTGTTGTTCAGTCAAACCTCTGTGGCATGCACATTTGGCTTGCCACCAGTAGTTTGCAATAGAATGTCCCTGTGCCATTCAGGAATCTCCAGGATCATTATGTCTTCTAGAATGTGGAATGCCTGAAAGGATAGAGAAGACTTAGGCATGCCCCTGCTTCCCACCCAAGGCTACAGTGGTCTCCAATTTTTAAACATACCATTTGTAAATTCACCTTACTGCTGTTTGCGTACTCTTTTTTCATTCTGTTTTACTCAGTTGTGTCCACGGAGCTTCTGGAAACTGAAATGTTCCCCCTGACAATATACTGAAGCTGAGTTTTACAGAGTATCATTTTTTGACATTGAGATTCCACAGGTGCTCTTCTCTGTGGATGAACAGAACCTTTTTTTGAAGTACTGAGATAATAGTGTACAGTTTGATGTCTGCTTTCAGATCCTTCCATCTCTACAGGCCCTTCTACTTCTGCAGCTCAGCCACACTCCAGCAGGAGCCTGGGAATGGTCAAGGAGCAGCCTGAGAAGAAGCATTTCCATGATGAACTAATAGTGGATATCCTGGACAGGGCCAGCAAGCAGGTACCAATACCAAAGGGAAAAGAATTCATGGCAAGTAGAAAAGGCACAGACAGGCTGCAGAATGTAAGGAGAGAATTACGGCACAGTTCCTTGAGCAGGAACATCACTTGAGGGAGGAAGATTTATGTGAGAGATGTCTTGTGCCAGTGGACACAAAAGTCCAAGCTTCTGCTGCACCCACACCACTACATCCTGAGTTCCCCTCCCCTCAGAAGCTATGTGCTGCAGACCAGCAATGCATTGGACAGTTCAATGGTTGGGTTGCCCAGGCAATCAGGATTTAACAGTAGCAGGACAGGGCAAATGAACCCCCTGCAGGCCTCCATCCTCCTGCAGCAGTGTCAAGTGCATGCTAAACATGTAAGAAGGGGAAAGGATAATGGGGGATCAGGGGACACACAGAAGTAGGGAATTTCTTTGTTTGCACTGATTTCACCATTTCTCACTGTTCAATGTTTGTGTTATGCACTTTATTTTATTTCTGGTTTTGACATTGGTTTATTAGTGGCATGTTGGTGTTTCTTTGGAAGCTGGCCTGCGTGACCATGTATTTTGTAATATATCCATGTCCACAAATAAACTTTCTGGATAAAATAAAAGACTACCATCACTGCATCATACCACATAATGAGTATTTCTTCAAAGAATAAAGATAGACATGATAAGGTACAACTGGGAAGTTGTATCCCAACACAATTTCTCAATTCATCTCTTCACATTAATCCATAATGAAAATCTACAGTTTGTGTCACACAAACCGCCCCCCTCCCACACTGTATAAGCAGTTCTCTCATCTGCAATTAACAACTCATGACAATCATACAGCTTTTGTAGTGTACAGCCACAGTACTTCATTTACTGTAAAGACAGCAGTACAAATACAACCATCCATAGATGTACTAATCTCCATCAGCCATTAGTCCATGAAAGTCCATAATGTGAATTTATAAAGCAACCCTGAGCATCCTGCTCCAGCTGTGACAGGTGCACTTTGTGACTGAGTGTACAGGTTCATCAATCAAGTTTTTCCACAGTGCACTACGAACAAAAGGCTAGAAAGCCTACAGCTGAGGAAAGCACTAGGCAGCATGGGATAGGCTGGTTTGAGTCAGATCTGTGTAATGCAGCGTGGACAGTTGAACACAGGATCAGAAATTCTAACGGGAGGGTCAATATTCAGTGTGGACACTCATGCTTGGGCTTACAAACACCAAGCCTGTAGACTTGGGATCCACAGCCCCTGGACTTGCATTGCACTATAGACATACACTCAGAGGTTAAATGATTTGCAAAGGTTCAAACAGTAAGTCACTGGCAGAGTCATGGACATAATTCATACCCCCTAATGTCCATCCAATGTCCTAACTTCTAGACCACATTCATTCCCTGAACATCTTCTCCAGTACTTAGGATAAACAATGAGGAGTCCTTGTGGCACCTTAGAGACTAATAAATTTATTTGGGCATAAGCTTTCGTGGGCTATAACCCACTTCATCACACCTTCTTGTTAACTGTTAAGAATGGGCCACATCCACCATGATTGAATTGGCCTCGTTAGCACCGACCCCCCACTTGGTAAGGCAACTCCCATCTTTTCATGTGCTGTATATTTATACCTGCTTACTGTATTTTTCACTCCATGCATCTGATGAAGTGGGTTATAGCCAATGAAAACTTATGCCCAAATAAATTTGTTAGTCTCTAAAGTGCCACAAGGACTCCTCGTTGTTTCTGCTGAGACAGACTAACATGGCTACCCTTCTGAAACCAGTACTTAGGATGTTACCAACCAAGGTGTGTTTTAGTTTACTAGGCCAACTAATGAAGTGTACCACTGCTCTCTTCAGAACTTACATTAGCACTACTTACATTAGAACACATCGATGTGAAATAGACAGCTCAGCATTGTAATCTAAACATTAGATTACATGGCAGAATTTGTCACGCTATAGTACATAATATACTATAAGGTACTTAAGTTGACCCAATACCTATATCATATTGTTTCAGTTTTAAAGAAACAGCACTTTTTAGAAGTTTTTTTAAAAGCTTCACTTTTTAAAAACACTAACATTCTACAGCCAAGCTGTCAACATTTATATAGCTTTTGAGGTACTTTTGCAGGAAAAAAAAGTGAGTGAGCCACTCAATGCTCTGTGTCTGTCAGTGCCAGGAACCATGATTTTAATTTGGCAGTGAACTATGCTTTCCATGTTTAGGCAATGCTTAAATCATAAATGATGCTTGTCACTTTGAGTCATTTTGTTCTGATCTCCCTTTTTGCTGGTGAATGTTTGTTTCCTGATATTCCTATTGTACTTGAATTAAAATAAATTTTTGGTGTTTCAGTTCTCTATAGTATTTTGTGTAATAAAACCTTGTCTACTGGTTTAGCTGCATTGGTTTAGTTAAACAGCTTTAAACTTCTTTATAGAGATTTCTATTTCTCTTTAAAAGTGTCCACATCTTAAGCCCGTTCCTAATAGACTTAAGCTAAACTGCATTAACAAAAATAAGGGTACGTCTTCACTACCGGCCAGATCAGCGGGTAGTAATCAATCTATCGGGGATTGATTTATCGCGTCTTGTCTAGACGTGATAAATCGATCCCCGAATGTGCTCCCCGTCGACTCCGGAACTCCACCAGAGTGAGAGGCGGAAGCGGAGTCGACAGGGGAGCCGCAGCTGTCGATCCCGTGCCGTGAAGACGTGAGGTAAATCGATCTAAGATACGTCAACTTCAGCTACGCTATTCTCATAGCTGAAGTTGCTTATCTTAGATCGATTCCGCCCCTCCCCCCCCAGTGTAGACCAGCCCTAAGAGTGTCCACACAGCTTTTTTGCATTGGTTTAACTGAATCAGTTTAAAGTCATACCTTGTGTTAAACCGGTGCAACTCCCATATTGGATATTTTATTTGGAGCTACTCAAATAACAGGGTAAACTACGACCATACAACAATAGCTCTCCAATAAGCACAGAAGATTAGCCATATCAAACCAAACCCTATCAGACATTCATTGACATTTCATGTTATGTCATTCTCAGCAAGCTGTGTGCACACACTTAGTAAAAAGGTTTCCACTGAAAATATCCATGAAATCTAGTGTTTCTCTCTCTGAGTGCTACATAATCTGAGTTAATAATTCTAGGTAAAGCAATTTTATTTCCACCTAAAGTCTTATACACGCTGATCTTTGTCAGATCTTCTTGATCACTAAAGGGACTTTGGTATCTAACTGCCTCTTTAGGTGCCTATGTCCAACATTTAGGTGCCACTGACATAACACCACTGTTTAGCAGTCACCTATCCCTGTAGACATGTCAATTTCAGGTGGTAAGCTTGCACAAAACTGGGTAGATCCTGACACCGCCAAGCAGCTTGGAGCCCTAGATCACGCCTAAACACTAGCAGGATTCTCATACTATGTGTTCCCCTGCCTATCTTATCTTCCCCTGCCTGATCTGGTAAGCACACTCTGAACACACCTACCCCTACAAAAGCCAGCCACAGGCAAGAATATATTTGGGGCTGGGTGGTGTATGTATTATTATACCCTCCAGCCTAGTGGGCACTCTCTTGAGATGTGGATGACCCAAGTTTGAAGCCCATCTGCGTGTTTTGGAGCAGGAACTTGAACCGAGGACATCTGTCTCCTAGTAGCATGTCCCAACCACCAGCCTATTGAGTATTCTGAAGCAGATGTCTCTCATTCTCTCCTGTTGATGCTGTTCCATGTTGTATAACTAATTAAATATTTATTGAAGCGTTGAACCTGACTCTCTCAGATCCTCCTGGAATACCCGAACCACTGGAATATAGATTCATAGATTCTAGGACTGGAAGGGACCTCAAGAGGTCATCGAGTCCAGTCCCCTGCCCTCATGGCAGGACCAAATACTGTCTAGATCTAGACCATCCCTGATAGACATTTATCTAACCTACTCTTAAATATCTCCAGAAATGGAGATTCCACAACCTCCCTAGGCAATTTATTCCAGTGTTTAACCACCCTGACAGTTAGGAACTTTTTCCTAATGTCCAACCTAAACCTCCCTTGCTGCAGTTTAAGCCCATTGCTTCTTGTTCTATCCTTAGAGGCTAAGGTGAACAAGTTTTCTCCCTCCTCTTTATGACACCCTTTTAGATACCTGAAAACTGCTATTATGTCCCCTCTCAGTCTTCTCTTTTCCAAACTAAACAAACCCAATTCTTTCAGCCTTCCTTCGTAGGTCATGTTCTCAAGACCTTTAATCATTCTTGTTGCTCTCCTCTGGACCCTCTTCAATTTCTCCACATCTTTCTTGAAATGCAGTGCCCAGAACTGGACACAATACTCCAGTTGAGGCCTAACCAGCGCAGAGTAGAGCAGAAGAATGACTTTTCGTGTCTTGCTCACAACACACCTGTTAATACATCCCAGAATCATGTTTGCTTTTTTTGCACCAGCATCACACTGTTGACTCATATTTAGCTTGTGGTCCACTATAACCCCTAGATCCCTTTCTGCCGTACTCCTTCCTAGACAGTCTCTTCCCATTCTGTATGTGTGAAACTGATTTTTCCTTCCTAAGTGGAGCACTTTGCATTTGTCTTTGTTAAACTTCATCCTGTTTACCTTAGACCATTTCTCCAATTTGTCCAGATCATTTTGAATTATGTCCCTGTCCTCCAAAGCAGTTGCAATCCCTCCCAGTTTAGTATCATCTGCAAACTTAATAAGCGTACTTTCTATGCCAATATCTAAGTCGTTAATGAAGATATTGAACAGAGCCGGTCCCAAAACAGACCCCTGCGGAACCCCACTTGTTATGCCTTTCCAGCAGGATTGGGAACCATTAATAACAACTCTCTGAGTACGGTTATCCATCCAGTTATGCGCCCACCTTATAGTAGCCCCATCGAAATTGTATTTGCCTAGTTTATCGATAAGAATATCATGCGAGACCGTATCAAATGCCTTACTAAAGTCTAGGTATTCCACAGCTTCTCCCTTATCCACAAGACTCGTTATCCAATCAAAGAAAGCTATCAGATTGGTTTGACACGATTTGTTCTTTACAAATCCATGCTGGCTATTCCTTATCACTTTACCACCTTCCAAGTGTTTGCAGATGATTTCCTTAATTACTTGCTCCATTATCTTCCCTGGCACAGAAGATAAACTAACTGGTCTGTAGTTTCCTGGGTTGTTTTTATTTCCCTTTTTATAGATGGGCACTATATTTGCCCTTTTCCAGTCTTCTGGAATCTCTCCCGTCTCCCACGATTTTCCAAAGATAATAGCTAGAGGCTCAGATACCTCCTCTATTAGCTCCTTGAGTATTCTAGGATGCATTCCATCAGACCCTGGTGACTTGCAGGCATCTAACTTTTCTAAGTGATTTTTAACTTGTTCTTTTTTTATTTTATCTGCTAAACCTACCCCCTTCCCATTACCATTCACTATGTTAGGCATTCCTTCAGACTTCTCGGTGAAGACCGAAACAAAGAAGTCATTAAGCATCTCAGCCATTTCCAAGTTTCCTGTTACTGTTTCTCCCTCTTCACTGAGCAATGGGCCTACCCTGTCTTTGGTCTTCCTCTTGCTTCTAATGTATTGATTAAAAAGTCTTCTTGTTTCCCTTTATTACTGTAGCTAGTCTGAGCTCATTTTGTGCCTTTGCCTTTCTAATCTTGCCCCTGCATTCCTGTGTTGTTTGCCTATATTCATCCTTTGTAATCTGTCCTAGTTTCCATTTTTTATATGACTCCTTTTTATTTTTTAGATCATGCAAGATCTCGTGGTTAAGCCAAGGTGGTCTTTTGCCACATTTTCTATCTTTCCTAACCAGCGGAATAGCTTGCTTTTGGGCCCTTAATAGTGTCCCTTTGAAAAACTGCCAACTCTCCTCAGTTGTTTTTCCCCTCCGGCTTGATTTCCATGGGACCTTACCTATCAGCTCTCTGAGCTTACCAAAATCCACCTTCCTGAAATCCATTGTCTCTATTTTTCTGTACTCCCTTCTACCCTTCCTTAGAATTGCAAACTCTATGATTTCACGATCACTTTCACCCAAGCTGCCTTCTACTTTCAAATTCTCAATGAGTTCCTCCCTATTTGTTAAAATCAAGTCTAGAACAGCTTCCCCCATAGTAGCTTTTTCAACCTTCTGAAATAAAAAGTTGTCTGCAATGCAGTCCAAGAATTTGTTGGATAGTCTGTGCCCCGCTGTGTTATTTTCCCAACATATATTTGGATAGTTGAAGTCCCCCATCGCCACCAAATCTTGGGCTTTAGATGATTTTGTTAGTTGTTTAAAAAAAGCCTCATCCACCTTTTCCATCTGGTTAGGTGGCCTGTAATAGACTCCTAGCATGACATGAGCCTTGTTTTTTACCCCTTTTAGCCTAACCCAGAGACTCTCAACACTTCTGTCTCCTATGTCCATCTCCACCTCAGTCCAAGTGTGTACATTTTTAATATATAAGGCAACACCTCCTCCCTTTTCCCCCTGTCTATCCTTCCTGAGCAAGCTATACCCATCCACACCAACATTCCAATCATGTGTATTATCCCGCCAAGTTTCAGTGATGCCAACAATGTCATAGTTGTATTTATTTATTAGCACTTCCAGTTCTTCCTGCTTATTACCTATACTTCTCACATTTGTATATAGGCATGTAAGATACTGGTTTGATCTTGCCTCCCAGTTTTGCCCTGACCCTCCTTTCTCTCTGCCATTATAGCCCACGCTCCCTCTTGTTTCCGACCCATCTCCCAGGTCTCCATGTTCCCCACTTACCTGTGGGCTTTGCTCACCTGTCCCCATCGAACCTAGTTTAAAACCCTCCTCGCTAGGTTAGCCAGTCTGTGTCCAAATAGGATCTTTCCCCTCTTCGAAAGGTGAACGCCATCTCTGCCTAGCAGTCCTTCCTCGAATAGCATCCCGTGGTCGAGGAAGCCAAAGCCCTCCTGGCAACACCATCTTCGCAGCCAGGCATTCACCTCCATAATGCATCTGTCTCTGCCCGGGCCCCTACCTTTGACAGGAAGAATCGAAGAGAATACCACCGGCGCTCCAAACTCCTTCACCCGTACTCCCAGATCCCTGTAGTCACTTTTGATCTGCTCAGTGTCACACCGCGCAATATCATTTGTACCCACATGGATGAGTAGCATGGGGTAGTCAATCTCTTGCTTTTTCTCTCTTGCTCTCTGGCCCATTGGCTATAGTGGGGCAGGGTTTGGTCATAGTCTCTCTGGGGTTTGTTTTTTGTTTTTGTTTTTTTGGGGGGGGTGGGGGGGAAGGGTGTTGTGCAAGAAAGGGCTGACATGGGTTAGGCACCTAACTACAGGACAGAGTTCATGGCTGTGAATCCTGAACAGAGGGAGGCATCTCCCTCTAGCCTAGAGTTAGGCACCTTTCCTCAGTATTTCCTACTAGCTCCCTTAGGCAGTTCTCAGCTCAGCTTGCTGGCTTCAGTGAGTCCATTTTTTTAGGTGCCTACCTCTCCCCACATAATGCATTGGGAAGCTTGGACTAATTCAGAGCTGTGAATTCCACTGGGCAATATGTATTGCAATGCCTAAATCCCCTTTATGAATCTAGCCCCAGGACCGAATTGCAAATGCCCAGCAGGGAACCCCCTGTTAGAGGCATTTCCATGCTACTGCTGGGCCCTGCATCTCCACCATCCAGCCCCCAGTTCTGAAGGAAGAAGGGAGCCTTTTCGGAGGTGGAGGGGAGGGAGCACAGCAGAGCTCTGCCATGGAAATCCTCCTCTGGTTTAGAGTCCTTTAAAGATCCTAAGCCACTGGCAGAACTTAAGCTACCAAGCAGCAACTACAGCTTTAAGTTGCATTGAGGCTACAGATGGCGCTGAGAACTGGGGAACAACCTAACCGCCGCCCTCCATGCCAAGCTCATCTTAGTGACAACCTTCTGTGATATCACCATTTGGATTCTCCATGGTCCTCCAGTAAAAAGAGGGAGGCAAGGACTTATTTTTTCTGCTTGAAATAGAAATATCATGTATGTAAATTTTAGGCCATCTGTACACATTGTAAAGATGAAGAACATGAACCAGATTCTATTGTAGTTTGGGTCAGGCTTTCAAATCCATGATACTGGAGTGAGTTCAAAATTATGCAAAATGTGTTTGCCTATCTCTATTAGAAACCCTAACATAGAATTTCTCAACAAGCTTATGTGACTCCTTAAAAAAACAGGACTAAAGAAATGGAACACTAGAAATCTGAAGGGCTCTTTTCAGCACCATAAAGACACAGCTTCTTTGGAGCTGCTCCAGCATTTTAACTAGATAAAGCTCCACACTTGTCAAGTGTTGATATGATAAAAGTACAGATTTATGAAGCATATTAGGTTTATAGATTTAGAAAGGCATTAAAATATCCACAGAATAAAAGAGATGGTTCTATTAATCATGTGATTATGGTGCAGACTAGTTTTAGCAGCAAGAAAAATCTTGAATGTTGCCATCCTGGTTGAGTAAGAGGTACTATTTAATTCAAGCTCTCTCTAAGGCTAAAATATTGAGAGTAGAATTTAGAAAATTAGGCTGTTTGTCAAAATATGTATGATTGGGTGCCTTAATTTTTGGTTGTCCAACTGAGCAACCACTTGCTATAAATCATGCCCTGTTAAGATGTCTCCAGTTAGGCATCCAAATATTGAGAGACCAGTCACTTATGAAAATCTTGGTCAATGTCTTCCTCCATTTGTTTGCCAGACTAACAGATAAGACAATAAGTTGTTTGGAACTTTGTAATCAGTTGTACATTGGAAAGTATTTGCTAGAATGTCACCTGCTAGTGTTCTTGTATAGATATTATAATTCAGCAGCTTTTTCTCAATTTTCAAGTCTATCCCCTTTTAGAGGGTGGTTATGTGTGGGAAATGAGGGTTCAGAACACAGAAGATTGATATGTGGGAACTATTTTGCAACCAAACCCAAAATCATAAATATTGAATCTAGGTTTTGAGTACAGAACTGAAAGCCCCAAACTATATGCATGCAACTTTTAGGGTCCAAAAACCCTTGGGTAAAACTGAAAGTTGTTTTGCTATCTCTAACCAGGGGCATGTTTTTTCAAGATGTGATTTTTTGTATAATGAAACTTGGGATGTCAAGTCATCCGGCTTGAATAAACCCTTACAGTTAATATTGCAGGTGCAGTTCTAGAGCTCAATCCTGCAAGGCTCTGTACAATCCCCGCACATGCATTCTGGCACCAGCTGATTATCTGATCCAAAATGTTTAATTTCTTCCTGAGGCACTTAATCTGTTTTTGTTAGAACTTTATCTGATTTGACATGTCAAAATGTCAAAAAGGAAACCAAAAACCCCCAACAGATTGCATTTAATAGTTACTTGGATAAATGTCATTTGAACATGAACTGATGAAAACTCTCCTGCTATTCACAGCACAATATTACAAGAGAGCATTCGGATTTTGCTTGGTGAACCAACAAACAGATTAATAATAAATGAGAATCTCAGAGGGCAAGCAGCCCATTTATAACTTCCTAATGGGGCTCCCTAAATAACGCAGGTTGTACAAATGGAGTATTAGAACTCTGGAAATTGGAAAAGAAAAATATATTAAAAAGGCAAGAGCCCAGCATTGAAGTCCATTTCTCAGAATGATGAACAAAAATGCATTTTCCAAAACTCCATGTTAACATAGTCCTTCTCATTAACAAGACTAAATGTAAATGCGTATTTATTATGATTAAATGAATATTAAAATGACTTTGCACAATGTATTCACTTCCAGTAAGTGATTTTGCTTAATTCTATCCAATCTGAACCAGCTATTAATATTGTAATCTCCACCTTCAGGCGATTTATAAGCAAAATTGCTCTTTTAGCTTTATGAAAAATTTTCAGCACCACAGAATATTTCAATGAAAAAACCCTCAGCACTATGGTCAGGATGGGAATGTCTGCACAGTTAGATAAACTTTTGTGAAATACAGCTTACCAACACAGCTTAGACAAACACTATCGATCATGCTGAAATGCAGCATGGAAGAAAAATTACAGAGCAGCAGTATTAAGGGCAAAAGCATTGCCCACTAAAGCTCCAATTACAGATTTGCCAGCTCCACGTCAGTGGGCAACAAAAACAATCTGCACAGCATAGCCTGTTTGCTAAATCTCTCCTTTGGTCTTTTCACTATCACACCACAAAAGCACAATCACATACACCACCACCACTCCCCTCATCTCAGGAAATGCCAGACCTTAGAAAGACAATGATACCCAACATGAGACAAATGCCTCTCTTCTCTTGGAGTACAGTACAGTAACTGTAGAGAGCACAGTAATTGGTTTAATCTGAGCTCTATTACAGTTGTAAGTATTGGAGTTACTCTGTAACAGGATATACCAAACCCTTAAGGTGCCAGTAATGTGTAGGTGTACATAAAGCAAGAAATAGTCCCTGCCCCAAAGAGTTTATGTTCTGAATAGACAAGGCAGACGGGTGAGAGATAGGAAGTATTGTTTTATCCACATTTTATAGATGGGGAACTGAGGCACAAAGGGATTAAGTGACTTGCCCAAAGTCATACAGGAAGACTGCGTCAGAGTGCAGAGCACTGGATGGACACTCATTCTACAGTAGTAAAAATCCAAATAAATAAATAATATTAACAAGCAGGACCGATGTCTGTGAAGTGGAATGTAAACTCACTCACACACATTGTCTCTATCCACTCTCCCCGCCATGGGTTCAGACATCTCCTAGGGCCTTAACTGATGGCCTGACAAGAAAGATTGCAGTTGTATTTCTTTGAGATGGCAGGATAGATTTTTATGAGCAGGGAGTTAATCTAATTGTGGATTGGAAACTATGTTATAGTCACCTTCCAGAGTAGTAACACCTTGCAGGCATTTGTCAGGTTTGGTCTTTACTAAGATAAAGAATATGAAATCTGATTAAAATGCTGCATGTATGTTGGACACATTCGTTCTGTTCCCATATACAGCATGCCTAATATGATAATGCTTACCTTATCTACTAGGGTAATGACTCTATAGTTGTGAGCCTATACCATGCTAGTCCAGCCCAAATGCATACTAAATTTATTTTTATATCTGAGAGTACATACACATGAAGCCCTGTTTTTCTTTTTTAAAGAAAGAAAATAATTGTTTTCCTTGTTAATTGGAATTTTCCCCTTTATATTCTAGATAAAGAGTTTCAAGCCACTCCCAGCACCTATGATTTCCTTTAAAGTCAAATCTTAGTTTCAAGGCCACATCTAGTCTTGATTGCATTGACAACATAGAAAAATAAACGTTTTCAAAAAACAAAAATAAATTATAAATTAACAAAACTACCCAAGAATCTCAGCAATTCAGTTATATTGCCTAGCTAATCACACTTGTGCTGGGAAGTATTTATGATGTATTTCCAATATAAAACTGAAGCTTTAGCTTATTATTATTATTGCAGGACAGGAAAAAAGTCAGCAAGAGTTCACAGCTTCTTAACCATTTAAGTATTTAGGATTGCAGAAAGTAACAACAACAAGGGATCGGTCTTGCATGCACATAAGCACTTGAGTATCTCTACCACCTTGAGTCGTTCTATTGACTACAATGGGACTATTCACATGGGGCTCAGTGCTGCAAGGTACTGAGCATACTAGCCCCAAGCCAGCATAGCACTTAGCTCTGACATAAATTTAAGTCTGTGAAAGTCAATGGGGCTACTCACATACTTACGGTGCAAAAGAGTGTTTTGCTGGGTTGGGGCCAGAATGCTCAGCACCTTGCAGGATAGCTCACAGAAGACTGATCCAAAGCCCATTGAGGACAATAAAAATCTTACCACCAACTTCAACCAGGTTTGGATTATGTCCATGATTTATAAAGCTACTCACATGTTAAACTGCTTCCTGGATCAGGCTCTGGAAGATAAAAGAATGTATAACGGGGAGGAAGATATGGGATCGAGCGTAGCCAAGGAGTGACAATTAGCCCAACAACACATAACTAGTAGATCACCCATTTATTGAGTCACTATTTCTATTTTTAGAAATTCCTCCCTCCCTTTTCTTTCTTAGCTTTTATTATCACCTTTAAAAATCTGGGCCTATGTATTTAGGCATTGCTCCAGTCAGTGTTGCACAGCTAAAGGGAAGGGTTTTCAAAAGTTCCTAGATGATTTTCGCTGGGGTTTAGACCCATTTAAAAATCCCAAATTTAGAAGCCTAAATCCCACTAAATTTTAATAAGCATCAAAGAGCCTAAGTCACTTTTGAAAACGGGACTTTATTTTGCTCAGCATTGCATAGTCTAAGTCTAAATACCTTTAGAACTGTGGGCCTTAGCTAACTAGTGAGGTTTGAGGAGTATGCATGTATTGGCAAATATAAAGCTTTTTTGGACTGTGTGAAGATGATTTTAATGTCTTTCGCAACTAGGTTTTCAGGCTTGCTGAGTGGATGTTATTATTTTGGATACTATTATTTTTTCTGGATGGATTCAGAGTCGCTTACTTCTTCTGCAGAATAAAGAGGAAGTCATAAAAAACCATGGCAGTTTTATTTTTATATAATGGTTATGGTCAGGATTGTTTATTGGTAACTTATGGTTTATCTTCAACCAGTTTTGCCATATTTCTGTATTTTTGTGCAGACTCCTACCATTGTCAGGAATTGTTTCACTAACTATGGCCATGTCTACACTACAAAGTTGGTCAAATTAAGTTATGTCAACATACAGCCAGCTACTTTTGTATATTGCCTAGGCATGCACATATTTCAATGCATCAGTGCTGTCCCTACTCATCACAAGTGATTGTGTGGATGGCAAATACAGTGCACCACAGCTATGTATCCCAGGGTGCTCCACGCCATCAGCTGGCTCAATGCCTTGAGACACATTTTTGCAGTTTTTTGAGGGATACCAATTATTCACCCAGAGATTTCTGGGAAATAGGGTTCAAGCTCCCACGATGTCACATTCCCATAATGCTTGTTCTGCCCCATAATGTTTGCACCATTGTTTAAAACTCTCACAGTCCTATTTGCTGCTTTTCAGTGTGCATAGTCTCTCCAGCAGAAGCATAGACCGTGCAGAGCAAAGTGTAGTTTTAATAGCCATTGCTAACACAGGAGGCCAAATTCTCCTATATTAGCACAACTTGAGTGAGTACTACAACAAATGGACTTTCAACGAGGAAGATGTGGAGATGTTCAAATGCAATAAATGATAGACACAGCAAATAAAATGACAGGCTGCTGCTGGCATTCACAGAGCAGCTCCACATGATGGATTGCCTCTTCTGGGTCCAAGAAAAGAGAACTGATTGGTGGGATCACATCGTAATGCAGGTTTGGGATGATACGCAGTAGCTGCAGAATGTTCAGCTGCAAAAGGCCACATTCCTGGATGTGTGTGCCAAACTCTCATGGGATCTCCAGTGCAGAGATACCAAAATGAGAGCTGATTGACAGTGGAGAAGTGAGTGGTGATCACACTCTGAAAGCTTGCAATCCCAGATTAGTATCTGTCAGTGACCAATCAGTTTGGAGCTGGAAAATCCACAGTGGGGACCATTATTCTCCAAGTATGTAAGGCTGTTAAATGTATTCTGTTGCATAGGACTGTGACTCTCAGTAACTTGCAGAAAACAGGGCATAGATTTGCAGCAATGAGGTTCCTAAACTGCAGTGTGGCAATAGATAGCAAGCATATCCCTGTTCTGGCACCACCCATTTTGGCAGTGAGTACATAACCAGAAAGGGATGCTTTTCATGCTATGAAAGTGCTAGTGGATTACCTGAAATGCTTCACCGATGTCAGTGTAGGCTGGGCAGGGATGGTGCATGGTGCTCGCATCTTTAAGAACACAGGACTTTTAAAAAAGGACTTCAAAAAAGCTGCAAACAGAGACTCTCTTCCCCAACTGGCGCATTGTCAGGCGCCGTTGAAACGTCAGGAGTGATTCTGTGGGACTGTGATGGGATTTATAGGACACTGTAGCGGGATGGTCACCCACTCCTGCCTGGGAAGGGTTAAAGCCAGCCCTGCAGAGGGCTGGGGATGTGGAAGAAAAGACCTGGGCTGATTGGGGGAAGCAGCTGCAGCTGGGCCACGCCCCAATCAGAGCCCAGCTGGCCCTATAAAGGCCTGAGCCAGGAGCAAGGAGACAGTCTCTCTCTGTACTCAGAGAGAGAAGGGCCTGGATGCAGGGAGCTGAGACAGAGTACCTGGGTGGAGCAGGGTGGGGGAAAGGCTGAGGAGCTGGGGAGCTCCAGCCTGGAAAGCCCCAGGCTGTGGCCTAGTAGAAGGCCAAGGGGTACTGGGGGTTGCAGAGGGCAACCCAGGGGTAGGCCAAGGCAGCAGGTCCAAACCCACCCTTGCCAGTGATGAGTAGGCTGATACTGCAGTCTGCCCCCTAGGCGTGGGGCTAGATGAAGACTGGCAGTAGCCTGATACTGAGGCAACGTGGGGATAATGGGTGGGGGTTCCCCTGGGAGGGGGAGACCCAGTTAAAAAGGGGCACCGGGGTCCTGGGAGGAACATGGGGGCCAAAAGTGACAAAGTGGTAGTGGATCACTGGCCTGCAGAGGGCGCTCTGGGCTGGAAATCGAGCTAATTCCCAGAATAACCAGCAGGAGGCGCCGCAGGAGTGAGTCCGACCCTTACAGACACCCACTAAAACAGAGTGAGGCATGGAGCAGTACTGGGCTGTGGGGGCCTGCCTTGTGAAGCTACAGGGCATACTCCGGGTGGAGTGATAGTTTAAAGGGGCACTGGTAGTGCAGTAACAAGGGGCAAGGAGCTACAGGCTGCACCAGGAAGTGAGATTGACACCTGGAGCTGTGGGTAGAGTGACTGCAGGCTTGATAAGGCCACTCCAGGAGCAGTGATCCATATTTCTCTACCTTTTGGAGTGAGGAACCCACTTCATCAGATGCATGCAGTGGAAAATATATATATGTACACACATACACCGAGAACATGAAAAAATGGGGGTTGGCATACCAACTCTAACAAGACTAATAAATTAAGGTGGGCTATTATCAGCAGGAGAAAAAAACTTTTGTAGTGATAATCAGGATAGCCCATTTCAAGCAGTTGACAAGAAGGTGTGAGTAACAGTAGGGGAAAAATTAGCATGGGGAAATAGTTTTTAGTTTGTGTAATGATCCATCCACTCAGTCTTTATTCAAGCCTAATTTAATGGTGTCCAGTTTGCAAATTAAATTCCAGTTCTGTAGTTTCTCATTGGAGTCTGTTTTTGAAGGTTTTTTTGTTGAAGAATTGCGACTTTTAGGTCCATAATTGAGTGTCCAGGGAGGTTGAAGTGTTCTTCGACTGGTTTTTGAATGTTTTAATTCTTGACGTCTGATTTGTTTCCATTTATTCTTTTGCTTAGAGACTGTCCGGTTTAGCCAACGTACATGGCAGAGGGGCATTGCTGGCACATGATGGCATATCACATTGGTAGATGTGCAGGTGAACGAGCCCCTGATAGTGTGGCTGATGTGATTAGGTCCTATGATGGTGTCCCTTGAATAGATATGTGGACGGAGTTGGCAACAGTCTTTGTTGCAAGGACAGGTTCCTGGGTTAGTGTTTTTGTTGTGTGGTTGCTGGTGAGTATTTGCTTCAGGTTGGGGGGGG
>NW_020664464.1:32074280-32175484 GCF_002925995.2 Terrapene triunguis | reverse complement strand
GCAAAAGCAATTTCTTAATGTATTTCATAAACTTGCGGTTAATATATTTTGTGTTTCTTTCCTTCCTCTCTTTCCTTCCTCTGTGACTACTTTTGTCTGGGTTTTGGCAGAAAATTGATTTGAGCAGTATTGTTTAGGCTTTTAGGCCTTCTCTACTCTGCACAAAGGTCACCATCATGACAGCCTTCTGTTGGAGGTGTTTTGGGGCCTGTAGGCCCAGAACTTTGGCTATCGGAAAGAAGGCCCCCCTGTTCTGTTCCTCCACAGTCAGTCACAGACAGTCTGATTGTAGCATTCTATAGAGTGCTTCCACTTTTTCATTATGTTTGGCATTTCTGACCTGTGCTAGAAACTAGAAGTCTGGGGTACTGTGCTGTAAGGATGAGATTTTACCAAGCTACAGACCACATTGAATGAAAATAAAATTGAAATGACAAGATTGCTGATATGTAACGCCTATGTCTATGACATTTAACTTGATGTAATTTTATGTTGGTTGTATATTGAAAGATAGTAAATGAGGTAGTTATCTGAGGTTTCATATCTCTATATCTAACATCAGAAGGCAGTACAAGTACCCTTTGTGAAATCCACAAAGCGTACTATTGTAGCTAAGTCACACAATACCGCTGCTTTGACACCAAACAATTTTTCTGCCTTGAACAATACCTGTGACTGAACTGTCCTGGTCATGAGTTCAGTGCACACTTTGTCTAGATAATATGACATTTTTAAACAATTCATTTTTATATCTAGATATTACACATTGGTGCTGCTAGTTTGAGGCTATATAGAACCTAACTCAGTAATGGGAACTTGCCTGAGTAAGGACCTTTGCATTTATCCCATATACTCATTCAATGTGCTATATACAATGTTCATCTCAGTAAGAGATGCAGCCAGAAAAAGCCTGTCTTCTAGAAAAAATAACTACTACTTAATGGTCCAATACTGCAAATTTTTACTACCAGGCATCATACTTACTCCCATGCTGCCAGCGAGCTGGAGAACTTGGAAACCAAAACCCTTCAAATTCCACCATAATATCATGGTCCTAATTCTGCTTTTAAATACTCCAGATTCACACTGGGGTAGCAGATCTTAATTTAATCCCATGATTTTTAAAGTGCCTTCAAAATATATTTTTAGAGGGAGAGATTTAAATTAATTGGCTCACCTGATTGCTAATGGGTATATTGTTCCAAGGGGATAGTTGACTTTTCAGTGGGCATACACTACAGTAGACATATACTACAACTTTCTAAAAGAGAATCACCTAATGTTTCAAACGGGCAAATTGACAATAGCCAGTTCTATAACATTAACCATAAAGGTACCTACCTCTTCAGAGAGCAGTGCTTCTGGGGACCAGATCATTTAAAATAGCAGCTAGCACTGCCAGAGTTCATAAGTATGTTGATAAACCAAAATCACTTTCTATAAAGCCAGATCATGTTAAAATATAACTTGAGTTTTCCATATTTAATAGAAGCATGCCATTTGACTCAATTCAAAAGTAACCTTTTCACCAGAAGGTTTGTTGGCTGGTTGGATTTTTAAGCTTACAACCAATTATGGGGATCTTTCCTACAAAAGAAGAATCTTGTTATTCTCATAGCAGAATTTATATTTAATTCCATAGAATTTGGCAAATATTCTTGCCTGCCTCCTCCTCAGTATTAGCTTGATAAGGATGTGCCCTCCAATACTACCCAGTATTTAAGAATACCACCATCATATCTTAAGATAGTAGGTGATCAAGCCTTTGCTGTGGTGGATGATGGGGTGGTCTTATTTTTTGGGGGGGGGTTTCATATACTTTTAAGTACCATGACTAGTTATTACGGTTTTATTATATTTGCAGTGCAACATCACATAGGGAGGCTGAAGAAATTCAGCATTCATATCCCACATACTACATTACTTGTTTTTTATGTCTGGAGCTTTCAAACTCAACTTTCAAATGCACAAAAGGAACTAAAGAGGAAGCACAGATGTGGGGCTGTACATACGACGAGCATGCATAGGAAATGAAGGGAAAACCTGTAAATTAAAGAGATCAAAGCCTGAGCAGTTAAAAGGGATGATGAATTAGCAAAAAGGATGAGGAACTAAAATAAAAGCGCTACTGAAACCCAGTTTTTCCTCCAAATGTCTGATATTCAGAGGTGTTGATTATTTACTCCAGGGGTGGCCAACCTGTGGTTCCGGAGCCACATGCGGCTCTTCAGAAGTTAATATGAGGCTCCTTGTATAGGCACTGACTCTGGGGCTGGAGCTACAGGCGCCAACTTTCCAATGTGCCGTGGGGGTGCTCACTGCTCAACCTCTGACTCTGCCCCCACTTCACCCCTTCCCCTGAGCCTGCCATGCCGTCGCTCCTCTCCCTCCCCCTCCCCTCCCCCTCCGAGCCTCCTGCATGCCATGAAACAGCTGATCGGGAGGTGCGGGGAGGGAGGGAAAGGCGTTGATCCAGCTGATAACAGTGGATTCCTGGGCTGGTCCATTTTGAGAGTACTGTATGGTAAATTGCATGTGAACTGTGCAATAAATGGCACAGAAATATAGACAAATACACACACACAGCAGACTATGTTTACTGGGGGTGCACACTGCATATGTGTAAAATGGATATAACAAAAGGTGACAAGTCCCTGAGGGTAAAAATGTATGTACATCTTTGCTGAAGCTCATGGTTGGAGGCAGACAACTAGTCTTCCACTTCCAATGCCTCTGTCTGCATGTCATTCCTCTCATCTCATACTGCTAAGACACATCTAGCATATAAAGGGAAATTTAAATTCAGCATTAAGGCTTAAAGAGTTGCACAGCAGGGATTTGATTTAAAACTCCTAATTTTCTTCAGAGGTAGAGTAACCTCCTCCCAATAGCAGTTAATGGAATATTAAAAGCTTAATTTAGATGACTTGCTCCTCATTGCCCATCTGTTTTCATTGCACTTTCCTAAATCTGAATGCTCAAAAACCTAATCCTTAAAAGAACTGCTTCTTTTAACTGTACTCTACTAAATGGATAAAAGTTCTGTTTCGGTAGCATGTAGGGACCTGCAGAAAAGATTAATTTAAGAAAAGTTCAGTGAATTATCAGTAATAAACACCTGTTGCCATTTTTCTCCATCAGCCAATCATGATTTTCCGAAATTTATTTATTTGTACTCCCTGAAAAATTATTTGTCTGACCAAATTGCAGCAAAATGGTCACTATGCTTATTATATTTATGTGTGACTAGTCACCTATGTCACAAGATAGTTCTGTTCCCTTTGGATGGTCTAAGCTGTCTAATCAGGAGGGCTCCTAGCCAAATCACTGGGGCTGGGTCTTTCCCTGGGAGAGGGAATGGCACACTACAGGGAGAGAGATAGTAGGCATAGGGAACTTCAGGGCATTTAAATATTTCCCTGTTTTGTACAATAGGATGGGAGATATTCCATTGGCTTCAGTGGGTTTTGTATCAAGGCCTATATTTGGCTGCATATATGGATACCTGATTTAAAAATACTGTTTCCTAGTGCAGGGAAAGAAAGATCGAAGCATAGTTTATTGGCTGTTTGTATGGAGAGATGGCAGGAGGGAATTTAAAAGCACTCACACTTTCTTCTTGGTTAGTGCTGTGTCCCCATTTCTCCCTGAGTCACTGGAAGAGCTGATGTCCCTCCTCCATGTCAGCAGACCTTTTATGTCCCACTGGCAAGCGTCCATCTGGCCACAAGGCAATAATATATGTAGACCTGTGCCTTAGGCAGAGGTAATTTCATAGTGCATTTTTCCCCAGACACTGAACCCTTAGCACCTGGCTATCTTATCTTACTCTATGCCCAAGACATGTTAAAAGTGTGTCAAAACAACAGATCCTTCTTCTTCTAGAACATTCCCCCCTCCTGCCTCAAACTAGTCTCTTCTCACTGCTGTTCATGAAGACAATTATCATACAGTTTGGTGTTGTAATTGCTGGCCTTTTAACTCTCCCACAAATCTTTCATGGACCCCAATGGAGTCAGCACTGACGTATGATGGTTAGTAAAAGAATTCCTGCTCTTTACCCCTATAGTATTTCCTGAATATGGTAACTACAACTTAGAACCAAAACTTGGCACTCAAATTGTGGTTCTTATTATAAACAACAGAGTAACTGGAAAATTCCACTTAGAACTTTATATAACCCCTTTCTATTCCTGAAAGCACAAATGTGTGAGTGTGCCTTGAGGGGAACATAAGTGAAGTCTAAGGCACTTCGGATGAATGGCAAATGTGCAATGTCATAGACCTCTTACATGAGTTACTGTTGGTAATGTCTGTCTCTGGGCAAGTCATTATAAATATTAATACTCCAGGAGAACAGCAAAAGGAAACAGCAAGTTGGCTTATCCAGGACTTTCTGAAAGGATCCTGTAGCCAGGTGCTCCAAAGCAATGGTGACTTTGATTATCACAGTAAAAGCATAGCTGCCATGTGGGGATGGTCCAAATCATCTGCATTGCTGTAGCGTCAAACCGGAATTATTCCCCATCTCTATTCATAATGATCACCTGCTGCTGTAAATCCCATTTTCAGGCCATGAGAGGCTCTCAACATTTCATAGAATCAAACCCTAGATGCCAAAAAACAACTTAGTTTAAGGGTTGTAATTAAATGAACTACAATAACACTACTTTCATTTAAATAAAATGCATTTTTTGAAAAATATATTCATGTCTGAAGGTAACAAAATTATTGTAAAGGCAATTTACCTTCTATGTTTGTTGTTTTTATTCAAGAAAGCAACCTAACTAAAAATTGCATCCCTTTTTATTAATAGATATCCTTGTGGACATAGTTTATGAGAGAAAAGCAATAGATCTAAACCCATTTAGATAAGATTTAAAGTGCTGAAGGCATTTTTAAAAGGGCAGGCATAAAAAGATACCCAACTGTAGCAAATATCTATTATGAGCACTTAGTATAAACTAAAGAAGAAACATTACATAAAATAAGTTAGTGGCCTCTTTAATAATGATGTACAGGCAGAAGGAACAATGATACTTTGTACCATATAAGACTCAAGTCTAGATTGGTAGCTCCTTCAGGTAAGGACCTTGTCTTCTTTGCTTGTTAAAATGCATAGCACACTTTGGGCTTTGTCAGAATAAATTAAGGGCCCAATTCACCTTTGTGAATTTACACCAGTGAAAAGCAGGCAAAAACACTATCAGAAACTAAAACATTTTGCACCCACTTTCCACTTATGTAATTATTTATACAAGACGCAGGGCAATGGTGAATCACAGCCTAAATAAATACCTCCAGCCCCAAATATCTGCATTCTGAGCAAATACACATGTGACACAAAGAAATTAGGGTTGTCTGTAGTGCCTGTCAGATAAATAGATAGAAATCGGTAACATGCTAATAATCACACATAGCTCATATAACAGTTAGTCGCATGGAAACCTGGCTGGAATCAGCTTATTCTGATCTCTTAATAGCAGCCCTTTGTCTTCTGGATTGTAAATTATTTCCAGCCATTTCATTTCTATGAGGCTGAAACAGGTTTTGAATTTTTAATGACTAAAGTTACATGTACATCTGACCAGATACCTAAAGTAAATCAATACAGTGAGAAAAATAAGGGCCTGAGCAAGTGAGCACCTTGTAAGTAAAAGGACTCTGCTCATCTGACACTCCCACAAAGCAACCTGGCGGAATCTTACCCTTCTAACTGAAAGTCATTCCTAGAGAACCCATACAGCTAAGTTGCAGCCCGCTACTACAGGGCATGGGGAATTAGTGGATATAGGTAGCTAGATGCTCCCTTCATGCCCTGCAGTAGCTGGTTGCAGCCTGGCAAATTGGAGTTTTATGAATAGCCTGGAATGTTCACATGCCATGCGTCTGACAAAGTGGGTATTCACCCACGTAAGCTTATGCTCCAATACATCTGTTAGTCTTAAAGGTGCCACAGGACTCTCTGTTGCTTTTTACAGATCCAGACTAACACGGCTACCCCTCTGATACTTGACTGGCATGTTCATGTTCCCCCCCTCATGGAACCCTGCAGAGAACTGCCATAGAGTTCCTTTTCCATGGCACAAAAGGGAGTGGGGGCTGCAATGCTTTTGCTCCTCCATCCAGGCAAGCATACCTTAGGGTATGTCTACACTGCAATAAAAAAAAACATGGCACAGAGTCTCAGAGACCGGACCAATTGTCTCGGGCTTGGGCTTGGGCTTGGGCTTGGGCTTGGGCTTGGGCTTGGGCTTGGGGGTCCAAAAATTGCAGTGTAGATATTTGGGGTTTCAGAGCCTGGGTTCTAGCCCAAGCCCAAATGTCTATATGGCAATTTTTAGCCCCATGAGCCCAAGTCAGCTGCAGCCATGCCATGGTACTTCATTGCAGAGTAGATGTACTCTTAGGATATGTCTACACTACGAAATTAGGTCGAATTTATAGAAGCCGGTTTTATAGAAATCGGTTTTATACAGTCGATTGTGTGTGTCCCCACAGAAAATGCTCTAAGTGCATTAAGTCGGCGGACCGCGTCCACAGTACCAAGGCTAGCGTCGACTTCTGGAGTGTTGCACTGTGGGTAGCTATCCCACAGTTCCCGCAGTCTCCGCCGCCTATTGGAATTCTGGGTTGAGATCCCAATGCCTGATCATGCAAAACAGTGTCGCGGTGGGTTCTGGGTACATGTCGTCAGGCCCCTCCCCCTCCGTCAGAGCTACGGCAGACAATCGATTTGCGCCTTTTTACCTGGGTTACCTGTGCAGACGACAATGGCAAGCATGGAGCCCGCTCAGCTCAGCTCAGCTCACCGTCACCATATGTCATCTGGGTGCCGGCAGACGTGGTACTGCATTGCTACACAGCAGCAGCAAATTGCCTTTTGGCAGTAGACGGTGCAGTATGACTGGTAGCCTTCATCGGCTATCTGGGTGCTGGCAGACGTGGGGCTGCATTGCTACACAGCAGCAGCCCCTTGCCTTTTGGCAGTAGATGGTATATTACGATTGATATCCGTCATCGTCGTATTCCAGTTCAATCAGAGGCACCTGGGCAGACATGCTTTGTCTCCTGGAGACTCAGTCCTGCCGGCAGTTCTATTGAACCGTCTTGATGATGATGGCTAGCAGTCATAGTACGGTATCTTCTGCCAAGCACCCAGAAGATGCCGATGGCTATCAGTCATGCTGCACCGTCTGCTGCCAGCTTAAGATGTAAAAAATAGATGGACCAGATTTGTTCTGTATTCATTTGCTTCCCCCTCCCTCCGTGAAATCAACAGCCTGCTAAACCCAGGGTTTTGAGTTCAATCTTTGGGGGGGCCATTCTGTGTGACAGTTGTTTGTGTTTCTCCCTGATGCACAGCCACCTTTGTTGATTTTAATTCCCTGTACCTGTACGCCATGTCGTCAGTCGCCCCCTCCCTCCCTCCATCAGTTTCGCGCCTTTTTTCAGACCAGACGCCATAGCACTGGGATCATGGAGCCCACTCACATCACCGCAGCAATTATGAGCACTATGAACACCACACGCATTGTCCTGGAGTATATGCAGAGCCAGGACATGCCAAAGCAAAACCAGAACCAGCCGAGGAGGCGATTGCAGCGCGGCAACGAGAGTGATGAGGAAATTGACATGGACATAGACCTCTCACAAAGTACGGGCCCCAGCAATGTGCAAATCATGGTGTTACTGGGGCAGGTTCATGCCGTGGAACACTGATTCTGGGCCCAGGAAACAAGCACAGACTGGTGGGACCGCATCGTGTTGCAGGTGTGGGATGATTCCCAGTGGCTGCGAAACTTTCACATGCGTAAGGGCACTTTCATGGAACTTTGTGACTTGCTTTCCCCTGCCCTGAAGCGCCAGAATACCAGGATGAGAGCAGCCCTCACTGTTGAGAAGCGAGTGGCGATAGCCCTGTGGAAGCTTGCAACGCCAGACAGCTACCGGTCAGTCAGGAATCAATTTGGAGTGGGCAAATCTACTGTGGGGGCTGCTGTGATCCAAGTTGCCAAGGCAATCAAAGACCTGGTGATATCAAGGGTAGTGTCTCTGGGAAACGTGCAGGTCATAGTGGATGGCTTTGCTGCAATGGGATTCCCAAACTGTGGTGGGGCGATAGACGGAACCCATATCCCTATCTTGGCACCGAAGCACCAAGCCACCGAGTACATAAACCGCAAGGGGTACTTTTCAATGCTGCTGCAAGCCCTGGTGGATCACAAGGGACGTTTCACCAACATCAACATGGGATGGCCGGGAAAGGTACATGATGCTCGCGTCTTCAGGCACTCTGGTCTGTTTCGAAAACTGGAGGAAGGGACTTTCTTCCCGGACCAGAAAATAACCGTTGGGGATGTTGAAATGCCTATAGTTATCCTTGGGGACCCAGCCTACCCCTTAATGCCATGGCTCATGAAGCCGTACACAGGGAACCTGGACAGTAGTCAGGACCTGTTCAACTATAGGCAGAGCAAGTGCCGAATGGTGGTGGACTGTGCATTTGGATGTTTAAAAGCGCGCTGGCGCAGCTTACTGACTCGGATAGACCTCAGCGAAACCAATATCCCCATTGTTATTGTTGCTTGCTGTGCGCTCCACAATATCTGTGAGAGTAAGGGGGAGACATTTATGGCAGGGTGGGAGGTTGAGGCAAATCGCCTGGCTGCTGATTACGCGCAGCCAGATACCAGGGCGGTTAGAAGAGTACAGCAGGGCGCGGTGCACATCAGAGAAGCTTTGAAAACCAGTTTTGTGACTGGCCAGGCTACGGTGTGAAACTTCTGTTTGTTTCTCCTTGATGAACCCAATGCCCCCCCCGACCCGGTTCACTCTACTTCCCTGTAAACCAACCATCCCACCCTCCCCTCCCCCCTTCGAGCACCGCTTGCAGAGGCAATAAAGTCATTGTTACTTCTCATTCATGCATTCTTTAATAATTCATCACACAACTAGGGGGATAATTGCCAAGGTAGCCCAGGATGGGTGGGGGAGGAGGGAAGGAAAAGGACACACTGCAGTTTAAAACTTTAAAACTTTAACACTTATTGAAGGCCAGCCTTCCGATGCTCAGGCAATCATCTGGGGTGGAGTGACTGGGTGGCCAGAGGCCCCCCCACTGTGTTCTTCGGCGTCTGGGTGAGGAGGCAATGGGACTTGGGGAGGAGGGCTGTTGGTTACACAGGGGCTGTAGCGGCAGTCTCTGCTCCTGCTGCCTTTCCTGCAGCTCAACCATACGCTGGAGCATATCAGTTTGATGCTCCAGCAGCCGGAGCATCGACTCTTGCCTTCTGTCTACAAGCTGATGCCACCTATCATCTTCAGCCCGCCACTTGCTCTGTTCAGCCCACGATTCATTCCGCCACCTTTCCTCTCATTCATATTGTGCTTTTTTGCACTCTGACATTGACTGCCTCCACGCATTCTGCTGTGCTCTTTCAGCATGGGAGGACATCTGGAGCTCCGTGAACATATCATCCCGAGTCCACCGTTTTCTCCTTCTAATCTTCGCTAGCCTCTGCGAAGGAGAAACATTTGCAGCTGGTGGAGGAGAAGGGAGAGGTGGTTAAAAAAGACACATTTTAGAGAACAATGGGTACACTCTTTCACGTTAAATTTTGCTGTTCACATTACACAGTACATGTGCTTTCGTTACAAGGTCACATTTTTCCTCTTATATTGAGGGCCTGCCGGTTTGGTGTGAGAGATCACTCACGCAGTGCCAGGCAACAGAATTCGGCTTGCAGGCAGCCATGGTAAGCCACAGTCTTTTGGCTTTTTTAACCTTCATAACACATGGGAATGGTTTCAAACAGCAGTGCCCTCATTTCCCATACCAAGGACCCATTGGGTTGGCCATTTAAAATGGGTTTGCAATGTAAAAGGAGGGGCTGGGGTTTCCGGGTTAACATGTAGCACAAACCCAAATACCCACACACACACACACACCCCCAATTCTCTGGGATGATCACTTCACCCCTCCCCCCCACCGCGTGGCTAACAGCGGGGAACATTTCAGTTCAGCCGAGCAGGAATGGGCACCTCTGAATGTCCCCTTAATAAAATCACCCCATTTCAACCAGGTGACCGTGAATGATATCACTCTCCTGAGGATAACAAAGAGAGATAAGGAATGGATGTTGTCTGCATGCCAGCAAACACCAGGACCATACGCTGCCATGCTTTGTTATGCAATGATTCCAGACTACATGCTACTGGCCTGGCGTGGTAAAGTGTCCGACCATGGCAGACGGGATAAGGCAGCCCTCCCCAGAAACCTTTTGCAAAGGCTTTGGGAGTACATGAAGGAGAGCTTTCTGGAGATGTCCCTGGAGGATTTCTGCTCCATCCCCATACACGTTAACAGACTTTTCCAGTAGCTGTACTGGCCGTGATTGCCAGGGTAAATTAATCATTAATCATTAAACACGCTTGCTTTTAAACCATGTGTAATATTTACAAAGGTACACTCACCAGAGGTCCCTTGTGTGCCCTCAGGGTCTGGGAGCACGCCTTGGGTGAGTTCTGGGGTTACTGGTTCTAGGTCCAGGGTGATAAACATATCCTGGCTGTTGGGGAAACCGGTTTCTCTGCTTCCTTGCTGTGAGCTATCTTCATTGTCTTCATCATCATCATCATCTTCCGCGTACCCCGAACCCGCTTCCCTGTTGCGTGTTTCTCCATTGACGGAGTCAAAGCACACGGTTGGGGTAGTGGTGGCTGCACCCCCTAGAATGGCATGCAGCTCCGCGTAGAAGCGGCATGTTTGCGGCTCTGCCCCAGACCTTCCGTTTGCCTCTCTGGCTTTGTGGTAGGCTTGCCTTACCTCCTTAATTTTCACGCGGCACTGCTGTGCGTCCCTGTTATGGCCTCTGTCCTTCATGGCCTTTGAGACTTTTTCTAATATTTTGCCATTACGTTTACTGCTACGGAGTTCAGCTAGCACTGATTGGTCTCCCCATATGGTGAGCAGATCCCGTACCTCGCGTTCTGTCCATGCTGGAGCTCTTTTGCGATCCTGGGACTCCACCATGGTTAACTGTGCTGATGAGCTCTGCGTGGTCACCTGTGCTCTCCACGCTGGGCAAACAGGAATGAAATTCAAAAGTTCGCGGGGCTTTTCCTGTCTACCTGGTCAGTGCATCTGAGTTGAGAGTGCTGTCCAGAGCGGTCACAATGAAGCACTGTGGGATAGCTCCTGGAGGCCAATAACGTTGAATTCCGTCCACACTACCCCAAATCCGACCCACAAAGGCCAATTTTAGCGCTAATCCCCTTGTCGGAGGTGGAGTAAAGAAACCAGTTTAAAGGGCCCTTTAAGTCGAAAGAAAGGGCTTCGTCGTGTGGACGTGTCCAGGCTTAATTCGATTTAACGCTGCTAAAGTTGACCTAAACTCGTAGTGTAGACCAGGCCTTAGAGTCTGATCTTCATTTACACTAAGGCCCTGTAAAGGGGGCATAAATTTGATCTACATGTACTTCAATGCCCCTTTACAAGCCAGAGTGGTATAAAGAGACCTCACTGTAACTAAGAATCAGGCCCTCAGATTTTAAGATGTTTTCAAAATCCACTTGAGAGCTTTGGGATAGAGTCCTTATTACATTAAAATTGTTGGAAAGTGCTATATTTCTTTTATCAAACTATTTGAGAACCAGAGCTAAAACTGCTGAGTTCCCACCTTCCTGAGACATAGACTAATTTCAGCTGCTTGCTTATAAGGACCATAAAGAGCTGATAACGTGAGTTTAAAAGTTGAACAAATATATTCCATTTAGGAACAATTCTTCATAGATTCCATTTTTTCTTTCACTGATCTGAACATCTATATGAAAACATGTTCTTCAAAAAAAGAGCATAAATTGGCCTAAGACTATTGTAATATCATATTCATAGCAATTTCTTGGGGGTGTATGTGATATAGTATGACAGTTTTGAAAAAAAATTCAGAGCTCATGAGACATTAGAAATGAAAGTCAGTGAAAACAACTCTATACCTAACCATCTATCACAGTTTTGGGCTTTCACATGGCACTACTAGAAGCAGTAAGATATTGTAATATCTGTTTATCTGAATCACCTAACCCTGCACTTCGGCACCTAAGTCCCCTTTTTAGGTGCCACTGTGATCCAAAAAACCCCTGCCTGGCTGCTGCCTAACCCTGTACACTCCTAAACTTGCTCAGCTATAACTTTTTGCCGTGCTTAATTTGTGCCAGGGCAGAGCCCGAGCAGCTCTAGACTTGGCAGTTCAGAGGCCTGGCACCTCTAGGTTTGCTTCATCAGTTTTCAATGTAAAAAAATTGCTTGAGGCCCAGAACCTTTTATTGCAAATTAAGCACTGTCCCTACCCATGTTTCTGCCTCTGGGCATGTGCACGGCTGCCTCATCTTGGCATCTAGGTACCCATCTCCTGCCTAAGCCCCAGAGTGATCCAGTGAATCAGGGGAAGACAGGCTTTCCTCCACCTATCTTGTCTGTGGTGTCTGATCCAGTAGGATGCTCACAGATCACCTACCTATACACAAAATGACAGAAGAGGTGGTGGTGCTCCCTTATAACCTTATCCTAGCGGTTAAACTACTCACGTGGGATGTGGAATGAAGAGATTCCCACTTTTTCTCTAGGCCAATTAATATTAATTAGTCAATTAAATAATTAAAGTGGTACAGCTTAACTGGAGAGATACCCATATTAGAATTTCCCATAGCCCAGTGGTTAGGGCACTTACCTGATTGGTATCAGATCCCAGTTCAAAACCCTTCTCCTCATTAGGTTCAGGCATAAGAGGAACTTGAAGGGGGGGTGTCTCCCACATTCCCGCTGAGTCCCCTAACCACTGGACAAAAGTCTATAAGGAAGTTGCTTCTGCTCCTTCCCTCCTGGCAGCTATTATATGTGGAGGAAAGGCAGGCACCTAACATTCTCAGAAGAAACTACTTAGGCATCTAAATTGCCTGACTCCAGAAGAGAGGTTCCCAGTTACAGATCACAAGCAAAGATAGGTTCCTCCCTGCAGCCAGACTTAGGTACCTGTGTTGGTGAAAGGGGCAGGGCTTAGGACACCGCCCTCTCATTAGCATCTTCCATTGAGTAGCTTACACAGCGCCCAGCCTACCTTGCTGACTTTTGTGGATCCCATTCTTAGATGACTATCTTCCCCATACATTGTATAGGGAGCCTTGGCACCTGAGTCAGGTTTTTCCTAGAAAATCACTGGGACAAAACCACACTTAAGTCCCTTTGTGGAGTCAGGCCTTAGCTCTTGAAGAAGTGTTTGTCAGCTGTAATTCACTTTTCTTTAGATGGCAAACATATCTCCAATAAAGGCCGTGCTGCCTTAGTTTCTCTTGAAATCACTCTAAGCCAGCACAGCTGACACATGAGCAATTAAAACATCACATTGTGTAAAACATTACAATTTTCTCATCAGGCCCATTGCCTTTGGATGCAAGAAGTTCTTAGGTGTTTTTAAATGCTCAGTTTACAATGGGCCATAAATTAAAAGGCATGTGGAATTAAACAACACAGAACAGAGTTGTTGGATAGTCTGACTGTGTAATATTCAAAATTCTGATCTTGAGTCTTTCACATTCACACCCCAAAAAAGTGTGGTTGTTCAAAAAAAATCTGTCATAAGTAGTTTACTTTGCTGCCAAGTCAAAGCAGTTTTACAGGAGCTGTTGACATAATGACAGCTCTTACCATTCAAACTGACAACAAAATAAAAGTTTTTAGCACCTTTATGGACCACAGGATCCTAAATCCTGTAGTGTTTAAAAACCCAATCTAAATTAGGAAAAAATTAGGGGAAAAATAGTGCCCCGTGTGGTTATTTTAACATGAAGGGTGAGAGGCTAATAAGGGTAATAAGTGATAAAATAATTATTTATGACTGATGAGAATCCTCATTGGTAGAGCTACGGAAATAATACATAATTTGTCAAATTTGCCCTTTTTTCCAGTTTGTAAATTGTCTGTCAACATATCACAACAACATTCTTGTATATATTATTCATATTACAATCTGCAGTCCAAGAATTAATCACTGAAAAAAATTAGTAATGTTCAAAATGTGAACAATCAGTAATAGGAAGTAACTTATATATAACATCAAGTTACAAGAGAATGCAACATTTGAATTGTACCTTATATTTGGTTGCAATATTTGCCGTTCTGACTGTTTTGATTAATTAGATAAGTAGGGCCCTACCAAATTCACGGCATGAAAAACTCATTATAGACCATGAAATCTGGTCTTTTGTGTGCTTTCACCCTGTACTATACAGATTTCACAGAGTGGGGGGGTAGGGGAGATCAGCATTTCTCAAATTGGGTGTCCTGACCCAAAAGTGAGTTGCAGGAGGGGTCGCAAGGTTATTTTAGGGGTGTCGTGGTATTGCAACCCTTACTTCTGCGCTGCCTTCAGAGCTGGGCGGCCGGAAAGTGGTGGCTGTTGCCCAGCTGCCCAGCTCTGAAGGCAGCACCGCCGCCTGCAGCAGCGCAGAAGGGTGGCAGAACCGCAAAACCCCCACTACACCCCCAAACACGCATACAATAACCTTACAACCCTCCCACAACCTCTTTTTTGGGTAGGACCCTATAATTACAACACCGTGACATTTCAGATTTAAATAGCTGAAATCATGAAATTTACAATTTTTAAAATCCTATGACCGTGAAATTGACCAAAATGGACCATGAATTTGGTAGGGCCCTATACATAAGTCATCCAATCAGGGAACAAAGAATTCCACATCCTAATGTAAGTAAACATGGCACAAATGTTGAATTATAAATTTTACAATCATACATAATTTTATATTTATTCTTGACAGATGTTCAGACTGGTCAGCTAAACGTTCACTTTTTGTATTAGTCTTTGTAAAGTTTGAGCATCTAAATATTTTCAGAATCAACATGGAAAGGCTTCCAGCACAGTTGAATCAACATTAGTTTTCCAATTCAAAATAATAGTCATGGAAATGTTTTCCACTATTCACGCAGCACTATTCATTAGTCAGTGAGATTTTATTTTCATGCTGTTGAGCAGCAAGCAAGCTTGCTGTTTACATGAGATCATTCTGTAGTGTTTTTCATCCATAAATTTCAAGTCAGTTTGTGGAGTTAAATATTATCATCTTTATTTTATCCATGGGGTAACTGGGATGTACAAAATGCTCACCAGTATGCACAAGAGCATAATTTGGTGTGAAGTCTCCCATCTTCTACTGCAGAACTCAATCTGCTAGATTACAGCTACCTCGTATATGTTTTCAGAAACTACTTTCTGTGGCTAATGAATGACAAGATTTTTCTCTTTAAAAAGCGTATAAAGGAACTGTGATTCTGATGGAACCAAAATTATCAAATGCTTTTTGGGATGCTAAAGAGTACATGAACTTTCACACAAGGCTGCACATTTCCCATGACAGAGAGGAATGTACAGTCTTAAGACACAGAAAACATACTGAAATCAGTTATTGAAGAGTATTATCCTTAGGATCCAATTGTTAATCTGAGTCTGTGAAGTTCAGTTGAAAGGGCAGTGGTCCCTTAGAGAAGCATCTAATCTGCACACTACAGATCTCACATAATGGATGTTTTTATTCACTTCTCTCAAACTTTACATCAAGTGCTCAAAGTCAAGCAAGTTCCAATGACTTTATACATACAGCAAACTTTTGTATCAAAGTATTTATTTTTGCAGAAAGTGAGTGAATTTATTCAAACCTCTAGCATATCATGAAGGAGAGCGGGGAAATAAATATACATAAATATACATAGGGTTGTAGGAGGTAGACCTGCCCATACCAGGGTTAAGGTTAAGGGTATAGGAATTAGGCTTCAAACAAGGAGGTCTGCCATGACCAAGGCTAGGCTTCAAGCAAGGAGGTAGTTATGCTGGGGCCAGGGTTGCGGCTTTCAAAAGTAATAAAAATAGATCAGAGAAAAGTCTGTTCAACTGTGCTGTCTACTCAATTTCTGACCTTTTTAACATGCACTAAGGCATGAATGCACTTCACAGCCATGGAGGTTACTCTGGTGAAGGTCATGGTATAGCTCCACAGTGCAAAGAAAAGAGGATTGGTGAGGATTCTGAAGAAGGTGTGGGTGAAATTGTCTAGCCATCCACCCCATGGCAGATATGCATATGGGTTCAAGCATATGCTGAGGTAACCACCACACAGCCTCTCCACAGCTGAGGGAGCTATATTTCTTCTCCCACCTTCACTGCACATCTGCCCAGTACCCAGCCTAGATAATACTCGAGTTGGGTGCTGGCATGAAGATTTAGCCCTGAGAGCATAATGTCACATTCTGAAGGAAAATCTCAAGAAAGAGTAGTAGTATTGAAATCTGGTTCATTTGCGATTTAGAAACCACATCATCCTACCTCCTTGTAGGATGGATTAGCAGCAACATAGAAAGAGCAAGTGGTATTGTCTTACAACTACACAGAAGCCTGCAGGAATTCCTAACATCAACCATGCACATTCCAGAGCACTTATCATTCTACTTCTTAACCCTCCTCTCCATCCTAGTAGCTGAGCAGCCATGCTACCACAGGTCTACAGGTCAAGGGTGCAGACACATATCCCTTGCAAGGGGGAACAGAAGCCATACTTGAATAAAATGTTTTACTGAACATTAATGTCGGTTTCATTTCTTGGTTTACAATACAGTGTTTTCTAGGTGAGCATAAAATAGCTGTCCCTGACTCTACACTCCCAATCAGCTTGTTATGGTTCACAGAAAATGCACAGAGTCCAAAAATAAATGGGGCCTTGCCACAGGGTGTGTGCTACTTACCACTCAGTGGCATCTCCTTGGGGCTCATCTGGGGAATTAGCTTGACTCTGTCCACACCCCATCTGGCAATCACTCAGCCTGTTGTCTTAGTCACTTGCTCTGCAGCCCCTCTCTCCCTAGTCAGGAGCTACAGCACCTCTCTTTCATGGCTTAGTCCTCCAGTAGGGTGATCAGATGTCCTGTTTTTAAAGGGACAGTCCCATTTTGGGGGACTTTTTCTTATATAGGCGCCTATTACCCTCCTTCCCCTGTCCCATTTTTTCACAGTTGCTATCTGGTCACCCTATCCTCCAGCCAAGTCACAACTGTCCTCCCCTGTCAGGGTCTCACCACAATCTCTCTCCACACAGTCTTAGGCAGTCTCTATATCCACCGCACTAACCATGTGGCTTATAGAGGAACCCAGGTCCACCCTCTAACCTGGGTTCCAATCCAGGTGCCCTCAAACCAGCAGTTCAAATCTATTCTCTCAGCCTTTACTGGTCCTTCCCTGGATTGCTTCCTACACTATTACAGGCTCCTACTCTCTCCCCACTTTGTAACAGAGAGTGTAACTGCAGTTAACTAGATGACCATATTGGTCCCTTCTGACCTTAAAGTCTATGAGTCTATGAGTTAAGCCTCCACACATCTTAGCTCCCCTTCAGATGCAGCCTATTGCTAATTGGCCTTTCTCTTGCCCATATTAACCCTCCAGGGTTAAGTATAGGGAGAACCTTATCACAGGCCTAAAGACAAGCTGTTGCTGTCGAGTCCCAGGAAAAAAATACTATAGGAAAATTATTGTTTATACAATTACAGTAATTCTGTATTACTGTAAATACAGTTACTACAGTTTTTGTCTTAAGTTTATTTATTAAAATATGTTTATGGTAAAATCTAGCTCTTTTGATTATAAAGTATATTAACATTACAATAATGAGATTACAATATATAGCTAGACCCTCAGCCAACATTGGTATGACTCACAGATTTTAAAGAATATACTATATTGTAGTCAAACAATAGTTCTTAAAACATTACATGCCAGACAATGTCTTTGTGGCTTGCTTGTGCTCATGCTTAACTAGGCATGGTGGAATAAGTTCAGATATTATAAGAATCAGAGCCGAACACTTATGAGATTTGAAAAAGTAAAAATAATTCCTCCCACCCCAATCACTTTCATTTTCCTGTAATTTAGCTCTATAATGAAATGGAAGTGCAGCAAAATTACACAAAAAGACTATTCTCGTCGAATTTCACTTCTTTTCTCTGGTTAAACATACTACTAAATGTCTTGCAAGAAAGCTGACTTTGAAAATGTCTCACACGGTTTTGCAAATCTAAGTGGTGTGAATAAGCTTCAGACCAGCATCCAAACTTTTGAAGCTAATTGGAGATGGGCCTTAGCTGCAAAATTTGGATTTCAATCTGAACATGTTTTGGCTTAGTCCAGTTTAAAGGGGCTTAGTCACAGCATTCATAGTTGACCTATCCCTAAGACTGAGAGTGGTTGATGATAGGATACTGGTCAAGGGATACATGAAACCTTTTGAAATCTGCTCATCTAACTATGTCTCTGCTTCAGAGGCACCACACTTTTGAAAATGGTCTGCTAGTATTTTTCTCTTTTATAGTTTTCTTCTGGGTAGATATTAAAGTAGAATATATTTAAATTGCAAAAGAGTAAAGACACAGCAATCTCCTTTGTTCGATTTAAAATAAAGTAATTAGTTAATGTGTGGCCAGCATATTCCAAAAATGCAAAGCAGAAATATATAAAGCCAATGAAGATTCTCTAGGAAACAACTCCATCTTTCAAGATGTTCTTCATTTCTTGGCAACTCCTGAAATTTGTTTGGTTTTTGCTTTCTTCATTTCCTACTTGAACAAGACAGCAACACTTTGGTCACAGGGAAAGAACAGTTTTCCATTACCAACCTAAGCATTTTGTTCTCCCTTGAATTTGGAGTTTTCATTCTCTTCCCTTATGCTAAAGTAAATGGGAAGTTGGATAAGTAGTGTTTCAACAATGAGCTGAAGAGAAATGTTTGTGCGTAGTACTGTAGCAGTAGCTCATCCCATGGGCAAGATACTAATTCAAAACTCATTTTCCCCTGTTCTTTAAAGTGCAGCCTCTGACAAGGCATCTCTTCTAATGTAGGCAAAGGTCTCTGATCAAAAGAGACAGATTCCTATAAATGAAATGATGATATCTGAGCCCAGTGGAATCACAACTTAAATATTTTCCCTTGAAACTTTTCATCATGTAATTCTGTCAACATGTATGCTTGACTCTAATGCCTTCCTTGAATTCTTTGAGAGCACTGTCTACTTTGAGTATTCATGTAGTGAGATTGGGATCTTTGTTTTCTTGTTGGATTTGGATTTTTTTCAGAACAATAGGTACTGCAGCTGACTGATTGATTATAGAAGAGTTCCTAGCTTATTCCCTCAAAATTCGATAGAAAATGCTTAAATGTCAAGAAGCCATTTTGAAGAAATATGTACTAAAGCACATCAAACTGCAACAGCACCTGGATTAAAGGATTCACATAATCCAAGAAGCTTTATTTTGGATTTCTGTCAATTTTTACTCTCAGATGGCTTGATTCCCCTCACACTTAACTCGTGTATAGCAGAAGCTATTCCAATGAAGTCAGTGGAGTTGCACTGGTTTCACAATATTGTAAGAGAAGAAACAGTCCCAATTGTCAGTGACCAAAATCTAAGTGACTAACAAATACACGCACCCCTCCTGCCCCAGAGCATTTCTTATCAGTACACCAGAAGCAGGAAAAAATGCACTCTGAATTTTATAGACCAGCTCCTTGCTTTTTACTGTTCTTTAAAAATTAATTTTTTTTTTACAGATAAGTGCTTTCTTGGTAGCAAATGCTATAGTTTAATTTGCTAGTTAAACAGCTTAATTACAACTTTGTTCTCAGTTGCGTACAGATTGTCCATCAGTACTACTTCTACACACGCCACTCTCTAAGAAGAAAAAATAGCATGGCTCTCTTGAGGACCCCAGCTGTCTATGCCACTTTATAGATCACAAAGTGGTATAACTACAGTAATGGGACAGCATAAGAAAGTCATCCATCTCGTAGGGCAAAGCTCCAGCCACATCTCCTACACCAGGAGGCTGAGTGGCCTAGAGCTGGCTATGCCAGCTGTTCAGCATCTGCATGTTTCCTGATCCCTGGGGAATCCTCATTTGGTCAGTTAAACCAGCTCTATGACCTCACCTCTTTTTTTCTTTTCTTTTTTTTCTCCTTTAAACAGTGATTGACTACAGCTGAAGAAATATGGTAAGCCTGGCTCAGATTCTTTGCTTGTGTGATTACTGCAAGTTATCTTGTTCTTCGACAGCTAAAGATGTTTTACTAGATGTGACTGAAAGAGCATCCAACCAAACAAGGCCAGGAAGTGCATTAGTATGGAACTTTTTTTTGCTGATTTAGTGCTCTATTTATCTAAAGATAGATCTTTCCATGCCTGGAAGCTGGCAGAGGCTAGGGACAGACTCATGTCTCTGCCACTGAAGAAAGTGTTTGAATTTCTAAATATGAATCCAGGTGGGAAATAAATTAACTGCCTGGATGCTCCCCTCTGACAGTTTTGGCACATCTCCAATAGAAAATCTGCTTTGTTAGGCATGAAATATAACATTCCAGGATCTAACTTCATCACATATGGATGTATTTCATGCTGATCTCTGTACATTAGATTGTTTTTTATTAGGAACAGGGACATTTAGACAATATGTACTTTTATTTTTTTAAACATAAAGCAATCTTGACTGTGTTAATGTGGAGGTGATTTTTCTCCATCAATGGGATTATAAACTACATTATTAGGAAACTTACCCAAACACAGAATGCAAGATGAATACCTCTTTTTCCTTCATGGATCATTCATATTTTGTTTTCCATAATGCCTGCATGCTACTGTTATTTATTTTAATACAAGTAATCATTCATTTATTTGAATGCAAATATAATCCATCAGACCTGTAACTTGAGCTGTGGTAGTAATTGAGGCTATAGTAATTGAGGATGCAGGGTAGAGATTAATAGAAAAAAGACTTGAGGATGAATTTTGATTTCAGGGCCTTAAAGGTACTGATAGCAATAAGAGGTATAGCAAACAGTTATAAATGGAACTGGTGCCAGCACCAGTCATACTGTCAGATAACTGACCTTTACTGTGCTGCCTGAACTCCTACTGTACTGCACCATGTATTTATGCCATTATATGAATGACTAATAATAAGCCAGACATACTTTACTGAGGCATCCTTAGCTGACTTCAGAAATTCCTTCATATGGAACTTTCCAGCCTGAGGAATTTATGTGGCTCATTGGTTTTATCAGAGGAGCAGGAGTTGTAACCTTTTAATACAAGATAATATTTCTTTTCATTGTAAAGGTAAATAAATCTAGACCTTCCATCCTCTGTATTAGGTTGAAAAGAGGAGTCAGAGGAAGATAATCCTCCCAACTTTACCTGGTTCATTAGAAGACATTTTTGAAGTAAAAGTTGACCTCTACAAAGGGCTATTTGTTTGTGTGCAAAACTGTTGAAGCCAGAGATTCAGTTAATAAGGTAGTATGGTTTGAGTATGTTAGAGTCTATAATTGATCAATAAAGAACAAAAATAGATTTAAAACAAAAAAGTGGCCTTTTGACATCAGATTCTAATATGTCCTCTGATTTAGCAAGGAAGATCTCCAATCAGTGACAAGTTTTGCCTGTTAATGTAGAAATTTACAAATATTAGTGCCACAAAAGCTTTAAAGCATTAATCCAGAAAAGCACTTAAATTTAAGGATGTTAATTTTTCCTTTTAAGTGACTAAAAACAAAGTACATGCTAAGAACTTTACTAGATCAGGGTCTAATTTTGCGGCTAAATTGTTGGTTATATTAGATTATAAATGTACTGATTATGACGAACCAAGATCTATAGTAACATCTATTTTTAGCATCCATACCACAATCTAAGCTAGATAATGGTTTCGATTTTACAAATAAGTATTGTAACCCCAGTTTGGAATAGATGAATTATTCCTCTGTGTGGTTTTTTTTTATTATTTTTTTACATTTCAGGCTCCTCTTACATAGCAATATTTTTTTATGAGACTTAACCCTCATTGTTCTGACGTACTCATAGCAATAACTGCAATTCACCCTTAGTCAATTGAGTAGCTCCTTCTTTTATCTTAACGATTTTTTTGTAAATCTTGACCCTGATCCTCTCATCTGACTGAATTCTGTTTGCTTCAGAACCAAAATGGAGTAGCAAAGGTGGCTCTTTACCACCTTTGCACTTCTCTGATCTCTGTGACTGTAGGGGGCTAGCTGCAACAAACGAAGGACAACCAGGGACAGCCAGCATACTGCTTTCATCCTGGCTCCCCTCTGATATGTCCCTGTGCTGGGTATCAGGTGAGGGAGGCATAGCATTGTCTATTCCAGCTCTATCTCAGTTCGGACTATCTCTACCAGTGGAATCTTCAGCTTCCAAGATAAGGCAGCTTTATAGCCAATTTGTGCCATTCTGGTGCTGCAAAAGGGCCATATCATTGGCTGAGATCTAGACCATTAAGTACAACTGATCTTGTTAAGTAAGAGTAGAATGTAATGTCTGATTTAAAAATAGTTATTTTATTTATATATAAAATATATAAATATATATAAAAAAAAACATACTTTATATTACTGTAACCAAATGCAGCTGCCGATTCCACTATTACATGAAAGTAAACAAAATCCAACTATATGGCAGTAACATTTAATAAGACAGTTGTGTAATTCATTTTCCAGAACATACTTGTTCAAAACCAGACAAAATTATTTTTTTGCACAGGCATTAGAAAGCTTTTGTTCGGCTCCCCCCCAATTTAGAGGAATCCTATTTGCAAACCTAGCTAGCTAATGCTAGTACACCATCTTGTGGTTAAGAAGTTTAATTGGGACTAAATCTTTTAGCAGGAGAGGTTTTTGATTGGGTTGCTTCCTTGCCATAGGATAGGCTCTGAAAGAAGTTTTAAATATTAAAATACACATCCAATGCCTAACATTTGTACTGTTTATGAAGAACAGAAAGTTTTTGAATAGGAAGTAGTGTATTAAGTGGCAGTATGTTTATAAATCAGCTAACTGGTAAATATGCTCAGTAGGCCACATTTACTGGCAAAAGCAACCAAAATCACTGAACACTTAACCCTAGCAACACATATGGTTAGTTACTATAATTACTTGCCTGTTGTGTTGTAAAGGTAGCCCCACCCAGCACTGTTGTGAGAGAATTTACCAGAATTGTACTGACCCCTGGCTTTGTTCTTGTGCGCAGGTGGTAAGCATCAATGGGAAGCTTTGTGAACACCTGTTGTTCATTAGTATCCAAAATGCTAGTATCCAAAAGCGTTCTTCAGATATTAGAGATTAAATCCATATGAATGTAATGATCTGTGATATTTATCATGTCTTATTCATGTGAATTGCAATCTTACTTCAGATCACTGAAAAATAAAAGAATAGGGTAAATTATGCCCAGCTCAGTGTGCACAAGGTGCGGGAGGGTGCAAGGAGTTTTGATATCCCCTCCACTTTATATGGACCTCTGGAAAATAATCCCATTCTTTGCACTCCTAAAGCACAGGGCCCACGAGGTGGACTAGTGTGAACTCCTCAATACAGAGTGATAAGACTAGGACAGGGCCAGTCCCTCCACATTGTGTCGTCCAGCACTACTGGTCAGCACAGGGGATAGCATATGCTACACCCTCTGAAAAGGGGGGACCATAGCCTGCTCAATCCTGCACCCTTCCAGAATGCCAGGAGAAAATGGTCCTGATTCTCTATTGCTCAGTCATTCTCACCAGTGAAAAGTGAGAAGTGGGTGTAAATACTACCAAAGTGATTTAGTAGCATTTTACACCCGCTTTGCAAGGGCGAAAAATGACTACATAAGGTGCAGACAATGGAGAATGAGGCCTGTTAAACACAATCTCACCGGGTGCAGCCATTGTTGTACAATTCCTTCTCCCATCCAATAGAATACAGGCTCCATAAAAGACACAGACTTCTTCAAAAGCGATTCAGAATTTCAGTACTACATATCTTCCCACACTCACACTCTGCATACCTGTACACCCACATGGAATGGCAACAGCAGCTCAGTGGTATCACTTCTGAAAACACCTACCTATGGAATGTTACAAATGGCATATAAAACACGATACAGTGGTTCACTTGTTGTCTGGTCAAATTAGCAATGGGCAAAGTACTAATCCTTCACATGGGCTTCTGAACCCAGAGACTGTACCCCAACTTTTCTACCTTGTCCTTTCCATCTCTCCTTTGAAATACATTTCTTAGACAGATGGTGTCATTGTTCCTTTTCTCATCTTCCTCCTCCCTTGTACTCTTTACTGCAGCTCCTCTGTCTAAAATGAAAATGCAACACAAGTGCCAACCACAAGAAAAGGTAAACAAGCATCTTAAAGCAAGAAATAATTCTCAGGGGAAATTAGTGTAAAAAGAAAAATTCAGTTTGATAGTATCGGCATAAAGTGCTGTATTTTGATGTCTGTGGATAGGTTTAGATGGGGCAATTGATATTTATTGAGTAATACCATGACATGGTAGTTTCATGAGGCAACTGCATCTTTAAATTTAGTGTGCATAGTTGCCAGCTGTTGTGGAATGAGAAAAAAAGTTCTTTTTTCAACTAGATTGCAATCTAAATATCATTTATCTATGATATGAGAAGAGATTGATTGTTATTTAATCTTTGTATTAGAATACTTTCAATTTAATATGTGTTTAAAATGACCAGAAAGCTATAACAGACATTAAGATGCTCAAAATTTCTTGATGATACTCCAAATGGGCAAACAATCAGTCAACTCAATGACTGTGAATATGCACAAAAATAGTGCAGACTGATGCTGTATTCTGTGGTTCAGTGTAGATTAATTGCAGATCATTCAAAAGAAGATTAAAAACTGACTGCATCAAAGTATATAAACAATTGTGAGGACAATAGAGATGCTAAATGCTATTTCAAGTAGTGTAAATTGCCAGTTAGGGAACAGAGGGGTGACTTGAGAAATGTAAAAGGAATTGATTTGCATTAAGCAAAGATAATAAGGAATAAACTACCAAAACTGGAAATAGGAGTCATTGGTTTAGAGTGGTTGTTAGTGTCTGTTGTAGTGTTTGCAAGATCATCTTTGTTTTCTTATAGCAATTCTTCATCCCACAAGCATTGCTACCAGGATATTCACAGGACTCAAAAATCAGTTGGGCTGGGATGGGGCTATGAAATATCTCAGAGTTGCCTCATAACTTTATGCCATTTTAACGTACATCATTTTGCATTGTGAAATGATTGGATGGTGTCAGGATATCACATTGTAAACATCACATCCTGGGCGAGGGGGCAACATTGTAGCCTTACAAATTTATAAGGTGAAGTAAGTGAACATAGTGCTGTGCAATTGGAGGCCTGTACCAAATAGATTCCATGCCTTGAAGGCCTTACAATCTAGAATTACACTCTGGAACACTAGAGATCAATACAATAACTAAACAGAAGGCTGGATTGTAGATGTAGGAGAAAGGTCAACAAGAGTCATTTGCAGCTCTCTGATCATGGGGCCAGTTTGATGCCAGCCTTGGCATAATTTAGATCAACCAAGGAGCTAAACTACACCAGCTAGCTGCGATCCCCAGGTGCTCAGGACTCCGTAGCACCAGAGGAATTCACAGTATGGGGTCTGGGCTACTTGCCACTGCCTTAGTGTCACCTGGGCATCAACAGGCCAGAGAATTTGACCCAGAGTTGTGTTGGTGATTACAAACCGAGTGTATCAATAATTGTAAGAAGACATTAGGCAAATACAACAAACAGAAAAGAGAGTCTCAGAAGTTTCCTGGAACTTTTCCATGTTAAGATTAACTTCCAAGTATCCTTTTATGCTTTCAAAACTAGACTTCACACACATTACTAGCTACAATATGCTCTAGAGAATAATTAAAGCATTCTTGTTGTAAAGCAATGGATGGGCATTAAAAAAGGTACCAAAAGACCTTGCCCACCCAAATGATGCTTGTGCCGGAGTCTGATCTCATACAAGCTCCATTGATTTCAACGGTCAGTCCAGATTTACACTGGTATTACTGAGACCAGAATTAGCCCATCCCTTTAAAAATCTGTTATGATACCTAATGAGAAAAACAAAGTGGGGGTGAGGATGCCACAGCTCAGAAACCTCTTTGTGCCACTAGCCAGCAGGAAACCTGAGAAAGACAGTGGGTAACTACTAATCTATTTTCATAATAGAAGTTCAACAAGGCCTATCTGCACCTGTACCATAGCGCCTATGATAGAAGATAATATTTTAGAGGCTCGGTGAAGGATTAGAAACTTTATGGAACATTAATCTGTAATGAATGTAATTGAGAACATTTATGCTGTGAAGATGAAGGTGTTTCTTTTGTAACTGGTATGTGTTTCCTCTGGGTTTGTACTGGAGTTGGCTTTACCAGACATCTCATTCAATGACATCCCATGCTGCTGTCTCACAGAGGTAAATATATGTCTCAGTGAAAGATCCTAGTGGCCTGAAGGGAATAGCCATTATTCTCAGTTTGAAATAAACTAGCATCTCTCTCCACTTCTTTACTTAAAAAAAATAAAAGCCTAATTACTATCACAGAATCTTTTACCATGTTTGTGACTGATCAGCAAGAAGGAGCATAAATCTTTCAAGGCCTCTATCACACAGCATCACACATTGCATCAATTTACCAGAAACATGAGTGAGATGGTCTCTTTTTATTCATCTGGTTTATTAATTTACAGTAGCCTTTTATTCTTAGATAATAAATGAACTAGCCTCAAGAAGTTCCATCTCCTTCCACATTTAGCTGCCTGTTAGTTAGGTGACTAAGTATAATAAACTATGATAATAACAGTGTTAAGGAGGAGAGAACATATTTCTGAGGACAGGTGTGTTACACATTGATATGCTGTATAGTGTTGTCTCCAAACATGAAGCCAAGGTCCTTTTTCCTTCTGCTGTCTTCTGTGGATGGGTCTGGTGTCCTACACCATAATATCTTCAGGGGGAGGGCATCTGATCCCATCTCCTCTTCAGCAGTGTTTGGGACGGTGGGGGCAAGGTCAGCTCCAATCACCTCCAGAAGTAAGCCTGTCTGCTTGGGGATTGTCTGCGTGCCTCCCAGCTGAGCAGCAATAGGACATTAAACACAGAAGGATGGCAGTCACCACAGGGCAATTTGTCAGCTCTGTATCTCCTAGGTAATACTATTATGTAGCCCCTCCTTTTCAGTCTTTAATATCTCCCTCTGTGTCTGCCCATTTGACAGCTTCACTGTCATTATAACCAGTAGGTGATTCAGCATGATCAGTAGACTCAGGATCATCTCTGTCAGCCATTTTGTTAATGTCTAGACCTTGCTTCACTGATGCCATTAGAGGGGCCTCGGGCACTAGTGTACCATGGTCCCTCCTATTCTCTATCTGTGGGCACATAATAGTTTAGTCTCCTGTGGGATGTAATAGTTTGGTCTAATTTTGGTTGTTGGGTTTAGTGTGCGGTACTGGTGGTGTTTGTTGCCTGTGACATACTAGAGGAGGTCAGACTCTCTTCTGGCCTTAAACTCTCTAGTTTGTTCCAGATAAGATATTTTGGGCAGATCCTGGGGTCAGGACAAACTACACAAATCAATGGTAAAGAGAGTGAGGGCAAGTCCAAAGCTGTCTTAAGGATTACCCCTGTACTCCCCTGATCCTGGGGCCACTTTGTGAAGGATCCATCCCTCAGTGTGAGTTAAAGAGGAGGAGAGGGAGAGGTTGAAGAGAAAAGGATGCCATTTTCTCCTCTATGGTTCCATATCAAGCCTCATCCCTCCCCTGCAACTCTCTTCACTTTCAACATTTAAAAAGTCAAGACCCCTGGGAGGGGGAATTCTCCATCCCCACTTTCCTGAACTTCCTACCCCATTTCTGCAGGTCCAACTCCTTGTCTCACCAACCCTGAGTTCTGCTTTATTTCTTGCTCTTCTTCCATCTCTATTTTCTTCTTAGCTTTCTATGTTTTTGGTTTCTTGTCTTCCTTTCTCTTTTCTATATTTGCTTTGCTTCTGTTCCATCCGTCCTCTTCTCCATGCTCATTCAGCCTTCTTCTTTGTCTTTTGGATGTCTGCTGGCTAGAGCTGGTACATTTTTTGGAACCATTTTATTGTTTTTAACAGAAAACAACTTATTTTTCAGCTAAGTCTGTTGCTGTGACTGCCAACATGGATGCCAGTTTGTAAAAATGGTGATGTGGGTTTTTGTTGTTGGTTTTTTGGTTTGGATCAGGACCCCTTTCCTTTCAAAACTAAACGCAAGTCACTTTCATTAAGACTCAGATGAAATCCCAAACTACAAGCAAATTTGTATTGAGAATGATGGGTTACATTAGAGAAAGCATTTTTCAAGATGGGAAAATATTTTTTCCATTCGTTCAAAACTGAGCTTTCTCATGCTCAGTCAGGCCAAGGGGTAGGAGTTTTTCCACCATTTATTTGTTTGTTTGTTTTTTGTTTGTAAATACTGGTGCAGAGCAAGCTCGTGCTCTCATGTGCTCTCTCTCTCTCTCTCTCACACACACAAAATCCAGGAATACTGCAAGAGTCAAAATAGTTTGCCTTCCTCACGAGATTGGGTCCCTAATCTGCTTATGTGACAAACGATGTCATTTTGACTTTTCAGAATGCATGACTGCCACTAACAAAGAAGCTTGAGCATTCATTTTATAAAATAAAAATGAAATTTAAATACAACTGGTGGTTTACAAATTCTCACTATAGAATCATAGAATCATAGAATACCAGGGTTGGAAGGGACCTCAGGAGGTCATCTAGTCCAACCCCCTGCTCAAAGCAGGACCAATTCCCAACTAAATCATCCCAGCCAGGGCTTTGTCAAGCCTGACCTTAAAAACCTCTAAGGAAGGAGATTCCACACCTCCCTAGGTAACCCATTCCAGTGCTTCCCCACCCTCCTAGTGAAAAAGTTTTTCCTAATATCCAACCTAAACTTCCCCAACTGCAACTTGAGACCATTACTCCTTGTTCTCTCACCAGGTACCACTGAGAACAGTCTAGATCCATCCTCTTTGGAACCCCCTTTCAGGTAGTTGAAAGCAGCTATCAAATCCCCCCTCATTCTTCTCTTCTGCAGACTAAACAATCCCAGTTCCCTCAGCCTCTCCTCATAATTCATGTGCTCCAGACCCCTAATCATTTTTGTTGCCCTCCGCTGGACTCTTTCCAATTTTTCCACATCCTTCTTGTAGTGTGGGGCCCAAAACTGGACACAGTATTCCAGATGAGGCCTTCCCAATGTCGAATAGAGGGGAATGATCACGTCCCTTGATCTGCTGGCAATGCCCCTACTTATACAGCCCAAAATACCGTTAGCCTTCTTGGCAACAAGGGCACACTGTTGACTCATATCCAGCTTCTCGTCCACTGTAACCCCTAGGTCCTTTTCTGCAGAACTGCTTCCTAGCCATTCGGTCCCTAATCTGTAACAGTGCATGGGATTCTTCCGTCCTAAGTGCAGGACTCTGCACTTGTCCTTGTTGAACCTCATCAGGTTTCTTTTGTCCCAATCCTCTAATTTGTCTAGGTCCCTCTGTATCCTATCCCTATCCTCCAGCGTATCTACCACTCCTCCCAGTTTAGTGTCATCTGCAAACTTGCTGAGAGTGCAGTCCATGCCATCCTCCAGATCATTAATGAAGATATTGAACAAAATCGGCCCCAGGACCAACCCTTGGGGCACTCCGCTTGAAACCGGCTGCCAACTAGACATGGAGCCGTTGATCACTACCCATTGAGCCCGATGATCTAGCCAGCTTTCTATCCACCTTATAGTCCATTCATCCAGCCCATACGTCTTTAACTTGGTGGCAAGAATACTGTGGGAGATCGTATCAAAAGCTTTGCTAAAGTCAAGGAATAACACATCCACTGCTTTCCCCTCATCCACAGACCCAGTTATCTCCTCATGGAAGGCAATTAGGTTAGTCAGGCATGATTTGCCCTTGGTGAATCCATGCTGACTGTTCCTGATCACTTTCTTCTCCTCTAAGTGCTTCAAAATGGATTCTTTGAGGACCTGCTCCATGATTTTTCCAGGATCTGAGGTGAGGCTGACTGGCCTGTAGTTCCCCAGATCCTCCTTCTTCCCTTTTTTAAAGATGGGCACTACATTAGCCTTTTTCCAGTCATACGGGACCTCCCCCGATTGCCATGAGTTTTCAAAGATAATGGCCAATGGCTCTGCAATCACATCCGCCAACTCCTTTAGCACCCTTGGATGCAGCGCATCCAGCCCCATGGACTTGTGCTCGTCCAGTTTTTCTAAATAGTCCCGAACCACTTCTTTCTCGACAGAGGGCTGGTCACCTTCTCTCCATATTGTGCTGCCCAGTGCAGCAGTCTAGGAGCTGACCTTGTTCGTGAAGACAGAGGCAAAAAAATCATTGAGTACATTAGCTTTTTCCACATCCTCTGTTACTAGGTTGCCTCCCTCATTCAGTAAGGGGCCCACACTTTCCTTGACTTTCTTCTTGTTGCTAACATACCTGAAGAAACCCTTCTTATTACTCTTAACATCTCTTGCTAGCTGCAACTCCAAGTGTGATTTGACCTTCACTCCTGCATGCCTGAGCAATATTTTTATACTCCTCCCTGGTCATTTGTCCAACCTTCCACTTCTTGTAAGCTTCTTTTTTGCGTATAAAGTCAGCAAGGATTTCATTGTTAAGCCAAGCTGGTCGCCTGCCATATTTACTGTTCTTTCTACACATTGGGATGTTTTTTTCCTGCAACCTCAATAAGGATTCTTTAAAATACAGTCAGCTCTCCTGGACTCCTTTCCCCCGCATGTTATTCTCCCGGGGGATCCTGCCCATCAGTTCCCTGAGGGAGTCAAAGTCTGCTTTTCCGAAGTCCAGGGTCCATATTCTGCTGCTCTCCTTTCTTCCTTGTGTCAGGATCCTGAACTCGACCATCTCATGGTCACTGCCTCCCAGGTTCCCATCCATTTTTGCTTCCCCTACTAATTCTTCCCAGTTTGTGAGCAGCAGGTCTAGAAGAGCTCTGCCCCTAGATGGTTCCTCCAGCACTTGCACCAGGAAATTGTCCCCTACACTTTCCAAAAACTTCCTGGATTGTCTGTGGACCGCTGTATTGCTCTCCCAGCAGATATCAGGGTGATTAAAGTCTCCCATGAGAACCAGGGCCTGCGATCTAGTAACTTCTGTTAGTTGCCGGAAGAAAGCCTCGTCTACCTCATCCCCCTGGTCTGGTGGTCTATAGCAGACTCCCACCAGGACATCACCCTTGTTGCTCACACTTCTAAACTTAATCCAAAGACTTTCAGGTTTTTCTGCAGTTTCATACTGGAGCTCTGAGCAGTCATACTTCTCTCTTATATACAATGCAACTCCCCCACCTTTTCTGCCCTGCCTGTCCTTCCTGAACAGTTTGTGATCTTTCAGAACATTGTTCTAAGCAAACTAAGCACAGCTTCCTCTTAACGTTGGGCTATTTGTCACAGACAATGGAATAAACATGCTGATGGTCAGGAGTGACAGCAGCTTCACTCACACATCGTCCTTTGTGCACACACTTGGTCTGATGGTGAACTATGGCTTGGGAAAACACAAGAGGGTCAAAGTTGTCCTTTGTCACCTGTAATATTAATTGCTTCTCCAAGAAAAATAATCATTAAACAAACTATTCGGTCTTCTTTCTCAGCCCGGGGAGAGAAAAGTGGGAGCTCAGGCAGCAAGTTCATATACCCCTAAATTCTCTGGCTCAAGAATTTGCTGTTTGAGCCAGCTGCCACAGAAAAAAGGGGTTTTAGAGAGATTTTTATTGCCATTTTGTGCTCCCTGCCTGCTTCTCCCTCCTCATCCAAAAGGAGTCCTTGCTGTTTTCAGTGCGCACCCTAAGCCACACAAAGGAGATTCTCAGGCATCGCGACTTCTCGCCAGGACACTGACCTCTGAAAATCAACCCTATCCTGCCCCAAGGTAAAAGTGATCTACTTTGAAACTGAACATGCTATGCTTCCCACAGTTTTTCTGAACAACTCTTGAATATCTAAATCCCTTTCTCCCCTCTGCTGCCTTCAACTGCTCGAGTATCTGTTTTCCCCTCCTCCACCTTTGTCAAAATAACATTTCTTTCCCTCCCAATCCTACTTTATTCTATCCCCTTCCTCATTGAATCCCACAACCAGAAGGGAAGCAGTAAGACACCCAAACGACTCCCTCCCTGCAATCAAAGAGGAATATAAGCCTCCTTTCTTCTTCTCAGTAACTGGGAGAAATGCACTTTGGCCCTAAATTCTACAACAAGGCCCCTTAACTAGAGCCAGTATTATTGGCAAAGATCCTACATCTGGAAATTAGGCGGGAACCTGAAATCAATGGTACAGAGATAATTAAATAGTTGAATTTTGGATTTAACATGTGACTAATCTTCATTGAGGACTGAGTCAGCTTTAGCCTCAGGATTTGACTCGATGGAGAGTTAGTGCTCAGCTTTGAAACAGGAGTGGTTCAGTGCAGACCAGGGAATTTTTAGTGCATGCCGCCAGCTGAGATGTAAATCTACAGCATGCTAGCATGCCACATACTAACTCTTTTTCTAGACAAACCCTCATTCGTGCTGAAGAAGTGTTGTCTAGTGACTAGGGTCCTGGACTGGGAGTTGGAGTTCAGTTCTAGCCCCGCTAACTTACTATATGACCATGGGCAAGCTATTTATCTCCTGTGCTCCATACCCTTTGTCTGCCTTGTCTATTTAGACTAGAAACTACCCAAGGCAGACACTGTGTCTCACTCTGTACAGTGACTACTACAATGGGGACCTGCTCTTGGTTACGTCCTATATAGTACACAGTGATGCAAAAAATAATGTGTACATTTTAAAGTGTTATGAATGCAAAAAAAAAACATTTCAGGAAGTGCATTATACTGGATACCCCAGTGTGAATTATGAACTATAGTTATAGATAGTCACACATGGTGCTTAGGCTTCTCTGATATAGGACCATATGCATTACATATCCAGGGAAAAGTTAAGCGTTTATGTAACCTACTTGTGAGTATGTGTTACAGGTCCCTTTCTGTGGATGATCCTCTCGGGATATGAGTTACACTACCTCCAAATGAGCTTTAGCTCAAGCTTAGCAGCTCATGCTTTTTAGCCCTGGAGATCTCCAGTTGAATCCCCAGGGTGTTAACCAAGCCAGTGGCCATCACATTGGGCCACCTTAATGCAGACTTTTCATGTTTTTGTGGGTTCATGTTTTAAGTTTAACTTTTTCACTGCTATGCGTATTTGAAAGATCTGCATGCTGTAGGAATTTTATAGTTTACAGACAAAGATATTGCACAACTCAAATTCTATGGTTTACTGTCTAATATTGGATACCTCAAAACTAACTTGCATTTGAGAGAACTCAGGGAACCAATTTGTAATATTTTTTTCAGCACAACCTGTAACATCATTTTAATTGTTAGCCAAGTTTTATGAACATCTGATTATGTTAATCTAAAATTCATAGTCATTATAAATTTCTATTCCATTTTTATTCAGCATAGTAATCGTTCCATCAAACTCAATGGAGCATTTCTATGGATTAGATTCCTTTGCAGCCCACATTTGTTAAACTTTCCACTTATTTCATTGTTGCTTTTTCTGTTGAGTCCAGATTGAGTTACTACAGATATACATTGCTTTAAAGTGTTCGAGATGAGCTCCAGTTTACAGATGCTGCATTGCCTTCAATGAAGCAAACTCACAGACGATCTCTTATCCCAAAGAATGAATGTAATTCTCTCTTCCCACACATTTGTTCCTATCTGCAATAACAAAATTAGCCTGGATGGGTAAGGAATGGTGTCCCTAGCCTCTGTTTGTCAGAGGGTGGAGATGGATGGCAGGAGAGAGATCACTTGATCATTGCCTGTTAGGTTCACTCCCTCTGGGGCACCTGGCATTGCCCACTGTCGGCAGATAGGATGCTGGGCTGGATAGACCCTTGGTCTGACCCAGTATGGCCATTCTTATATTCTTATGTTCTAAAATGCCAAAATAATTTTCAAAATGTTATTCAGCAACAGTTACTTGTCATGAGATCCCTTGTCCCAGCCATGGGTTAATCACCTTCCTCTCCCTCACCTGGCTGGCAGTAGCCACTTCAAGATTCTTGATTAAATGGCAAAACTTATAACACAGGAAATACTGTCCCTATTTCCAGCTAGTCAGCCTGATCTCATACAGAATAGTACATTTCAAGTTGTATCAAAGTGGCAAACTGACAAGATATGAATGTTTGTGGTTTGAATATTCGTTTAGGTAGCCTTAAGCTTAAACAAAGAAAGACATCATCTAAATGATATGGGACATTTTTGGTGTTTAGGGTACTGTTTGTTTTAGATTTTTTTTATGTATTATACTCCTGTCATTGCTCCTTCACTAAGTCCTTTTTACACATCCTTTTCCAGGTGGTACAGTTATATATCTGCCAGAATGCTCACTACACAAAGCCTCAGGGCTGAAGTGAACCTATGCAGGACTACAACAGCAACAAGTACTTGCAAAACAACCCTTCACCATGCCCTGCTATTAGTCAGACTAATATGCTAGCGTCAGGTACATTCAATATGTAACTCTACTTTGTTTTTCTCCTTCCCAGACTGCAGCTGGCTCTGTCTCCCTCGCAACCATGCTGTATTGTATTGTTATAGCTGTTCTCCTAACATTATGTTGTTGTCAGTGTAAAGGAAAACACTTTTTCTTTGTGCACAATGAGGTTGGCTTGACCTTGTATTTCTCATCTTCAGAAAGGCTCCAAACTATTGGCATTGTTCAATTGATATTCTAGCTTCTTCAGCAGCTTACCTTAGAGGAGAGAGCTCATTCCTGACCCTTCAGATCGCTGATGCCCTGCTGATTTAAGAGTTTGAGAAGCTTAAATGATATGAAGGGCATAGTGAAACCCTCAGCAGTAGGGTAAAATGTCATATAAATTAAATTATGGATTTTACTCCATGAACACTTGTCTCATGAATTCAAGAGGCACAACCTAAGGAATGAGTGACAAAGTGGCCGTTGAGAGGCATTTTTGTTAAAAAAAAAAAAGGATAAAACACATGGGAAAAAAAAAATTAGGCAAGAGCTGCTGTTCTCAAAGCACTTGCAGGTGGACTATAGAGACCTGGCTGCTCACATACTGCTGTCTCTTTGTTGTGAGATGCTAAATTTGCCTCCCACCCCCCAGAAAAGAAGCTAAAAATACACTGAGCCCTTTACTAATATCACTTTCCCATGGAAACAATTACTGTAATTGTCATGAGGGAATATATACATTTGTGAATTGGGGTGCAGATACAAAATCTGGTCCACCATCCTGTGAAAGTTTTTGAAAACACCTACACTCAAGTGTTCAGAGAACAGTTTTTCTAAGGAGAATATAAGGACATATTTACTCCATTTCCCATTACCTGAGCATGCTATAAAACTTATAAAAGGACATGAAAGGAATTTATTTTTCAGTGTTTTTCAGAACTGTGCAGTACTGGTTTTTAGCATGTTGGAGCCATTATCTCTATACATTTTAATTTAATCTAGAACATTTGTTACAACTGTAATTTTACTAATTAAAACAATGATCTTAATTCTGTGAGCTGTGAAGAGATATTTGAAATCTTCTTAAGAATATGATTGGTTCAGAGTTTAGCTCTCCATAGCATGTTTCTACATTACCTAGATTGTGACAAGCCCCAGCAGAGCCAAAAAGGGAATAAGGATTCTCATCCTATTCCATAGCCATTAGATCAATGCAGATCTTAGCGTGGGGTGCTGTGGTGACTCCAGTTGCTGCCAAAGCAGACAGGGACTAGGCAAAGCCATGGCTCTGCTCCCAGACTATTTACCATCCTGTAGAGCTAGCTGGCTCTGAGTAGAGGATGGAAGGTGAGGAGGAGACTGCACCCTGAAAAGCGATATTACAATTACTCCCTCAGCAAAGCAACTGGGAAGCCTAAGGAAGAATCGTACCTCTGGGATGTCTGTGAGACACATGGCCTCTCAGTGCACCCCCTGTGATGGTGCACCAATGCACCACCACTTACTCAAGCCAATGCATACAGGCAACATCCAGACTTGAATGGAGATTGCACGCTTTACTTAAATGAAAAGCGGTAAGGAACTGGAAACTGGCAGTTCTTAAATATTCTGCAGCTTTGTAACTAAATACAAATTCTGCTTTTATTGTATTTGTTTTCCTTGCAAAAGCATTTTTAATGTATTTCCCCACACCCTTAAGGAAATCTTAGTAATATGGCAATATATTTATCCGTGCCTTTGTCATCACATTGGAAGAGGCATTTCCAGAATGACCTTTAATGTCTGTTTAAATAAATGTGTGAGGGTGCATACATGATTAAGGATTATGTCATTGGTTTATGCAAGAAATTTGTGTGTAACTTGGTGATGGATGTTCATGTGCACTTACTTATAAAGGGGAAACTATGTTGTAAAAAGCATTGCTTAGCTTACTAAGCTTCTGAAACAGACATGTAAACAAAACCTGCCACTGCATAGTAGATATTTCGTTTTAATGGCTTTCCCATTTCTGCACAGCATATGTGGTAGCATAGTAGAGATCTCAGTAAAAATCCTGGTTTCATATATTTTATTTATAAAAGAAAAAAAAATGGATAAGTTCCCATGGGGGAAACAAACAAATCAAATCTATAACACCACAACTGGGCATCTTCTTGTATATTAATTTAATCAATATCTTAATCGTTGACCAACATCCTCTAAAGACACCCCAGCAATAATTTTTCCAGGTGTAAATAAGGACCTTTTTCATATTTTCTTTGTGGAGTAAAGGACAGTAAAGGACTTTTTTAGACATGACATTGTCTAATGAACAACTCCACAGGTACTTATTTCATGAAGGATCTTTGATAGGTTAAGTGTCTGTTCTTTACTTCATCACCACTAATGCCTCTCTCATCTTTTCAGAGCTTGAAATTCATAATTATGGTATTTATCTGCTGTTGTGATTCACTGCTTCAGCTGTACACCAAACATGAATGGGCTGCTGAATCTGTAGTGAACAGACATGAGGTATGGCAAATTTCAGACATTTGTTTTCTCTTTCTTCCTTGGGGTGTAAAGATTTTTTTTCTACAGAGAGAAAACTGAATTAATTTTGGTGTATAAAAGGAAAGCAAAAAAATCTCTCAGGTACCAACTGCTGTTTTAAATTTTAATTTCCAGATAATTTGTCAGACATACAGAATCAAGTGAAATATGAAGAGGACACTAAAGGAACTCAGTGCAATAAATACCAATAAGTATCAGATCAATCTTTATTTTTTGCCTCGCTATGTCAAATAAAAGGTGAAAATAGTATTATTGTTTATTATTGATACGTATGGGTGGACCTGGTGCTCTGCAGACAAATAGACTTATAGGTCTGTGCCCCAAGAAACTTACTCAGTAAGAGTCAAATTATGACCTTGGTCACATAGGTATAAAACTAAAGTAAGTCCACAAACTTCACTGAAGATACTCTGGGTTTACATCTCTAGCCCTAAACCAGATATATATAGTTAGGGATGAAAATAAACCAAGGATGGAAATAGTATGGGAAGATGAGGGTTACAAGAGTGAAAGATTATGTTTATTATAACATGTATCTTGTTAGTTCCTCCTTATTTTTATTTAATGTAACATTACAGTTGGGTTGGGGACTGTCTAGTTGTGGTAGAGTATCAGAACTTACAAATTGGATGCAAACATGTGTCCCACTCCATGATAAGTTATTGACCAGACTTGTCCTTTCTTGCCTTTGGGAGGTTTAATGAGATCACAATCTGAGGTAGTGTGGCTACAGAAACAGAAAGGAGCCTCAGAGTGAATAGCTATTAATGGGAAGACTGGTAGCACTGCATTGAAGGTAAGCAGTTGTTAATAAGTAAGAAGTAGGTAGATAAGTTTAGGATCACATTTCATTTTGCAGCTGGGTCTCAAGTGTGTACTGTCAGCAAGACATGGAGTCCCTGAAGTCCTCATATCAGATAATGGGCCTCAATGTACCACGTTGCCCACAGAGCTACAGGCAGGTAGAGAGAGCAGCGCAGATTTTAAAAAGACTTCTGGAAAAAATTCATGCACCTATATAAAGCACTCATGACAAAAAAAAGAGTCAATATTACTTGAGTTTGGATTATCTCCAAGAGAACCTCTTAGGGGAAGAACCTCTTAGAGGATGCTTCTACCTGTGGCACCAATACAACCTAAACTTAAGTGACCCAGCCTGAAGGAATTTTGAAAATAGGATGCTGGAACAAAAATTTGGCCACAACAAAACATCAATGTTTGGCACTCCCTTAACTGAGCCCAGGGAACAAAGTTTGACTGAAAAGCACCTAAACATTTGGAACTCAGCAGAAACTCCCAGATCCTACCTAGTGGAGATTCCAGAAAAATTGCTCCAGAGAAATTGGGTTCATCTTCAATATTTCTCTACACAAAGAGAAACTGGGACTTGCAGGTATTCTGTTGGAAAGTGAGCCCTCCCTCTACAGTGTACTCCATATGCAAACTCAGTAGAAGTGAAAACAGTCTGGAGGAGTGATCAGACCCCCTCTGAGACTTGAACTTTAGAACAGTGGTCAGGAATGTTTAAATGGAATTTATACGGTAGTATAAATAGTTAAGGAATTCAAAGTTTATTTTGAAATGTGTGGGCACGTGCATGCACACACACATACATTTATAATTTAAGTTTTAATATTTCATTAAAAAGGAGAGAGTGAAGTGGTTAGAGAATTCTTGGTCTTCAACAGTTATTAAAAAAGGACCAGGATGTGGTTCAGGGGAGCTCTCTAATTGCTGTTAAGGCCTGGCTCTTTTTGTATATATTATCATGCTACAATTACATATTCGGTGTATACCACATTTTAGAAATGTGTTACAGTTTTTAAATATTTCACTGGCACTATGTTGCTTATCTCTCCATCTAGAAACCTGTTTCTCCAAGTACCAGAAGTTCAACTATCCAGGCCTCAGGAGGAGAGGGAAATAATAACATAAAATATTAGAAGCATGACCTAAAATAACATTTTTCAAACATAATAATGGTGTGATTGTAAAGTCAAGTATATCAGGGGTAGAAGCAGGTGGTATATATACTGGAAAACTGGAATCTCTCCAGTTTCTAATAGCATAGGATTCCAGTTTCCAAGTTGGATGGGGTGCAAGATATTGGACTTTAAACCTTTCTAATGGACCAGGACTGAATATTGCCCTGAACTGGGCCTCAGACTAATATAAATTTGAAGAGAAATTCCACATTTAGGTGGTATGGCAGGAGTTTTTGGTGTGTGTTTGTTTTTAATAGTGGCTATTTGAAGCTGTACAGAGGATTGCAGTGCCAGAAGTTCACCTGGAATAGATGCACCTGTGGGAAATGAGCAGGAAAAGTAGCCAAACGTGCATAATAAATGTAATGTACCACCTGGCTTATAATATGTATCTGCATGATATACACTTGCATCTGAACGAGGCACTCTAAATACATACCTGTAGTGAATACATGAAAAAGTATGAACATCTGTTAACGTAAAAGGGAACGTTTCTATAGTGATAATTATTTGTCAATCAATTTTAAGAAAACCTATGTATTCAGCCTTTCATGAAAATAAATAGGTAGCAGAGAAAGAAAGATTTGAAAGGACAAGAATGCAAAGTTAGATCTCTGCTGCATAAGACAACATTGGACTCCTGAAACTTTACAAGCTTGAGGATAGATTGTTGACATTAAAGAAAACCCCATGCTGTGTCTGTGCCCACCAACGGAGAAAGAAGATTATCTATGTTAATAGCACACTGGGAAAGATGAAAGTGTCCCAGACTGCCCTCAACAAGAACTAAGGGATGTCTACACTTAAACTGCCACAGCAGCACAGCTGCAGCTGGGTCCCTGTAGCGCTTCAGTGTAGTAGACACTACCCATGTCTACAGGAGGGGTTCTCCCATCGCCACAGAGGGTAATCCACCTCCCTGAGAGGCAGTAGCTAGACTGACTGAAGAATTCTTCTGTCAGCCTAGCACTGTCCACACTGGGGGTTAGATTGGCTTAACTATGTCTCTCGGGGGCGTGGATTTTTCAAACCCCTGAGAGACATAGATATGCCAATATAAGTTCCCAGTATAGGCCAGCCCTAAGTTACATATGAAACAAATGTTATTTCAGAAGACAAACAAAGTTAGGCCTGGCCTACACTAGGAAATTAGTTTGGTAAAACAATATCTCTCAGGGGTGTGAAAAGTCCACACCCCAGAACAACACAGTTAAACCGACTTAACCCCCGTGTAGACAGTGCTAGGTTGACGGAAGGTGGATTATCTATGTGCCAATGGGAGAACACCTCCTGTCAGTGTAGGTAGTGTCTTTGCTCCGCGGCTGCAGCGTTTTATCTGTAGAAAAGCTCTTTTAAAAGCAGCACTGGAATCTCTACATTACAGCCAGAAAATATGCTTTTAGTCATTTCTAGGTACCCCTTTGAAAAGATTTGTGTATGACCACAATACTGACTTTTAATGAGGCAGATGAAGCTGAACTTACTTTACACTGAAACAGACCATTCACTACTTTGCAAGCAAACAACATTATCTTGGAATGCATTTCAAATATTAATATGGTCATGGTGTTTATCAGTACTTGCTGTCAGGAAATTGGGAACATCAGCATTTCTTTAGCCTCGGGGAAACTGGGTCTTAGTGCCAAGGAGCTGATTTTGCACGGAAAAAGTCAAACCAGTCCAAAAAGGGTGGGGTGAGGGGTGGACAACTATGCTTTCAGTGGAAAGCTACAGTGAACATGTGGTTTTCTCTGGCCTATTAAATATTCCTGTGGCCATACCTTATTCCATACATGGGAATACATTAAGGACACTTTAATACATTGCAATGCTGACTATAGGCCAAATTCTGCCCTCAGATACAAATAGACAACTTTCCATTGCAGTCATGGTGGTATGGGGGGAGAGAGGAGTGTATGCAGGGCCGGCTCTGGCTTTTTCGCCGCCCCAGGCGAAAAAGCCTCCGGCCACCCCCCCCCCCCCGGGGGGGGGGGGGGGGGGGCCCCGGGGGGGGGGCCGCGAGCCCCGCCCGGGGCCCGCCCCGCCCCCCCCCCGCGGCCAGAGCGCGGGGCTCGCCGCTCTCCCCCCGGCGGCCGGGGGGAGGGCGGCCAGAGCCCCGGCGGGGGCTCGGCTCCCCCCCCCGGCGGCCAGAGCGCCGGGGGCAGGGCGGCCGGAGCCCTGGGGGGAGGGCGGCGAGCCCCGGCTGGGGCTCGGCTTTCCCCCCCGCCGCCAGACCTCCGCGCCGCCGCCCCCCTCCAGGTGCCGCCCCAAGCACCAGCTTGGGTGCTTGGTGCCTGGGGCCGGCCCTGAGTGTATGCACATACTGAGCACAGAATCTAACCTTTAGGGTTTGCTCTTAATCTAACTGAAGTGAATGAAGTATAGACTTTTGACTTCAACAGGAGCTGGATTAAACCCTCAATTTTGATACACTAGATGCAAAATACATACCAATTAACCATTAAGAACCAATTAATTTGGTACTTAATTAACAATATACACTGCATTATACTACAATGTTGGGTCAAAGCCTGAGTTCCTTAATTCAGTGTCTGTGCAGGCAAACCATATTGGGCTTGGGATTGATTAGCACAGAATACAGTAATACTGAATTCATTTTATTTAGTCATGTTTTAAATAAAAGATAGGAAAAAACTACAAAGAAAATATGGTTGCGGAAAGAAACTGTTTCAAGGAAGTTAATACTTTTCGCCCTTCCTTCTCCTCGACATCTTTCTCTCCTTTGTTTTTCTACTTTCCAACCCATTCTCTTCTTTCTCCATCATTTTCCACTTCCTTTCCACAGGCCAGAGAGAAGAGTCCCCCTGGAATAACGGCAAGATATATCTGCAGGCAGATAAGAGACTTATTTCCTTCATTTAGACCTAATTTTCCTTCCATTGCTGTAAGGGAGTTTTTGCTGATGACTTCAATGAGAGCAGAATCTGATCCTACTTCCTTTTATCCTTTTATAGTTCATTTAAAAAAAAAATCCATAATTGGGAAGGAGGGGAGTGGAATTGCCCCAGTCTAGAGTACAAATGTGAAACTGACTGGGGTATAAGAATATCCCTACCATTAAAGGAGGGGGAAAAGATTGCTGGGCAGAGGAAGAAGGATAAGAGAAAAGGTAAAAATTTATTTTCACTGAAGTAATAGGCAAAATTCCCATTAACATCAATGGAAGCAAGATTAATGCTATGTCTTCACTGACAAAAAGAGTGCATTTTTTACCGTGCAGATTTTACTGTGAGGTAGGTACGTGAGGTCAACACTCCACCTCTGCTCATGATTATCCTTGCTTATCTACCTCATGGTTAGTGCACTGCCTTATCTCCACTAGGATTTTACAGCAGAATAGCTAACTTGCATTGGTTATTCCACAGTAAAAAAAAAAAAAAAAAAATGTAAAAAAGACATAGCTGATGTCTAAATGAAGGAAGTGAGTCAATAGTTTCCCAGCCCCATTTTCTTTGATGGATTGTTTTGTGGTGGAGGAAAGTCTTCTGCTCTGTGGAACTTGTGTGTTTCTTCTGATTCACTTGAAGAGAGTGAGAGGCTGACATGGTTTCTCCCTTGCTGGCAAGGTTTCTCCCTTGCTGGCAAGCAGCCTGACAACTATGAGTGCAGGAGCTCACCAAGATAACTACAATAGCCAATTAGGGAAACAGGAGGGGTGAAGTAATATCATTCATTGGACCAACTTCTGTTCGTGAGGGACAATAACTTTCAAACTTACACAGAGCTCTTCTTCAGGACCTGAAAGCTATTCTCTCTCACCAACAGAAGTTGGCCCAATAAATGATATTACCTCACACCATGCCCCAATCCCCCTTGTCTCTCTAATATTCTGGGACCAACATCTCTACAACAATACTAGGAGAGAGATGTGTGTGCTCACAGTAAGAACATTGAAGACAGAAACCATATATAGATTATTCAAAACAGCACTGTACCTAAGAATTTGTCATTCAGAGTACAGTGATTTACATACTGTATAGTTAAGTAGTATGCATGTAGTAATTATGTAAATCAGATCACCAGAACCAATTTGAGAGCAAGATAACAACTAGAGAGGGGTGGGGGGAAATCTATACAGTTATGCTTCAGTAACTGCAAAGTATTCTTAGCTCAGGTATTTCATTTTAGTGTACTATAAGATAGTCTTACTGACTGTAAACTTACCACCTTTTGTTTTCTAGGATGCACTTGGGATGACAGGCCAGTTAAAAATTTATCATTTTCTGAAGTATTAATCACTCCAATGATTCAAGAAAGACAACCATAAACAATAGAAACGTTACCAAAACAATAGTAGAATGTTACGTAGTCTTGGGCTCCAAAACAATAGAAAATACTGTAGTTTAGAAAAAACACGCTTTTTAATCAGCATACAACATTTAAAAATCAGTAGCACTCCAGAAGAATCTTGCATTATATATTTGAAGATGCTATAGTAAACAACTTCTTGTATTTGTAAAATAAGCCTGACTGCAACATTGCACAGGGCTCTTGTCTCTGGCACCTGCACCAGGCTCTCCCTTGGAGCTGTAATGGCCTTTCTTGGCCTGTTTATTCATGCAACTCCCACGCTGGATGTTCTGTGGCTTGGCCCTCTGGCCAAACCACATGAAAGTCTAAACCCCTTTGCACAAGCAAGTGCAAATAAAAGTCAAACATCTCCAAACTAATAGCCCTTCCATTCCTCTCAGACATTACTGTAATTCTCTTGCTGCCTTTACCTCAAGGTTTCCCCTGCAGGAGCCTGACCTGTTCTTATTGTGTTCTTCCTCCATTGTTTCCTGTCTGTTAAACCCTATCTCAGGGATTGCTCTCTCTCGCTCTGCCAGAGAGATCCGTCTTCTCTATCATCGCCCTCAAACCTGAGCTCCCTCAGTCTACTTAGAAGGCCTAGCTCTGCCACCTCTGTCCATGAGGCAATTACTTAGTGAGCACAGCATGACTAGCTGGTGATCTTTCCCTTGTCTTGCAGGTGAAGGGGGTTAAGCCCCATCACAACATGTAAAGCACCAAAAGATGAATAGCTCCACCTGTATAAGACCTGTATGTAAAAATATCTATCTTTGTCTAAAAGAATGGAAAGTCCCTATTAAAGTTTGAACAAACAGTATGCCAAAACAGCAGTTTTAATCAGCCAGTAGATTCAATATCAGCTTCTCAATCTTCATGAATTTATCAACTAATGAAAAAAGATACAAAATATAATAAATAAAACTTTTGCCTTGTTGTTGATTATAAAATTGTTGGTATATTGAAGCATAAATATCTTATGAATAAAGTATAGACCAAATTATACCTAAATTGCAAACACAGTAATCTAATATCCATCTAATGCTCTGAACTACAGAAAAAAACAGAAATTTATCAGAAATGATGAATCATTAGTGCATACACCATGCAGTTCAAGAGCCTAGATGGCCAAAACAAGAAAATACTTACTTAATTCAAAGAGCCTTAATTGCAAGAAAAGCACATGAAAAAGCATCACACTATTAGAACTCGTAAAACACACAATGCGTATGGAATAGAAGATTTTTAATCGTTTTAATCTGTAATCTTTGCTATGGAGATATAGTATTGCCATATAAAGAAAACACACAAAAAAAGGTTTATTCTAGAAACACTGAAAGAGGAGTTACTGACAGATAAAGAACATATTGATTTATCAGGCATCTGAAGAAGTGATGATATATAATGACTACTACCACCTAATCTCCTCTTTTTGATTATTCTTTATTGTTTAGTTTAACACAGCTAACATGGATAACAAAGAGATGAAAGGTATCTAACCTGGAGTAGAGAGCCAATATCAGATTTTACAACAAGGTAGGCAAGACCAAACTTTGTCACTAATTGCAAAAAATAACAAAGGTAATTTGTGACTGGTTAAAGAGATTTGCCTGTACAATTACATAATAATGGGCAGTTTGATATAAAATGCCAGTTTGGAAGCTTTTGTAAAGTATGAACATAAGCAAATATCTAAACTTATTCCCTTTCAGAAAGAGAAGGAGGTGGCTCATTGAACAGTGAATAAAGTAGTCAGTTATAAGCAATTAAAGTTATCTAATGAATGGGCCTGATTCATGAAGTTACTCCAGTCTAAGGCCAGTATAGGTCCTTTGATATCACGAATGAAGTAATTCAGTGGTGAATTGAGCTACAGCAGGGTGGTGCAAGGCCCTCTTGGCTTCTACCCCTGCTGTGCTAACAAAGTCACTTGGAAATCCTTGGGTTCAGTAACCACTGGTGACATATAGTTACAGGTTGTGCTCCTACCACCTTTTCACTATACACAGCTTGGGTTCTAGTATCTTCATCCAGGAAGTAAGAGCTATCATTTTGCTTCCTCCCTGGCTTCCTTCCTCCCAGCCTTTTATGTTGCACCAGGCAAATTGGGCGGGCAGCTGTATCCCACTCACCAATTAGGTGCAGGTTTTCTCTAGCCAGCTCCAATTTACTTCCCCTAATGGGAGTTGGCGTGACAGAAGGCTGAGTCAGCAGTTTTTGACCAGTGTCCTGTCACATGGGCCCTATCTCTCTGTCTGTCCTAGGCCTGGTCTACAATCAGGGCCGCTGAGAGCGGGTTCGGGCCCCGGTGAAAAAAAATTTTTGGGCCCCCCAGCAAGGGCGGACCGGCTAAACAGGGCTAATGGGGGCTGAAGCTGGGCCCGGAATTTTTTTGGGCCCCCCAGCAAGGGCGGACCGGCTAAACAGGGCTGGCGAGAGGGGGGGGAAGACAGGGAAGACGGGCCTCGGGCCCCCTTCCAGACCGCCGGGCCCCGGTAATTTGTACCGGCTTCCCCCCCCCGCGTTGGCCCTGTCTACAGTTAAACTCAGGTTGACATAACTATGCGCTCAGGATGAAGGAATGAACTCCTTCATATGACCTTATTTAATAAACACATGCTCAGATAAGGTGAGCTACAGTGCCCCAGGTAAAATGTTGACCCACAGCCACCTGTGCCTACAAGGCCAATAACAGAGGGAAAGAGAAATGAAGAGGAAAAAATCCATTTTAAGATAAGCTCTTGAAAGAGCTGGAGAGTCAGTGAGTGGAAAGATGACAAACACAACCATGCAATATATCCGATCAACTCCTCCTGCACAGTGGAAATGAGAGAGAGAGTGGAAGCTACCAGATCTGGGTATTTTACGGCTGCTGAAAAGCCCAAGGTGAGTGTCACTTTGACTAAGTCTTCAGTATCCCTAAAACAATAAAATGCTTACAGTTAAATCATAGCTAGGGTGAGATTTCAAGTTATTTGCTGAAAAAATGGTACAACAGACCACTTACAAAACAGGTTAAAAGATCCACCACTCCACATAAGGAAGTATGACTCAAGTGTAGTTAAGTCATCATGGGAACCGGTGATTTGCTGAAGGGGGCAGAGGCTGTTTAGACCTGTCAATGATATAAGACTATAATCAAGTCCTGCCTGCCCATTAATAGAGTGGCCTGTCAGCTACCAGTAATCTGAGTATATAAAAAGTGGGAGCTCTTAATGTTTCCCAAAGTAACTGTTAGAGAAAGACATAACTATGAAGAGAAACGACTCTAGGCTGCTTTATTTCAAGTAAGTTGGAAAAGTGCAGAAGGACACAAGTGATGTCTTTTGGAAGCTTGTTCTGGGTAGTGGCGTGTGAAGGCATAATTAGGCCCATTTTACATATGCAGTTATAATACTATTTTTCCTGCATATGAGTTAGTTCATTGCTTGCACAGAACCATTTGTGAAACAAGAACACTGTGTACGTATGCTGCCAGAGCCTTCCTCACCTCAGGAGGCGCTGAACTCCTATGGCAGAGATGCCTGACACCTGTCAACTTTCAAAGCTATCTATGTGTTGCACAAGCCATTGAAATGTGCGACAAATGACTGAAATAGGAAGCAGCAAGTTCTGTTGGCACATTGCATCATAAGTGAAAAGTTAGGGTATTTTAAATATAATACCAGTTTTGAGGTTGGTTTCTCACTGGGTGAACTAATTAAACCAATTTTGCAATAAGTTACAGACCGGGGCAAGGAAGGTTTAAGGGGGCTCCCTGCCCAGCTTGCTCAGGGCCTCAGGTTTTGCACTGAAGGTCCTGCTTCAGCTTCTTGTGGGGAGGAGAGGTTTAGAGGAAAGAGAGTTGATCCTGCCCCAACACAATTAATTCAGCCCACCTACAATACAGTTAATACAGACCCCTCCCTCTGCCCTACCTTTCAGCAGGGCTACACTGGTGCTACCACTGACGTCCTTGCTGCTTCTCTAGGTCCCTGCTCTTCTCCACCCTTTCCCCTCCCAGCAGCAGGGGAGGAAGCCCACTAGCCAACAGTTCCTTTTGGAAGAAGGGAGCAACTTGGCTGCTCTATTTTTTCACTGGTGATGCGGAGGAGGTTGGGCCACAAAGAAATGGAGCCTCGAAGCCTGTGAACCACTTCCTCCTCCACTGCTGTGGAAAGCTGAGCAGGCTGTGTTGTTACGTCCTCTCCTCTCTCATACCTAAAAAATAACTGTGGTCATTTGGTCCCAGAGTGGTTTGCTTCCACACGCAGAGGGCTAGCAGGGTTGGACCCTGTTTCATTAGCAGGGCTTCTGTAAAGCTCTTATTCCTGTGGTACATCAGTAAAGGAAATGGTATATTCCAGTCTCTTTGTTACAAGCATAACTCTCACTTTTCCCTTGCAATACAAGGACACAAGTGACAATGAATGCAAAAAAAAAAAAAAGAGCCAGATCCTCAGGTGGTGTAAATAAGCATAACTCCATTGGCTCTAATGGAGTTATGCAATTTAAACCACCTGAGGATCTAGTCAAATGTACTTCCAACTTCTATCATTTGAGGTGTCAGAGAGAAATGTTATGGTGTAAACTGACAGCCCCACTGCCCCTTTGGGACTGTCCCTATAACTGTAGGGAGAACACTTTGAGATGATATCCGTGTGAATATAGCAAACCTGCCAATGGAGCACTCATGTCAAGGTCACTCATGTTGTAGTGACATTTAATTACAGTTTTGCATTTGATTAAAAAAGACAAAAGTCTGACTCAAACAGGCATGACTAGAAGCAATAGATGCTAAATTATTCTGTATAATTCTGTGATTTCAAAACATGAATTAGCTGATGCTTAAGGCAATGAACTGTTGAAGTTTTAATGTGGAAAGTTCTGCCTATTACCATTAATAAGAGCTGCCCTGACAACTGCTTATCACTCACATGCCAAACAGGATCACATAGACATGCCCAGCAGGACACGGGTAATAAGTAATTAACAGCATCCTCTTTAAAAAAATCTACTTTAACACAAGCCAGGAGTCTTCATACTTCTAAAATTTACTTACAGAAAATAAATAATACATGCTGGTGAATGAAGCCCTGAAGTTCAGAATTGGGCTTAACCTCTGTTTTTAATGTATTGTGCTGAGACGTGACAAGGGCAAGACTCATTAAAATGATGAGCATATCATAGCGGCAGACCAATGAGGCACAGCATAATTATACATTCATTCCAACAGTACATTAACATTACCTTATACAATAATTCTCTGGGATGAAGGAAGTAATTACAGTATATAGTAATTGTTTCAAACGTTCCTGCTAGCATTTGATTAAATTTTTATAGGACGCTGATATACATTCCTCCTATGAAGTATTTTAAAAGGTACTTACAGTGCTACAAGGGGGAAATCAGATGAATATATTTTAGGTAAAATGATGCCATGCAATTATTCTATGTGTAATAAGTTTATTTTGTGGGCTCATTTCATCTGAAGTTATAAACTGCAATTTTACATGTAAAAACATTTGGCTTCTCTTGCAAATGTAGCTGGTGTAACTTAATACCTCTGAACAGTTACTTTTATAACTTTTGCAGAGAGTAATTCTACATTTTAATGTGGATTTCAGCTAAGATTTAATTTAACTAAATTCAGTTCTCAAATTGCCTACTTCTCCTCCTCCCCTTGAAGTCAAAGCGGCTTTTGGCACCAACTTCTAGGAGATCAGGATTAATCCCTAAGTGAACACATATTGCAAGCCAATAAGGTCAGAAGAAAACTATGCAGCAGTTTGACTATATTTACAAGTTACATTTTGTGTTTACACTATTAATAGTCCCTCACCAGATGGAATATATATTTTGCTTTTGCAAAAACTTTTTTTTACAATATGGAGTTTGTCAAAACTATGCTTTAGTGTTTACAATGCAAACTTTATAAATAAAGCTAATATAACAGACTTTAAAACAAATATACATTAAAGGGAATGTATTTGCCTACATTTCTACTTAATTACAAGAGCATTTCTCTTAAAGAATAAGGTCTTAAAAGTGTAACTCCTTATAAATTTTCCTGCTTTGTTTTTTACTCAATGTGTAAATTTGTAATGATAGATAAAAATCATTTTATCTGAAGGGTTTTGCTTAGTGGTCGAAATCTTGGGTTTCAAATACTAGGACTTCCAGACCCATATGTGTAAATGCTAAAAGAATCAACTCAGTTTATTCTCCTTTCAAGTCTGAGATGTGAATGAAGTTTACTGTATTCAGGTTTTTGAGAGGTAACCTTAAAAAAAAATATTAAGGTCTCTTTGCTCTGTGGATCTGATCTTGTGTCCATTGAAGTCAATGCAATATTACTGTTAACTTGAGTGAACATTTAGATATGGTATCAACATTAAGGGCCAGATTTTCAAGAGCAAAGCCCAAGCTCTGAAAGTAAAAATTCATTTGTGTGGGCAGTTGAAGTTGCTGCATAGGAGAAATAGAAGAATTTTAAATTAGGTCTGATTTCTATGAAGGCTGAAAAATTATACATGGTAATTACATTCTCTCTCAAGTCTCTAGGCATGTACCAAACTGAGCCTCTATTTTGTTCTGAACTAGTTTACTGTTTTTTTTCATATTCACTGACATCTGTTTTGTTCTTGGATTTCAACAACAAAGTGGATGGGAGTGAGCTAGGAAAGGGGAATGTAATAGATTTATTGATGAAGGAACTGTGGGTGGGATTCACAAGAGGGAATGTAGGTGCCTAACTGCTACTGTAGGCACCTACATCTAAAACTTAGATTCTCAGAACCCTCCACTCAGCTGTGGCCTAACCCTGGAGGCGTCTAAACTCCTAAGGTGCCCACGTTTCCACTAGTAAAGTCATTGAGGAGCAGGAGCCTACCACCAGCAGTACAGCATTGAACTCATATCTAATTCTTGGTGGGATTCATATTAGTAGGCATTCCCTCCCCTATCTCACCTGCAGGACCCAATCTAGTAGATGTGCTCAGAGGGCACTTTAGATCATGCCTACCAGCTCAGCCCCTCCACCAAACACAGACAGAAGAGGAGGAGGTAGTGGTTGCAGTGCCCTATTACAATTTTTATCTCAATGGTTAGAGCCCTCAACCAGGATGTGGAGACCTAGGTTCAAATTCTCCCTCTGCCTGATTCATAGCCGGGGATTCAAATCCAGAAATCCTATCTCCTGCAGTCGTTAAATTCATTTATTCATGTTTTTATATAATTATCATGTGTGGAACTATTTCAAAGTTTCATTGTAATTTTGTTTCTTACAGGTTATTCTTCTCTGCCAGAGTACAAATTTCCCATATCATCTCTTCTGAAGTTCTGCTGTCAGAATGGAATAGCTAGAGAGAGACTATCTGCTATTTTTAGACTTTTCAAAAAGATGTTTACAGTTCATTGTAGGAATGTGTTGCTCCCTAATCACAAGTCCAAGAAAACGGCAAACTGTTCCCTTGGTAACGAGGCGGGAGTGACCTTGTCCCTGGGTCTGTATTTGGAAAACTTATTGGCTAGCCTGACATCACCCTTGCAGCTAGTGTTCACGTGCTCAAGAGATGGGTTTCTTATTTTATGTAATTGTACACCGCATGTCTTTTTCATGCACAAAAATGTAACCACTAAAGAGAGTTGTAAACAAAGAGGAGAAGAATAAAAACCCCAAGAAAGGTTTCTTCCTAAGAGGCTTTTTGCAGGAGGCTTGTAAAACTCACTAGCTACCAACAAACCTAGTGTTCTGTTTCCTTTCCTGCGTCGTCACCACAGTTCATTGCTTGTAATTTTCTCAAAGTTTGGAAATATAATTTTTCCCCTTCACCAAGTTTGTCCTTTATTGTTTATCAAATATTGACTTTCTCCACTGGGTTTCTAATGAAGTAAAAAAAATAAATCAGCAGGACTGCGTTTTGTTTACTTCCTTGTGGACACATCATTATTTGTCCTACACCTACAGCACCTGCAAGTGGGATAAGTGTTTCTCAAGAGACAGGAAGGAGTTTACAATCCATATTTTAGACATGACATAATGAATGGGAGTACCTAACAGCAGGAAAGGGAAGGATGGAGTGAAGAAGAATGAGAAGTATCACAGATTGCTCTTTTCCTGCACAAATGGGGAGCTGTAGAAGGAGGCTCCTCTGAGGCAGAATGCCTTCAAATACTCCCTACCACCCTCAGTGCTGGTCTGTGGTTAAATGGCAGATTTTTCATTCAAAGATCTCAATGCCTCATAACTCAGGGGCCACTGGATGGTACACAAAACAATGGCTCTTTTTTATCAAATGTTGAATATTCAAGTAGACATGTCAGCAAATTACCTTCATTCATTAGCTTTTAAAATACATCCTTCATTTTATCACCTTTATTGCCAACCTTATTTGACTTGGTTGAGATTTTTTTTAAATAATTGCTGCCTCATTCACTGCAAACAGGTGCATACATCTTGACGTTTTGGGCAGGGAGACTGTGACTTGTCATTTAGGCACACCATGTTATTAGGCTGCATAAACCCCAATGGGGATGTTAGACATAAGCATAACAGGGTTTAAATGAATATATCACATGTGCAAAGAGGAGAATGTTCATTTTAGCCACCCTTTAGCCCCTCCACATCCTTGCTTAGTTCACTATCTCTGTAAGGGACATTTCCGTCACCCAGTTTTAAAACATGCACTTTGACAACTGTGTTCACCTTCCAAAGCAGCAACATGAAAAGGTAGCAGTTCCTTGAATTCAGTATACTTAAGAGGGGGAAAGCTTGCCAAAGTTTGATTTAGAATTAAAAAAAAATCAACAGAAAAGAGGTGACAAATGCACAGGAAGAATCAACAACCTGCAGCCTTGGTCTAATCAGTCAAGAAGTAAATGATTTCACTGCAAAAAGCAAAATAGCCTAGTGCCAAGTATTTGGTTTGTTAAAGATTTAAAACCTTGTCAATAATCAGCTGTAGGAAAAGGCTGTTGCTCAAGTACAATCACTTTACCAGTCACTTAAAAATAAAAAGCAGATAGTTTTAGGGTTTATTTGTAGCTTTTAGCTCATCATATCCTGTCAGTTATTTAAATATTAGCTTTTTTTTTTCTTCTGCACCTGCTTCCTCATCTTAAGAAGCTGGGATTTGAGATGATGGAGAAATGAATTGATGTTAGACTTGGGGCTATATTGCAAAGTCTGTAGGGTACGTCTACATGGCAAAACAAAAATAACCCACAGCAGCGAGTCTCAGAGGCTGGGTCAGCTGACCCAGTGGGTCTCAGTCTCACAGACTGAGTGAGAACATCTACACTGCTACTTTTAGCCCCATAGTGGGAACCCGAGTCAGTTTAACTGGGCGTTTAGACTCGCTGCTACGGGTTGGTTTGTTTTGTTTTTTCAGTGTAGACATACCTGAGGTTTTCAACTCCAGACCTTAGATGTGGCCTGCTTAGAGAGTGGGAGTAGCTGCAACATTTAGATATGGTTCCAAATATCCTCAAAACAGTGTGTTTGGATCTGAGATTTCCATTTAGACCCTTCTGTAATTGATATCACCATTCCGTATGCTCTCTCTCGCCATGTGGAATGGAGAATCAAGCCAAGGATCTTTAATTTCTTGGTCCTCCCAATCACATTCTATGTTTTAGTAATATAAACACTTTGGACCTGATTCTAATCTCATATTCTACTGTAAAATTGGTGTGAAACTCTACAAGCTTCAGTGAATTATCCCAGATTCTCACGGGTGGAGTGAGATCAGAATCAGGCCAAGCCTTTCACATGCTTGGGAATCAGTGATAGCATCACAGTTTAAAAATCACAAACCTTTTCTCATCTGCTCCCAGTAAAGTCCAGCTACCATGCTAGCATATAGCAGTACTCACTGAATTGTCATACCAGCCTTGTTTCTTATCTGATATTCTAGGCTCAAAAAACATCTTCCTCGATAGCAACAAAAACAGAAGATGAGTCAGCTGTAGTAACTAATAAAATGTGGTCTCCACACATCTAAGCCTTCCTATCCATACTACGTGTTGATGCTAAGTTGCTATAAGTCTCTGAACAGCATTTCTAAACATTACAGGGAGGGAAAAGGTTTCAGCTTCACTGATTCATGACTGTGGAATGCTCTTACAGAGAGTTATCAGGCTGATCAATTCATGACTTCTCATTTACACTGGCCCTTTTGAGGCAATATCTTATTAGATTAATTAGAGACAAGTACTGAAGAGACATTGGATGCCATATAGAATATAAATATGACGACTAATTCAGTTGTTCATTACTTTATATGGTACCGCTACTTCCTTGGGATTTTGTTTTGATTTGTTACCATAGGTGAATAATGAATAGAGAATTGGTACCATAAATAAAACTTCTGCAAAGGTAGCATAGGTCTGACATAAGGAGTAGCACACAACTATTCACAAGAGAACCTTATTACTGGGATAGCTAGGATTCAAGGTTGTATCATTGCACTTTCATTCATCCTATGAACCAGCTGCCAACCATTTTCCCCAGAGGACAGCTATTAGTTCCTTGGCTAAGTAGCAGGAGTAGCAATATAAGCAACATTAAACAGCCGTTTCCCCTCTATTCTTTAACTATCAGTGCTGAAATTGTAAGAAGATACGGATCCCAGCCGAAGGGTTGTCTGGAAGCCATTCAAGTGGATATAATTGCAGGAAGAGACCATTAAAAAAAAAGTTTATCAAATTGAGGTTAAATACATTTGTAGCTTCTTATAACTTCTCACAATTCCTGTGAGTAAATGTGCTGAATGATTCAGTAATGGTCTGGAATCTTGGTAAACAGAGTTACTCACTAGCTCACAGGTAGCAAGGTCATGGTGCTGCCCCCACTACTTTCAAATGATGGAGATATGCTTCTTCTTGTGGAAGTTTGATATATATTAGGACAGTACACTACATGGCCTTGATTTAGCAAAGCACTTAAACACATGCTTAATTTACAATACATGAGTAATTCCATCCCTATTCAGAAAAGCACTTAAGCATGTGCTTGTCTTCAATGGGAGTTGTGTGTGTGTTTAAGTGCTTTGCTGAATATGAGCCAAGTCTTCCATATTGTAATGATTTTTACATGTCCCAGTATACATGCAATGAAAAATTCAGAGTCCTTGACTCACACTGAAAGTGTCACTCTTAAGGAATTAGATCTGCAAAGTTGCATCAAATTTTGCTTACCAAGGGGGGACACAAGTCTGTACCATCTCAACTCTAGAAGAAAATAATACATTCAACTCACACATTTATAAGTAAGATGCAATGCCTGCAAGAAAGGGAATATTCCATAACTGTAGTTAGTAGGTAATTATATGGTGGTGATAAGGATCCAAGTCTACTTGTTTCACTCCCTGAAATGGTGAGGGTAACTGACAAGAATTAATGAGATCTGTGTCCTGAGAACCACTCAGTATAATTTAAGATTAATCTAAATCACATAGGGTTGATTCTGATACCCTTACATTGAATAGTACCCTATTCCCCAAATTGTTTCATTTATTTCAGTGGGACTATTCATAAAGTAACTGTGAATAATGGCAACAGAATGGGGCCCAAAGTTTGGATTCAGATTGAGATCCAAAACCAAATTTTTCCATAATCTAGGCGTTTTGGATCCAGAGTTTCAGTTCATGCTTACCTCTAATTGCAATAGGAATTGTATGTGCATAAAGTGCTTCCTATTCTGATAAAATGATTTTTTGATCCAGTGCCACAAGTCCATCCTATCAAAACTGCTATAGCCTAACAAGCCAGAGAAGATCTCCTCTAGTCTAGGCTTGAAGCACTCTGAGAGCATAGTATGTGAGACATCTTATCCTGTTGCTGTCTATGCTGTACCCATATCTGTTTATCAGGTACAGTTCTTCATTAGGGTTGCCAGTTTATAATCATATAATCTGTTTTGCAAACCTCCTGGTGTTATTCTTTACCACTTTATTAATGAGTGACATAGTTAAATGCCAAAAAATAATTTGTTAAAATTATTACAAAGCATTATATACCATAAAGTGGTGCTACCACAAGAAGCGTTATTACAACACATTTTCCTTAAGAGGATGGTAAAAAATAAAAGTAAAGTACTTTGCGGGGACCATGCTACCATTTTGAAGTCCTGTCCTGGAGTTTTACCTTGTTTATTAAAACATTGGTGGTAGCAGACACCTTCCACGTGTTCACAAACAACTTGTCTTGTTTAGTTCCTGTCCACTATATCACAGTAGATGACTTCACAGACAAATCTTCTAGTCTATACTAATGTAAATATCCTCATATTGTCCATATATTTGAATGGGCAATCTATAGAATACAAATGCTGGGACATAAGAACATTTCAGAAACAATTAACATCTAAAAGTAACTTGAGTCCTTAATAATCCATGAAATGTAAATGAAGAGAAATCATTTTCTAGGCAAAGCTGACAAATATATTATTCTTCTCAAAAGCCTTAGGGCTCCTTAATTATGACCCACACATTTATACAAATGCTATTTGAAGACAAGCCATGTTAATCAGCTTTATTGATGATGGCTGTTGAAGTTTATTAACAAATGAGCATCATTATTAACATCATAACTCTGTTAGGATGATTGAACATTGAATACATAAATGCTCTTCATGAGTCTCCATTAAGTACAGTTTTAGACATTATGATTTTGTTCCAGTAGCAAGGGATATAGTGACTGTTTCTGATCTTTTATAAAACACACACGCTATCCCTCTTTACTCTCAAACTCATTAGGGGAGATCCTGCTGTTCTTTGTACCCATCTATAAGAACAAATGAGGAATGAATAACCTGTCTCAGTAGAACACCTCAGGTGCTGCATGCCTGAAATTCTAGCTGCAGACTACCTGTTCTACAGACTACCTGTTCTACAAGCATTATGGCCCCTCACAAGGTGTACAGTAACACTGGGAAGTACTGAACACACTCCACTTCCACTGTGGAGTGTGTTCAGTGGGAGTTGAAGGCACTTAGGAGTTCTGTCTCAGCATCTTGCAGCAGCAGCTCCAAGTGAGCTCAGCTATGCAGAATAAAAAGGGAGCACGGGCACCACAAAAGTCCCTTGTAGGATTGGCCTCCAGCTTCAAGCTACAAACAAAGCAAGCTTTTCCAGGCCCATCCACTTGCTGTTTCTCCCACCTGAGCCTCCAACCTCCCTTCTCCTCCAGGCAGTGCTGAGATTATTGGTGCTCTTTTGCTCTGACCGTGCTCATAGCCAGGCTCACATAATGCACGCAGAGAAAGTAGTCTGCATTTTTCCAAGACCCACAGCATTGAGGAGTATCTATTCAGGGATGCAGATCCTGAGGTGTGCTTCTGCAACAGGTTATTTATTTCTCCTTTGTTCTTGTCCCTATTATTTTATTAAATTAGAGGGATTTTGGGGGATGTGCGTGCATGCGCAAAAGATCAGAACTAATGGATATATCCCTTGCTAGTGAAACTAAAACATATGTCTAAACTGTACTTAAACTCATATACAACATTTATGTATCATTTAGTGTTCAATCCTGCTGAGTTAAGATGCTAAAGAATCTCATTTGTTGTTAAACTTCAACAACCATCAGAAACAAAGTCCATTAAAGTGACTTGACATAACACTTTTTGTGTAAATACCTGAATCATAATTAAAGAGCACAAGGGATTGTGAGAATAATAATGTATAAGTCAGCTTTGTATGCAGTGTAGTTGTATCCGTGTTTGTCCCAGGATATTAGAGAGACAAGGTGGGTGAGGTAATATTTTTTATTGGACCAACTTCTGTTGGTGAGAGAGACAAGCTTTTGAACCACATAGAGCTCTCCTTGGGGGCCTCTCTTGGATTCCCAACTCCAAAAGGGAGTGGAGGGAAGAGAAATATGGATCACTGCTTCCAGCATGGCCTCATCGATACTGTAATCACTCTTCCCACAGCTACAGGCATCACTGTTACAGGCTGCACTAAGAAATAACTCCTTCGCCCTAGCCTCTGTGCTAGCAGTGCTCTTTTATGCTGTCCTTGCACCAGGAGGATGCCCTGCAGCTGCTAAGGAGTGGTGCCTCCCTGACCCAGTACTGCCCCAGGCCTTGTTCTGGTTTAGCGTGAAGTCTATGGAGCTCATCACAGCTTGGTTATTCAATATTTTTGTTAATGATGTGGATAATGGAGTGGACGGTATGCTTTATGAAATTTGCAGGGAGGGTTGCAAGCACTTTGGAGAGCAGGATTAGAATTCTAAAGGACCTTGATTATTGGAGAATTGGTCTGAAGTCAACAAGATGAAATTCAATAAAAACCAAGTGAAAAGTTCTGCATTTAGTACTGAAAAGTCAGATTTTCCCAATACAAAGGGTTTAACATTCTATATCAGGACTAAAAGATGCATGATTGGCCAGGAAGAAGACACTTAGAAAAAAGCATAAAAAATGTGGATGTTTAAGTGGCAAAAACAAAAACTAAAGAACCACACAACAAACAGCGACAACATCATCTCTAAATTTATAAATACATAGTTCAATAGAGATGGGATTAAACCAAAACCTCAGGTTGGGATTTACATCTCAAACCTGTATCTAAAGTAGGCCATGTTCGGTCATCAAATTTGGACTCCCAAATGCCGGGAAGATTTGAATTTTGAACCTGCAAGTTCAGGAGGGTTCAGTCTGAGATTTTGGTTCTGTCTATTAAAGATCTGCAAAATTGAGATTCAAATCCAATCCCAGATTCTGGATATACAGGGTTTAGGCTTAGATTCATCTCTAATATTTAGGTATTCACTATGTGCCTGATTGAAAGCTCATTGTAGCCTGGAGAAAGAGAGCCATTGACTTCAATGTGCCATGGACCAGGCCCTATCTGCAATTTCTCATAATAGAAAAAATCAAAAGGATATTTAAGCTATTTACAAAAAGACCAGCTATCTGACATTTTAGGTTAGTAAATTCTGCTGACCCTCTAATGATCCAAATAAAATATACAATGAACTGGACAGTACACCTCTACCCCAATATAACGCGACCCGATATAACACAAATTCAGATATAACGCGGTAAAGCAGTGCTCCGGAGGGGCGGGGCTGCGTGCTCCGGCGGATCAAAGCAAGTTCGATATAACGTGGTTTCACCTATAACACGGTAAGCTTTTTTGGCCCCCGAAGACAGCATTATATCGGGGTAGAGGTGTATTTGGATGTTGGATAATGATGCTTGAGTCATCATAAACAGGAGGAATTAGATTATATCAACCTAAATGAAATGAGTTTAACCCAGAAGTGAAGATAAGGGATGACCAGAAGTTAAATGTACACTGTTGGGATAATCCTTGAGCTTTGGAGATCCTGTTATGGTGATCTGAGCCCTGGTTTGATCTCTCTTTGAGCAAAAAAGTTACTGTTTTGCTGGGAGGGGGCTGTCTCAGGAACCCCTTAGTCAAATAGCCCTAAATCTGGTCACTAACAGAACCCTGCATCCCCATGAGGCACACCAAATTTCAAGGCGATCTGAATAACCATATAGATTTTAGAGCACTTAGGGTTACTCTTTAAACAGAAAGCTGGTCTTAACTTTAACTATAGCAGAGTGATAGCTCTGCTATAATATGTACTACTGATAGAAACAAATCTGTTTTCCCTTTGCCCTTTTTTAATTATTATTACCCTGCTCCTTTCTTTCTAATCTTCTAAAAACTAAATCACATTAGGCAAGCTTAAAAGATTACTCTATTGGCCCACAAATGCCTATTCCTTTTCTTTGACTACATCAATTCCAAAAGGTATAGGCATTTATTCATTTTGATGTTAATTTGTTTCAGAGCAGCTCCTTTATTACCTATGCTTTACCATCCATGAAGCCAGTATAATTTAGTTATGTCTTCCCTCATGGGAAAATTACATTTAATACTTCAACAATTTCATATTTTTACATTCCCCTTCAATATAATTTCTGACTTCACCTCAAATTATTTTAATTTCTTCCTTTTACTGATGTGCACCTAAATAAGAGCAAAACAATTATAAATGTGGTGTCATTTATATTTAGTTTAACCTCACATCCTTTGCATTCTGTTCAACACATTTTTCAGGGCTTTGTTTATTTATGTATTTAACTCTTGACTCAGCTTCAAAGCAAACCCAAAGGGGCAATGTTCCAGAACCTGTCTATGTTTTCCCTTTTAATAGTGGAGAGCCCTTCCCCCAGGTCATTTCCCCCTTCTGCCCCACTAAAAGGCATCCATTTCAGCTCTAGTTTATTTTATACCAGGTAATGTTTTGGTTTGTGTTTGTATCCTTTTGGTAGCAGCCCTCACATAAGAAATGAAGCTAGTTGCAGAGAAGATGAGTAGGGACCAAACTTCATGTGATGTGCCAGCTTCTTAAAAAAAAAAAAAAAACACTTAACATCGTATTCAAGATCTAAAGGATAGATTTTTTTTAACATTTAGTCTCCTAAATCCAACTGAAATCAATAATTCACTCATTAGACTAATTGTAATAGTGTGACTGATACAACAGTGACCCTCTCTTCATCTGATGAGGACTAGATTTGTCTCCACTCAGGGAGATTGGATGACTTTGCACCCAAACTCAGATGCATACCTAGAAGTGCTATGTTCTGTCATGAAGACACTGGGGCTGCCTTCCACAAAACTATGAAACCTCATAATTCTTATATCGCTGCAATATATTCTTACACACTCAAAAAAATCACTAACCACTAAAATTCCTTTCATTTGAATTTTTGCACAGACCTGCATGTTTTGTTTTTTCCCCCCAGCCTGAATCTGGCTTGGGCCTAAGCCAGGGAGCTCCTGACCACTATGAGACAATAGTTCAGACTAGTCAAACTGGCTTTCATCCATCTCTTATTTATGGGGCTACCATTTTTTCTTTATTGAAATACCTACCTGCTTTCCAGTTCTTAAGCATCAACACAACACAGCATATGGCAGGTGGACTGGTGACCTACTTTGAAACCATAATTCTGCCTTTAAAAGGTGTTCAATGTAACTATGAGTATTTTCCTTCTCAGAAGTTATCACATGTATAACACATTTCTTCCAATACAAAAGCGGCTTCTGCCTCAAAAGACCTGAGGCAAGACATCAGGTACATGAAGACTGAGATACTGGGAGATGTTCACATGTATTCACTATTGGGTTTTTAACATAGCAGCAATGCAGCTTAATTTTCTGGTAGTCAACAATCATAGGCTATTTCTAACAAGGTCTAACACTGGCTCCCAGCAATGGTAACTAGCCATGCCTGAAAATATACTTGTTCTGACATCTCATGACAGGAATGCATTTGTGCCATACTTCTATTTTAACACTACAGCATATGCTAACGAACAACCTGGAGGCCTCAAAAGAATGTTTGTGTCTCCTCTTTTTATTTTTTGAACTTTTCTTTTTTCCCCCCAAATGTTTATGATTTTATATAAATATTCTATTCAAATATGGAAGGAGATTCAAACATTTTGGCATATGAAAAGGGGTCTGCCTCAGCCAACCACTGATTCTTTCACCTTATACTTCAATATAAGGCTGCATAGAGAAGTCCTTCTTAGAGTAAGCCCCATAGCAGGGTCACCTGCCACTTCTGCCCAGGGTGGTTGTCTCTTCTACAGTGATTTTTCCCCCCTCTACTTTTCCCTAACTACATGTCAGCCCCTCTTTGAGGCCTGGTCTACACTAGGACTTTAATTCGGATTTAGCTGCCTTAATCCGAATTAACCCTTCACCCGTCCACACTACAGAGCCAGTTAATTCGAATTAAAGGGCCCTTTAAATCGATTTCTGTACTCCACCTCGACGAACGGAGTAGAGCCTAAATCGATTTTGTTAATTCGAATTAGGGTTAGTGTGGACGCACACCACCGAATTACTGTGTTTAAGTTAATGGGGTAGTGTGGCCGCACACCACCGAATTAATGTGGTTTAAAACCGAATTAAGGTGCTTAGTGTGGCCGCGCACAATCGAATTTATACAACCTGTTTCCCAAATTCGAATTATCTAAATTCGGATTAATCCTGTAGTGTAGACATACCCTGAGAGAATTAGGTAGGACTGGAAGAGCTTGGGAACATGTTAGAGACTAAAACAGTCTCAATAACACATGACCTGTTTGCCTGAGGCCTCCCCTCTGTCACTGATTGTTGACACATACTGCACTGCAGCAGAAAATACCATATATCTGCATGCTCCCTAGGTGAATCCACCCTTCCTGGGATGATTTGCTTGACTGGGTAGAGAGGCAACCCAGCATTAACTGGATGCAGGTACCGCTCTTCCTCCCAGAATTTTCTATTGGAGGAACACTATTCACTCGGTATCAGAGGAAAAATGAAGCCCTCTGACTTTGAGGATCCTGCCTTCTTCCTAGGAAAGATCAGAAGAGCTTCTTCCTTCAGCAGCAGTCACAAACCTTACTATTTCCAATCCACCTGTGGAAGGCAGAATGGCTGAGGTCACCCATATCCCAGAGATCTGTTCTAGATTAACAAGCAACAGCTGAACAGGACAGTCCAAAACAGAGGAAACACTGGGCTTAGGTAGCACATCAACTCAGTAAGCGAAGTACACAGACTTTTACCTGCTGTTTTTAGAAACTTAGTGTTAGAGCCCATGAGACAAAGCTACATTGCATGTCTGTGACATACTACATAGTTTTAAAAGAAGCCTTCCACTGGAAGGCTTTTTCCCCCCCCAAAAAAGCTTTGATATGAAAATAATCTCCAATTTAAAGCTACAACACAGCACATTTGGGAAGTACTTATGCAACAAACTGGTAAAAGCTGTCAATGACAATACATTTGGGGAGGGGCAACCTGTATGCGCATAAACTTTCAGGTACATAAAGGGAGGGAGACCTTTACTGTCACCCTTATGAAGCAGTGTAGGAGCCAACCATAAATTAAAGTCCCTGAGTTCTCTGAGCAAAAGGACTACCCTAGGCTAGCAACAGCAGTCATCCTGGGCACCCCAGTGTGACAAGGGTTTAGGTTTACCTCTCCTTCCCTAACAGGCAGTAGAACTGAACCAGGGTGTGGTTGGAAGTCAATAGTGCATCCTTTCAACAGCTAGCAGAGCAGCCTTTCCAGCATGACCTCCCCAACAGCTCTTGGAGGAATTCTAGCGCACAAAATTCCTGCAGCCAACACAAAACCTCTTCCAATATCTTGTTCCCCTCCCCATGTAACTTTAAACCACAGGCCCATAATCTAACCCATAGTTTAACAGAAGACCTGAAAAAGACAGTGGCAAAGTATAAAGATAGGAGCCATTTGCACTAAAAATAAGTGTGGTGAAATTACATTTCCACAAGGACTGCTTGGCAGCAGCTGGAATCTATTATACAACATCTTGAGCAGATGCGAAGTGTCTCTCACTGGGAATACTGCTAGACTGCTTCAGGGTCTGACAAAACCAGGTTTGCAAGATGCAGAAGTCTGATAACATTATATTTACACCACTGAACAGAGCATCCTGTGTGTGGAACAGTGGGCTCAGTGAGGTACACTACTTGTTTCTGCAGTATTGTAATTACCAGAGTTTCAGTGTCATGTTTTCCCAGGCGCTATATAGACTAGAAGTTTCCAAGTGGATATATTTATTATAAACACACCAGGGACTGAATCATAGTCTTTTGCTTCTGTCTTTATTTCATGTCCTCAGTATTTTTTTTCTGATGTTTGAGGCAGCCTATATGTGAGACAACTCTGAGATCATATTGATGAAATTCAGTGCTGAAAGGAAACAGCTTAAAATGAGGAGTTAAGGCATGCCACACCCTCTGCTTCCTTGGAGTCAACATCAATAAACCAGTCAAACAGAAGATAAAACTCTTCTTTCATGTTCCTAATGCTTTAAGAGGAAAGATGGTCTTGTAGTTAAGGCACAGAGTCATAAGGTTTGGATTCTATTCCCAGTTCTACCACAAACTTTCTGTATTAACATGAGCAAGTCACTTGATATCTTTGTATCAGTTTTCCCATCTGTAAAATGGGGACAATAAAACCTACCTACCTTCTGGAGTAGTCCTGAGGCATTATTCATCAGTGTTTGTAAAGTGATTTAAGATCCTTGTTGGGAGGCACTTTAGCAGTACAGTTATTATTGAGCTAGCACTTTGATACTGAAGTGGATTTTGAGATCCATGTCCACAAGTTAGCACTTAAAAGTATTGAAGAATGAACTATTCTCTGCTAGCCTCTGTGGTGTCTGAATTGGCACATCAGCTTTCTGCTTCTGAGTAGAAAATTGCCAGAGCTCACTTCTCCCCCAGGCTTTCTGCATCTTGCGGGTGTAACCTAGAATTGCTGGATAACAGGGAAGCCATTTCAGTTTCAACTTGGAAACAACATCAGAAGTCTGCTTAAAATGGCCATGTGGTTAACGGTGGCTCTCAGAAAAACTTGTTGTAAGGAGGTATTATTAGAAGAAAGTTGAAGAGTGTGAAGGTAGGCAGGAGGGGCCTGAAGAAAGTTCTGGGTAGAGATGGCCAGGAAACTGTCTTATACATTTCAAAACAAAGTAATTTAGAACTGAAAAATTAAGCTTTTCATTTAAAATGTATCAAAACAGGATATTGTGACAATTCTGAATTTTATTTATTTATTGCACTGGGGTTTCATCAAAATCAACCCTTTCCCACAGTCTTGATTTTGCTGACTCAGCATTTTCAGATGCAAAATTTTGTCTGAAATTTCTGACTAGCTCTAATTCTGGGTAGAAGTTCTGGAGTGAAACAAGAGGAGAGAGAGTCACTTTATGGATAATTCTGTTTTCATTAATTCCAGTTTTGCCAACACTTGTGATTGAGACTTGCAATATTTATTGTTCTCAAAGCCTCAGCTGCCGGAATCAGGTTATTGCCTAAGAATTCCAGCTTTTATTTGTTTATTTTTTTAAAGTTTCTAGCACACATAGTTGCAGAAAGAAGGTAGAAAATGTGACCCCCTAAATGATATAGGACCAGAAGGCAAATCAAAAGTACCCACAATTTATTTTAAATAGGACTATTTTAAGCCAATCATGATTTTTTGGAACCTGATTTGAATGCTTGGGATTAGTGATACAGAATTTCATTGTTCAACGTTAGAAAGTGACTGATTCTTTACCACTCTCATATAATACAGAGTATGGACAAAACACCCCAAAGTCTACACTTTACAGATAATAAAAGCATTCACCCTGTTGATGGCACGGGCATTTTTTTTTTCAGAAAAATTATGATGCTATCTTTGGCAATATATCATTTAATAATCTTGATCAGAAAAGAATGATTTTTCTTCCATTAAACTACCACATTCTGTTGAAAGTGTTATTGATCCAGTAGGCTGTAAGACCAAGAAAAAAAAATCAGTGGACTATTCCGGTTCCACATGTATGCTCTGTGGGTGATAGGGAATAGTAATAGTTCAGTGTATTTAACGTTAATACTCAAGCTGGCTACAACTTTTCCACTGGCATGGTTTTACTGAAAAATGTCAATTTTTCATTAGGGAAAAACCTAAAGAAATATTTCATTTTGGGTTAGCTTGAATCAAATTGGAATATTTTATTGTTAAACTGATCAAAATATTGTTTCAAATCAGTTCAATAAAACATAAGCAGCATTTCCCTATTAGCGCATTGCCTTGTAGGAATTGTTTGGACCCCCATTCTCTCCTATGGGCTTGGCTTCCCCAAGGACTACATCTCCTATAACGCAAAGTGTGTTTTCTCTGGTTGAACTGAATAGTCTATTGTTGGAGTCAGCCCAACAAGGGGTTTGGCCCATGGAGAGGAATTGGGGCATCAGTCTCCCAGACTACAACCCTCCCTGAGGCAATGCACCACTGTGGGAATGTGCAGTTTATTATTGAACTAATTATATAACCAAGATGGTTTGGGTCAATTCAGTAAAGAAAAGCATTTAGATTTGTGGAATGTCAAACTGTTTTTCAATCAACATTTCTGAATGGGAATTTCTATTCCCCCCAAAACATTCAAAACCTTGGGACAAATGCAAATACTGAAGTGTTGTAACTTACTGTGGGATAAAAATTCTGAATTTTGCTCAGTGATAATTAATACCACTTGCAGGCAACTTCACTCAAATAACTGAAATCACAGTATCAAATGCAAGAGGGAAGCTGGCTTTATACTGAGGGTTGAACAGTTGCCTAAAGCCTCCAATAGAAATTGGCCAATTACCTACTAGCATTTCTCCCAGAGTAGACTAGATTTCAACTTTCACACAATCCCCATGTATAGAGTCCTCTGTACACTCGTCCTTAGTGCTTTGCACAGCTTTCAATGTTTGGTACTGGACCAAAATTATTATACCCAGTGCTTATTGTCAGACACATGCATAGTTCTTTCCTAAGCATATGGGTTCATTGTATCAATGTGCTTTTTCATGGCAGACAGAGCAGCTAGCCCACCACTTTCTAGAGAAATTTCAGTTTTACAGAACTCAGTGAGAGATATTTTGAGACTGAGAAATACTCCCATGCACTTCTACTCTTATTCACCCAGTATATCCCCAAAGATTCATAAACTAGGCCTTACGTTACAGGTAACACTCAGAGTGGCTGATTTTAAGCAATGACCAATCAATCAGTGCACACAGATGGTAGTCAAGTGAACATTTGATATCCATATTCAGACATCAGGATCTGAATAATTCTGAATTTTTCCATTGATGCTGGATCCATGTACAAATCAAATCTAGTTCAGGTATTCATGTGTCACTACTTTTAACTCTTTTCATACTGGGCTTCTAATTTGAATAATTAATCAAAACAGATTCAGAGGCTGCATACATAGATGGGGTTTGAAGGACATATTAGCCAATAGTCCATAACACCAGCATCTCGGAACTGTAATTTTTTGGGGGGGCGGGGGCTATTTTTAGAGGAATTTTAGCAAAAAAGAATGTTATGGCTTTAATCCTGGTTATTCTAATTCAGGGGTGAAAGGTATGGATCAGTGGTAGCTGCAGGCGCTTCTTCACTGTGTGTGCGTTATTGTGTTACAGCTGATCAAATAGTATTTGATAGTCCAAAACTGATGAATTTAGGCCTTTTCTTAGCTTGACAGTCATTTGTGAACCATTCCTGATTTCTGCAAGTGCATTTGTTGTTCATGTGTATTCACTAAATGATTTTCAGACTCTGGTTGGTTTGCAAACTGTTCATGAGCTATTCTCTACAGCAGTGGTTCCCAAAGCTTTCCCTGCACAAATGGCGGGACAAGTTTGGGAATCACTGCTCTACAGCTATCTGTTGTTCACTATTCATGGTGTGTGATTGGTCACATGGGTTTGTTTCTGCTCCCTAATTTTAACAGGATGACAACAAATGGAGAATAGTAAAGATATGTTTCTGGTTCAAAAATTATGAAACATTGAGAATTTGCCAAGAAAATAGTCATCTAAATTGTTGTGAATAGTTAATAGAATTATCCCACAAAAGGCAATTGGGGAAATTTATTTAAAAATATGTCTGGAAAGCTGTTTCTTCTCTCCCATCCTCAACCCCCACATAATTACTTGACCAGATCTAAATCAAGGGATAGTGGTAGCTGTGGGTGTGCAGAGGGGCTGAGGAGAGCCATTTTTATGGAAAGAAAGTATTGCACAATGCAGTACAAGCTACCAACAATCAGAGCAGGTCAGAAAAATTCCACTGAAACACTTCTTCCTTTAGAATTAGCCAGTTCAGCATGCACAAAAATTTGCAGAAACAATTCTATTTCCACAGACTTCTGATGGACCCCAGGCAGCTCCCAGGACTTCCAGGATACCCAGCTGCACAGCAACCAGGGACCATATTCTGTTTCACAAACACCACATTTTTAGTGTATTCTAAACATACTGCCGTATATGTAAATATTGCCGAATTTCAGTTCCACAAAAATTAGAGTTTCTGGCTTTTTGTCCTGCTTCAGGATGAAAATTATTTCCAAAACCTCAAAATTGAGGAATTAAAAATTGATTTCCCTGCCAGCTTTACAAAGAATACTGATTTCTAAACCACTGTAAATGTCACATTGGAACTATAGAATTAGGAATGTCAAGGGTGTGTGCACAAAATATTACACCCTATAGCCTGATCCAGCCCTTGAGGCACTGCAGCCGAAACCTACAACTAGCACTACATTTTCTTTATATGTGTAGTCAACAGCAGTGAGAAATACAGCAGGTTGTTCAGTATGTAGTGCATGTATCTTTAATACATCAGCCCATGTTTTATATATAAAATTAGAGCATAGCCATGTGCTTCTTGTAGGTTGTCTGTACATCCAAGTGTGACACTGGCAGACCAGCTAACCTGTGTGTGACCCATAACAACTAAACAAGAGGCATTACAATTATCAGGACAATTCACTTGCATGTGAATTTCAAAGAGATGTACTAGACCAGCAATCATTAACCCATTCATTTGTAGAAATAGAAATCAAGGGGAGATGCTAAATGTGTTTGTCTGTGTACCTGTATCCTGTTAGACATTTACCAATGTAATCAAATTAGCTTTTAGATGCTAACTCCTTTTCATTTCTTAATTGCCTTACATTATGTATGTTACTGTTCAGTTAACCTTAAGATCAAAGATGTGAAATACTGCAGGAAACTAATTATCTACATTGTCTTCAGCTTATCTATCTCTGTTATAATGAAGGACTGGCTAATTGCCTTATGCAAATGAGTGTTACTAGATTACCTGTGTATGCATAGGAAATTTAATGTTAACTTCAAAGAGGTGGGTCAGTGTGTCTTCAGCAAAAAATAATCCTCAATCACATGCTGTGCTCAAACCACTTAACAGCCTGCTTCAGCTATAAAACCTCAGGCCTGATCTGTCATCTCTAGTCTGCTGAATTTTAAACAGGGAAAGTTTAAGCGGTGGGACTGAGATCTCCAAGTCGTTATTTGGAATACCCTGGGAAATGCATGGAAAGATTCTAACAGACTTACATCTAAGCTGCATTTGGATTCTAACCTTTTGGGATGATTCCAGAGAGACTTTTGCAAACTAGTAGACTCATCCATCACTGCTACAAATCTGATATAAGGACTTGCAAGCTTTTGTAATGTATATAATTGTTTAATCATTCAATAACTCTTTTCTTTTATTAATAAATCTTTAATTAATTTACTAAGGATTGTCTGGCAGTGTGATATTTGAGAAAGATCTGAGATACATATTGACCTGGAGATAAGTGTCTGATCCTTTGGGATTAGTAGAACCTTACATATGGTGAATTAGGTTTTCAGTAACCCCTCACTATATAAAACCTGTTTGCCTAGATGGGAGCCAAAGGCTGGAATGCCTAAAGGGGGCTGTGTTTGGCTTCTTGTCAACCAGTGTGGTGCTGCAGAAGTTCTTTTGATACTGGTTTGGTGATTCTAATTATAGAATAAACCACCAGTTTTGGGGAATTGTCTGCCCTATTGCTTGCAGTCTGCCCTGAGTGTGGTATTCTCAATGTGGTCATCCCAGGGACATGGTCACACTAACTACTCAAATGGTCCTCATCATGTACTGTCTGATGCTCTGGTGAAAGGTGCCTGAAGAAAACTCCTAAATCTAAACGGAATATTTTAATTCTCTTGAAGTCTTCCTGTCTGATATCAGGAAGAGAACAAAAAATAATTCATACTGCAAGTGATTCTGAGCAATACCTGATCATTATATGCAAAAGGGACAGCATTAGTCAATTATCAGTTATACTGTACTTTTGTGTCATTTGTTAAAAACCATTCACGCCAAGCAAAACAAAGTTTAATGTTTCTGTTACCAATTTTGAAATCTGGATTGTGTGAAAATACATTTTGGCATTAGAAATATTTTTTGATTTAATTAAATCCCTGTGATTTGTTTGTCATTGGCACTGGTCATGGATGAAAACCAGATTTAGACAAATTTCAGAGTAGCAGCCATGTTAGTCTGTATCCGCAAAAAGAACAGGAGTACTTGTGGCACCTTAGAGACTAACAAATTTATTAGAGCATAAGCTTTCGTGGGCTACAACCCACTTCTTCGGATGCATATAGAGTGAAACATATATTGAGGAGATATATATACACACATACAGAGAGCATGAACAGGTGGGAGTTGTCTTACCAACTCTGAGAGGTCAATTAAGTAAGAGAAAAAAAACTTTTGAAGTGATAATCAAGATAGCCAAGTACAGACAGTTTGATTTAGACAAAGTTTACTTACTAGACAGCTGACATACAGCTCCAAGAAGCAGCTATTTACTAGGTATAATCCAGGAACCCCTCAAAGTCCGCTAGCAAGGGGACTACAAGAATATCCCAGTTCTGGTACGTACATTCTGGTTCACCAAAAAAACGTGGAGTCTTAAGTGAAAGCCAGGGTCAGGCTGGTCATTAATATTATTGTGAAACGTACATAGATTATGTATGCATACTGATAATATGTTCCTAAAATGTATCAAGGCTGAATTGACAAACAGGTTTTCTGGCAGACAAAAGAAGTTGATTCACCTGTCTCTCTATCAGCATGTAAACTAAGCATTGTAAGTCAGTACAATGGAAACTCCATTTACCTCCATTGCATCCGAAGAAGTGGGATGTAGCCCACGAAAGCTTATGCTCAAATAAATTTGTTAGTCTCTAAGGTGCCACAAGTACTCCTGTTCCATTTACCTACAAAGTCAACAGTGGAATGTGAAATCAACAGGGAGGTAGCACACTGGAGAATAAGACACAGATGATTATCCTGAATCTGGGTACAGACAATGAATTTTGGGGGAATACAAGGAGAAGGAAAGAAAGACATCCTTTTATCCTGCACCTAGGAAGTAATTTGGCAGTGAAGTTAAAGGCATGAAGATAGGATCATAACCTGCCCTGGCTGAAATGCTACAGAGAACATTTGAAGTGAGAACCTTTTAGACAGAAGTTTAGCCCCTAGAAATAGTGTTATGATTTTGTTTTTATATGTAACCCATTTGTTTCCATAATCCTTACTATCTTTGGAACCCTGAATTTTGGTAATAAACGTATCATTGTTCTCACTATAAATATCTCAGTACTATGATGTTGTTCAATGACCTGATCCTGAACTGAATCATTCAAGCTAGTGTGTTCACTGTTCCCTTGTGGACAGCAGACCTGGTATTTGTATGAGTGTTCAGTGAATAATGGGCTGGACACTGCAGGGGAACACTTCAAAGGGCTTGGAAAGTGAGTTAGTTTTCCTGTCTTTCCTTGCTTTTGGTTGCTGTATGTGTCTGTTTTATCATTTGCTATATGTAGTTATCTCCCCTTGTTTTTATAGCTTACTATTGGGGTGATCTTGAGAGGTGATGTATACTCACAGCTCTTCCAGTGAGGCTCTATTTGACCAGAACTCTACATATTGGACCAAATTTCAGCCTCAGTTACATTTAAGTGAAACCAGAGATAAAGCTGGAGGAGTTGCTCTAGATTTACATCCGTGTAACCAAAACCCAGTACCTCTAAGACATCCTTTAGAAGTTCAGAATTCATCATCAACAGTATTCTTGTCACTTTCTGGCTACTGGGTTTGACTGTGAAAGACTAGAATTCTTCAGTCTTCAAAAGGGCTGAGTAAGGGCAGGGGCACTTTTCAATTGGACATTTAAAAAACAAAGTAAAATGGGCCCAAACCTGCAGTCTGACGTGCAAAACTACTCATGAATTGAGTGGAGCAGAAGCTTCTTTTCCCTTTTTCTATTGGCAATACACACTTCACAGTGAGGCCCAGGAAAGGGCAGGGAAGAGGCAGAGTGGGATCAGACTCTTGAAACAAGAAGCAGATGTTAGGGGGGGAAAGTGTTGAAGTAATATTTTGTTTCCCATTAGCCAGTTATTTCAGCATGTTGAATGCTCAGAATGTGTACTAACAAGCCACACTTGTGTGATGAGAGAAATCAATAATACTGGTTAACTACAGCAGTAAATCCCTCATGGAAAAAGGAATTTTCAACCTCAGTTATTTTAAATGCTAATCTGACCGACTCATTCTGGTTTAATAACCTACAAAATTGTATTATATAATCCCAAGCTATTCCTAATAAAGTAATGCAAAAAAATGAAATTAGTTAAGTTCCTTTGCCTTCTTGTGATCTTAAAGAGACTAATTTCTAAAACCAAAATCTAAAGTAAAACAAATATGCTGTTTCCAACTATTGCTAGTATTTGTGGTTGAATTCATATTGATTTTAATTACAGGATGATAATGGTAATGATGAGAAGCTGTTACCATCACCGGTTCAGCAGTGGCAGGAAGCCTCTTGTAGATCAGACTTCTGTGGCCACCAATGTGACCATTGTATTAAATCTAGCTCAGAGTAAAACTAAATGGCATGCTATTGAAATCTCTAATGACCACAAAAACCTTGTCTGTACTAGGACTATTATTTTTACTGCTGGTGGAACTGCACTACCATTAATTGGATGGCTGAGAATGTTGCCACCCCCAGCCCCATTGTGGACAAGGTCTATTCATGCAGCCTGTGTCTGCATGCCTGGTAACTCCTCCACATGCAGCAATACCATTATCTTTCTGCTAGCCGAGCCCAAGTGACCTTCACATTGGGGATCATAGAGTGTGCAGGGCAAGAGAATGCTGCTCTTAGCACAGTTAGGGTGACAAATGTTTTTAAGTTACACCAGTTTGAGTGGGGAACATGCTATCTAAAATGGCTGTACTCCTGACTCCTTCCCCCTTCAAGCAGGTGGGTCATACCCCATTACGTCACATGCTAGTGCCTGAAAGTAGTTGGTGAGGAGGGGCTGTGGATGGCTTTGTGGCCTTGAGGAAACATTCCATGCATCTATATTTTCAAGGCAACCTACCCAGCCCTCCTGCTTTCCATCATACTACATGATGAAGTGAGCATAGTGGGCATAGAGACATTTGTTGATTGAGAAACACTGGATTATATACTTGCCTATTAATTATATCTCCTACACTGAATATTAATTATCACTTGCTTTGCAGTAGGGAAGAGCCCTTAAATTACTCTGAAATAAAACATTTCTCAGATATTAACTACCTTGAGCTGCTGAGATTTGACATTGTAATTTTGCCCTCAGCTACTGTCAGTCATATTCATTGCCACAGAATCCAGAAAAATAGCCCTTAGTAGTGACAGCACTGTAACACCACTATAACTTTCCCCATAGGAGATTGCTGCCATAATCATCCTGGGATCTAGCAGTCTGGGATGATTCAGCAGAGTAACACTACTGTTACTCTAATTCCATCCCGCACTTTTCTTACTTGATGTCATGGGAGCTAGAAATTAAAGTACCTGTTGGTCTATTCATGATAAGTCTGAATAGCAGTAGTTAACAGAAATGAAGACTGCTAACTTTCCTTCACAGAAGGAGCTATACTACCTATTCCATTCAATTTTAAAACTCTAGCCCTGATTTTTTTCCCCTCCTATAAAAATATTTAAACTTAAGTTTTCCATGAAATAGACAAACACAGAGCCAGGTATTAAACAAAGTAGTGATTCACATTCAGAGTAACTATGTGCCCAATCCGTCAAACACCTGACTTGGGGCTTACTATCACAAGGAGTCCCACTGAAGTCAGTGGGATGCCTCACAGTAGTTAGCATTATACCAGGCAGGAAGGCTTTGACTGTGAAAAGTAGTTATGCATGTATCTCTGTTCAGGACAGCACTCAAACACATTCTTAAATTTAACCATATAGAATAATAGAAATGTAGGAGTAGAAGGGACCTTTGTAGGTCATCTAGTCCAGTCCCCTGGACTAGATAACTGGCTCTGTGGATGAGGGGAAAGCAGTGGATGTGTTATTCCTTGACTTTAGCAAAGCTTTTGATACGGTCTCCCACAGTATTCTTGCCACTAAGTTAAAGAAGTATGGGCTGGATGAATGGACTGTAAGGTGGATAGAAAGCTGGCTAGATCATTGGGCTCAACGTGTAGTGATCAATGGCTCCATGTCTAGTTGGCAGCCGGTTTCAAGCGGAGTGCCCCAAGGGTCGGTCCTGGGGCCGGTTTTGTTTAATATTTTTATTAATGATCTGGAGGATGGTGTGGACTGCACTCTCAGCAAGTTTGCAGATGACACTAAACTGGGAGGCGTGGTAGATACACTAGAGGGTAGGGATTGGATACAGAGGGACCTAGACAAATTAGAGGATTGGGCCAAAAAAAACTTGATGAAGTTCAACAAGAACAAGTGCAGAGTCCTGGACTTAGGACGGAAGAATCCCATGCACTGCTACAGACTAGGGACCGAATAGCTAGGTAGCAGTTCTGCAGAAAAGGATCTAGGGGTCACAGTGGACAAGAAGCTGGATATGAGTCAACAGTGTGCTCTTGTTGCCAAGAAGGCTAACGGCATTTTGGGCTGTATAAGTAGGGGCATTGCCAGCTGATCGAGGAACGCGATCGTTCCCCTTTATTCGACATGGTGAGGCCTCATCTGGAGTACTGTGTCCAGTTTTGGGCCCCATACTACAAGAAGGATGTGGAAAAATTGGAAAGAGTCCAGCGGAGGGCAACAAAAATGATTAGGGGTCTGGAGCACATGTGTCATAACTATAAAGGGAAGGGTAACAGCTCTCTGTGTACAGAGACTCCAAATCCTTTTACCTGTAAAGGGTTAAGAGGCTCGGGTAACCTGGCTGACACCTGACCCGAAGGACCAATAAGGGGGCAAGATACTTTCAAATCTTGGAGGGGGGAAAGGCTTTTGTGTGTGCTCTTTGTTTTAAGGTGGTTCGCTCTTGGGACTGAGGGGGATCAGACATCAATCCAGGTTCTCCCCATCTTTCTAAACAAGTCTCTCCTATTTCAAACTAGTAAGTAAAAAGACAGGCAAGGCGTCTTAGATTCACTTTGTTTTCTCAACTTGTAAATGTACCTTTTTACCAGAGTGTGTATCTTTGTTTGCTGTACTATGAACCTAAGACAGAGGGGGGTCCTCTGAGCTCTTTAAGTTTGATTACCCTGTAAAGTATTTTCCATACTGATTTTACAGAGATGATTTTTACCTTTTTCTTTAATTAAAAGCCTTCTTTTTTTAGAACCAGATTGATTTCTCCTTGTTTAAGATCCAAGGGGGTTTGGATCTGTATTCACCAGGAGTTGGTGAAAGGAGGGTGGGAGGAAGGAGGGGGGATGGTTAATTTCTCCTTGTTTTAAGATCCAAGGGGGTTTGGGTCTGTGTTCACCAGGGAATTGGTGAAAGGTTTCTCAAGGCTTCCCAGGGAGGGAATTCTTGTGATGGTGGCAGCGGACCAAAGCTAAGCTGGTAGATAAGCTTAGAAGTTTTCATACAGGCCCCTACATTTGAACCCTAAAGTTCAAAGTGGGGATCCAGCCTTGACAACATGACTTATGAGGAGAGGCTAAGGGAACTGGGATTGTTTAGTCTGCGGAAGAGAAGAATGAGGGGGGATTTGATAGCTGCTTTCAACTACCTGAAGGGGGGTTCCAAAGAGGATGGAGCTCGGCTGTTCTCAGTGGTGACAGATGACAGAACAAGGAGCAATGGTCTCAAGTTGCAGTGGGGGAGGTCTAGGTTGGATATTAGGAAACACTATTTCACTAGGAGGGTGGTGAAGCACTGGAATGCGTTACCTAGGGAGGTGGTGGAGTCTCCTTCCTTGGAGGTTTTTAAGGCCTGGCTTGACAAAGCCCTGGCTGGGTTGATTTAGTTGGGAATTGGTCCTGCTTTGAGCAGGGGGTTGGACTAGATGACCTCCTGAGGTCCCTTCCATGATATTCTATGATTCTATGATTCTTTCCTCATAGGTCATGTTTCTAGACCTTTAATCATTTTTGTTGCTCTCTTCTGGACTTTCTCCAGTTAGCCCACATCTTTCCCAAAGTGTGGTGCCCAGCACTGGACACAGTACTCCAATTGAGGCCCTATTAATGCTAAGTAGAGTGGAAGAATTACTACTTGTATCTTGTTTACAACGCTCCCGCTAATACATCCTAGAATGATGTTTCCTTTTTTTTTTTTGCAATAGTATTACATTGTCGACCCATATTTAGTTTGTGATCCACTATAACCCCCATATCCTTTTCTGCAGTACTCTTTCCTAGGCAGTCACTTCTCATTTTGTATTTGTGCAATTGATTTGTCCTCCCTAAGTGTAGTACTTTGTATTTGTCCTTATTGAGTTTATGCTATTTTACTTCAGACCATTTCTCCAGTTTGTCAAGATCATTTTGAATTTTAATCTTCTCCTGCAGAGTGCTTGCAACCTCTCCCAGCTTTGTATTGACCACAAGCTTTATAAGTGTTGTAGCGAGGAGGCGTGGTGTCCCTCCCTGACTGATGGGGAGAGAACCATGACTGTCCCCTGGTGGGCAGAACCGGGACACCCACGACCGCCCTGCCAGAGGCAAAGGGGCAGGACAGGAACTGAAACTATAAAAGGACGGCAGAGGCTGCTATACTGCCAGAGACCGGGAGGAGCTGCTGGAGCTGTTATCCAAATTATTTGTGAAGATATTGAATAGAACCGGACCCAGGACAATCCCTGTGGGACCCCATTTGATATGCCATTCCAGCATGATTGTGAGTCATTGATAACTACTCTGAGTATGCTTTTCCAGCCAGTTGTGCACCGACCTTATAATAGATTTGTTTAGGCTATACTTCTCTAGTTTGTTTGGAAGGCCTTGTGATACAGTATCAAAAGCCTTGTTTAACAGTTGTCCTCAATAGGGATACTTTCCTAAATCATGGCCTAAATATTTCTAGAATCAGGCCTTATGCTCATCACCATGAAGATTACTAAAAAAAAAAAAAAGTCCTACATGTGAAGAGACTACTGTGGATCTCAAACTTCAGAGCAAGATAATGACCTATGGGCAATTCCTGACCAACTGACTTTAATTGCTTCATAGAATAGCAAAGATCCTGAGATTTGATTTCAGATTACTCTGAATCTACTTTGTAGATCTCAAGTGCAAAACACCTTAAAAACAAACTTCAAGGCAGTAAGAGCTGCCAATGATGCACGTGTCTGTATTTTGAAAGAAAACTTGACCTGAGCATCTTTGAAAGAAGGTGTTTTGTCTTCATACTTAGGGTTACCATTCATCCGGATTTACCCGGACATGTCCTCCTTTTTGTGTTAAAAATAGCGTCCGGGGGGGAATTTGCAAATCACTAAAGATGTCCGGGATTTCCCCCCCAGGCAGAGCGAGGCGCGGCTGGGAGGGCTGCAGGAAAGTCAGCCGCTCGCATGGGGCTCTGGCAGCCAGAGCCCTTCCCCCGCAGCTTGCCGGGCTGGACTCTGGAGCAGCTGTAGCGCTCCTCCTCTCCCCCTCCCTCCCTGCATTCTGAGCCGGCCGGGCCGTTTGCATCGTGCCTCGGCAGCTCCTCCTCCCCCCCACTTCTCCTTCTCCCCTGCTCCCTCGCTCCAGCAGCACTGTGCGGGGGCAGGGACCGGGTTGTGTGTTGCGCTGGGGAGCGCAGCCACGTGTCCGGCTCCGCACAGAGCCCAACAGGGTAAGGGGGCCAGGGGGCAGGAGAAGGGGCAGGGAGGTTTTGGAGGAGGCAGTCAAGAGACGGGGGGGGGGGGGGGGGAGTTTGGGGGGGGGCTTTTTGGGGGGGGGTGGAGAAGGTTTTGGGCAGTCAGGGTACAGGTAGGAGGTAGGGTCCTGGGGGGCAGTTAGGGTGGGGGAGGGTCTTAGGAGGGGGCAGTTAGGGGACAAGGAACAGGGAGGCTTAATGGCTCTCTTAATGGCTCTCCATGCGTCTCTGGACCCTCTCAGCTGTCGGGCTTGGACAGAAACATTGCCTGAGGGTAGTGAGAGAATGGGTTATCGGTGAGGTGGGGGTGGGCGTGAGCCCGGTCAATAGGGGCAACCCCTACCAAGATCTGAGCCTTTTCTCACACGCCCGTTAGAGCTCGACATTATGCTGTTTGGGACCCCTCTTTGAGGAAAGCCTCTGGATTGCAAGTCCAACCGCTACCTCCTCGTGGTGAGAGCCGGTAACTGGCTTGAATAGCCAGGCGGATTGCGGAGGACGAACCCACATCCCACATTCAGTGGGGTGTGGGACGGGGTTGGGCAGCCCCATATGGTGCCACATGGATGCCCCCCTGGTAAGGGTAGCCTCCCCCAGGTACGGGTTGACTCCCCCTGGTAAGGGTTAGATTCCCCCTGGTAAGGGTAGTCTCCCCCAGGCACGGGTTAGTTTCCCCCTGGAAAGGGTAAGTTTCCCCCAGGTACGGGTTAGTTTCCCCCTGGAAAGGGTTAGTTTCCCCCTGAGAAGGGTAAATCTTTTAGCTATGGAAAAAAGTAATTTATATTTTTATACCGGATTGGCGCTGGACCGGGTTAATAACGCCCCCGCTGTTGGCTTTGATGCCCCGGCTGACAGTGTTAAATATATTAGGGGTGTGATCAGGGTCGCTGGACCAATGGATAAAATGGTGTGGACTATAATGAAGTCTCATGAGCATGAGAGTGAGAATCAAGTCCTCCCAGTGGAGCATGGAGCGGAGGTAGAGGAGAATGTTTGTGATGATCATGGTGAGGAGATTTTATCTATCTTACCGATGGTTTTTACAAGGGACACTTTTAATGATTTAACTATGGAAAGTTTCAATCCAGATTTTAAGTATTTAAGTACATTTGATGATCCATATGTTAGCGAATCGGGATATCTTAATGCTCATTTAGTTAATGGGTCTAGTTTATTAAATAGTTTTAGACCAAGTACTGATTTTAATAGGGATCGTAATAAGGATCTTAACAGTACTGGTAGTAATATAAATATATTAGAAAGTAGTTCGTGGAAGGATGGGGTTTTTTATTTAGAGTATCCCGTTGATAGTTTTAATTGTCCAATATGTCCCCAGATATTACCAACATTTGGTAAATGGGCCAAACACATTAATGTGGTTCATAAAAGTAAAGCCATACGAGTTGTATGTAGTAAATGTGGAAAATCTTCTCAATATCATAATATAGCTTGCCACTACCCCAAGTGCATACCCAAGAAGGCGGATACCCCAATGAAGAGCCATACGTGCTCGGTCTGTGGGCTTGGTTTTCATACTAGATCTGGATTGAGCCAACACTGTAGACATAGACACCCTGCTGTGAGGAATGAGCAAAGAAAAGAAGATATGGCTGCTAAAAGTAAGATCAAAGAGGGATCGACTAGATCTCGTATATGGACCAAAGATGAGGTTGCGCAGCTTATACAGTTGGAAAGGAAATATATTGGGAAAAGGAATATAAATAAATGTATTGAGAGCGAGATGAGGACCAAAACGAATAAACAAATATCAGATAAAAGACGAGAATTAGCAAAGAAGAAGTTAGTGGTAACAGGAGATAGGGAGGAAGTGACTGAGGTAGAGGACATTAGAGTAAATATATTAGAAATTCCGCCCCCAAGAGAGAGGATTTTCCCACTAAAAGGACACCCAGAAGTGGATTTAGTGGAGAAAATATGTAAACGGGGAAAACAAAGTAGGGAGGGAAGAGAAATAATAAATAATTTAGGGGAAATTGAAGGATTATTAAAGGAGGATTTAACAAAAGCTCTCGGTTGGGCAATGTTGGAAAAATTATGTTATTCATTAGTAGAGGGAAAGGACCCTAGAAATGAAAGTCAAATAGAGTTGAGGAATAAAGGAAAAGGGAAGATGAGAAAGGAGGGGAGAAGGAAGCAATTTAATGCAATTAGGAGATATGCTACAAAGAAAGCTAAGTATAAATTCTATCAACAATTATTTGATAAGGATAGAAGAAGATTGACTCGCATTATAATGGGAGAGCCAGATAAGGCTAAGTGTGCTATCCCTATGAAAGAAATTGAGGAATACTATGTCAATATTTTGGGAACAATTGGACATGGTAATATGATAGGGTGGCCATCATCCACAGAGAATGCGGATAATGATATATTAATGAGTCCGATCTCTGTGGATGAGATTAGAATAGCTTTAAGAGAAATAAGAAAAGATAGTGCTCCTGGCCCAGATAAAGTAAAAGTGAGCAATTTGTGGGATATTTTTAATTTAGACTCCTTAATACTTACAAAAATTTTTAATATATGGTTTCTAAATAGACAGGTACCAGATGAATTTAAGAAAAATAGAATGATTTTAATACCAAAGACACAAGATGAGGAGGAAATGAAGAAGTTAACATCTTGGAGACCATTGACAATTGGGTCAGTTTGGATTAGAATCTATACCAAAATATTAGCAAAAAGACTGGTGGAAACAGTTAAGATATGTAGTAGACAAAAAGGGTTTATATCCGCCCCTGGGTGTGAGGAAAATATTGCTATATTAGATAATTTGATTAAAGGGGCTAAACGAAATGGGAATGAAATTGCAATAGTGTTCGTAGATCTGGCTAAAGCATTTGATTCTGTGGGACACGGACATATAATAGCCGGGTTGAGAAGATTTGGTATAGATGAACATTTTATAGATATTATTAGGGACCTTTATGATAATTGCACAACTAGGGTATGGGTGGGTGATGAAGCTACTGAGTCTATTTTAATTAGGAGGGGGGTCAAGCAGGGTGACCCGTTGTCCCCAATTTTGTTTAATATTGCTATGGATCCCCTTTTAACTAGATTAGAAGTAGAAGGAAGTGGTTTTTATGTTAAGGGTAATGGTGTCACGTCATTGGCTTTTGCCGATGATGTGGCAATTTTAAGTAGCTCATATAAAGGAATGATTAAAAATTTGGGTATCTTAGAGGAGTTTTGTAAAAATACTAATCTCTCTGTTAATGTGAAGAAAACAAAAGGCTTTCATATTTTAACTAAACATAAAACCTATGTAGTTAATCCTAAGGATAATTGGCAGATAGGGTCAGAGGAGATTGAATATGTTCAACCAGGGGATTTTGAAAAATATTTAGGGGCTAGAATAGATCCCTGGATAGGTGTAGGGGGACCGGTACTTAAAGAAAAATTGAAAGATTGGAGTGAGAATTTAATTAAGGCCCCATTAAAACCGGCCCAAAAAATATTAATTTTACAGACATATATCTTACCGAAGCTATTTTATAATCTTCTTTTAATAGAACCCCCTTTTAATCTTTTAGACGATCTTGATGTGTTAGTTAGAAAAATAGTTAAAGAGATTTTACATTTACCTCAGTGTACCACAGATGGGATATTTTATTCTAGAGGTAGGGATGGTGGTTTAGCTCTCACTAAGTTTAGTGTGCAAATCCCAAATATGTTAATTCGTAAATGGAGGAGACATATTGTCTCGAGAGATGATTGGATGGACCTATCTTATCTATATGCAGGAGAAAATCTTGTGGATAAAATATTGTCATTTAGTGCAGTAACATCTCATCCCAAGAAATGGAGGGAAGAGGAATTTTTAAGATGGTCGGAACTGAGATGTCAGGGAATAGGGATAAAATATTTTAAAAATGATTTAATTAGTAATTCGATTTTTAGAAACTCTAGTAAAGTTAAATCGTCAGCGTATATCGCAGCATTGCAGCTTAGGGCAAATATTTATCCTACTAGGGAGACATTAGCAAGAGGAAGAGGAGGTGTGAATGCTCTTTGTAGATGGTGCGGTAAAGTGCGGGAGACTGTTCCCCATATCTCAGGACAATGTTATAAGACTAAGAATGCTAGGATAAAAAGGCATAATAGAGTAGTGTCTGCAGTTGTAGATAAGGTTGGTAAATTAGGGTGGAAGGCAATGATAGAGCCCCATTTGAGAAATAGTAAGGGTGAGTTAAGAAAGCCGGATATTATATTTATAAAAGGAGATACAGCAGTGGTGGTTGATGTTACAGTGCGATGGGAGGATAATGCCGGAAGTTTGGAACAAGCCCACAGTGAGAAGGTGGCTTATTATCTTGAGTTAGAGGAAGAAATTAAAAACTTAACGGGAGGTAAAAATATTCACTTCTTTGGTTTTGTGCTTGGGGCGCGTGGCAAGTGGAGTGAAGGTAATAATGATTTGTTACAATTATTGGGAATGGACAGAAGTAAAAATTTTAAGGAGAGTATATGTAGACTTGTTTTATATTCCACTATTGGTATGATGGCTATATTCAGTGACAGGTAAAGATCCCGGAGTTTCCATTCCGTGTATCTTGCCAAAACTAAATTTTAGCTATTTTGGTTTCCATGCTCTAAATTTTCAAATTTTTAATATTGTTTTGAACATTAACTTATTTAGTGTCATTTAATATCTGTCCTTCAATAGAATGGTTTTAATTATATAATAAATACTTATTAATGGATGAAATTCCAATTTAAATTATTAGTTTATTTTTTTTTTTAACTACTGGATGTGGATGCGGACTGGCCGCGTATAATAACCAGGAAAGGGCAGGTAGTCACGCCTGTACATAAATAGGGGGTGGGGTTCTGGAGGGCAGTTAGGAGCAGGGGTCCCAGGAGGGGGCAGTCAGGGGACAAGGAGCGGGGGGGGTGTTGGGAGTTCTGGGGGCAGGGCTGTCAGGGGGCAGGGGTGGGGAGAGGGATCGGAGCAGTCAGGGGACAGGGAGCAGAGGGGTTTAGATAGGTCAGGAGTTCTGGGGGGGGGCTGTCAGGGGGTGGAGAGTGGTTGGATGGGGCGTGGGAGTCCCAGGGGTCTGTCTGGGGGTGGGGGGGTGGATAACGGTTGGGGCAATCAGGGTACAGGTAGGGGGTAGGGTCCTAGGGGGCCAGTTAGGATGGGGGGAGGGTCTCAGGACGGGGCAGTCAGGGGACAAGAGGCAGGGAGGCTTAGGTAGGGGGTGGAGTCCTGGGGGGCAGTTAAAGGCAGGGGTCCCAGGAGGGGGCAGTCAGGGGACAAGGAACGGGGGGAGGGTTGGGAGTTCTGAGGGGGGCGGGAAGTGGGAGGGGCAAGGGCGGGGCTAGGGCGGGGCTCCTCCCGTCCTCTTTTTTTTGCTTGCTGAAATATGGTAACCCTATTCATACTAAGAAGTCAACTCGATGATACTAAATCTGCAGGACAAAACCTTCCTCAACTGTCAAGAGTCCCCTTGAATACATGAAGAGAGAATTCCCTTGAATAGTGTGAACTTTAGAAGAGAGTGAACTTTTAGAAAGCTGTCCCTTCCAGCAATGTCAAGTCTTCTGATATAGTCCAGTAGGCTTTTAATTTTCTTTATTCACAGGGATCCCAGCAAGGTAATGTGAAAAAATGGGAGAACTTCAGTTATAAACACCTCAAAGGTCTCCTTTGAATCAGCAACTCCTTCCTTCCCACACTTGCTTCCAGGTTGTGTGGAAGTCAAGATGATTAGTTGCTGGCCAAAGGCCAGGGCAAAATGTATGATTGGATGCAGTGTGTGATAAGATTTGACAGTTGAGTGAAGTCTGAAGGGATTGTTCAGTGATATTAAAAACTGAGGAATTTTTCTACCCACATCCACCTTAATTGGTAGTTGCATAACGTAAAGTTGCAATGGGTCGGCTTTAAACTATATTTCTGCTTATAAAAAAAATTTCCAGAGAAAGAACATGCACCTTGTTCCCTTTTCTATGTGCTCCACCCTTCTTTAGTGATTCATACCCCATATCAAGTTGCTGATTATTTTGGCTATTCCTTTTATTATTTTAAAGGAAACAACTCGTACTACAGCCATAAGGCCAAACTCTGCTCATCTTACTTACACAAGCAGTTCTATTGACAAAATTAGGGCTACTTGTATTAGTAAAGCAAGCAAGATTTGGCCACTGTTGCAATAAAACTATATACTTTTTGCTGAGCCAGGCAGTCTGAAAATCCATCTGATCCACATCTCATCAGAAACACTCCAAAATGTATTTTAATTACAGTTGGCATTTCTAGACCTCTTAATGAGGATAGCATAGGTGCCGACTCCATGTATGCTCTGGGGCTGGAGCAGCTACAGGGAAAAAATGCTGAGCACCCACCAGCAGCCTCCATATCAGAACCTCCCTCTTCCTCCAGAGTCTCCTGCCTGCCGGCAGGCGCCACCAATCAGCACCTTCCCCGCCCTCCCTGCGCTTCCCCCCGCCGCAATCAGCCAGATCCGGCCCGCGGGCCGTAGTTTGCCCACCCCTGGTATAAATGAGCATCACTATTGCAAGAAAAATACAAAACTGAGAATAGCAAATAGAAATGATTCTTCCCCTAGCATCACATTTAAATAAGAAGAGTTGGTGAACCACAATGGTTAAGACAATTTGACTAAAACAATTTGGCTGAAATCAAACAACATTAAATGTATATAATTAAAATGAAAAATTAATTTTCTTCCCAATTTCCCTTTTCTGCGACTAACACTGCCAATGCTTCCCTGTTGGCCAGTTAACAATATACCTACCTGTTGCAACATGCTTCAGAATTAAGAGCAGAAAGCAGAGTATTTTCCCCATAGCAGGGATGGGCAAACTACAGGCCGGCCCACTAGGGAGCGGGGTCTGGGGTTTGCTCCACTCCGGCGCTCCAGGCGGGGTGCAGGCTTGGGGGCCGCACCTTGCAGCTCCCAGAAGTCACGGCACGGCCCTGCTCCGGCTCCTATGCGCTCCAATGGCCCCACTCCAATTGCCCCCTCTGGCACTCCAATGGGAGCTGCAGGGGTGGTACCTGTGGACGGAGCAGCGTGCAGAGCCGCCTGGCCACCCCTCTATGTTGGAGCCAGAGAGGGACATGCAGCTGCTTCCAGGAGCCGCTTGAGGTAAGCGCCACTCGGAGCCTGCACCCCTGAGCCTCTCCCCAACCCCCTTCCCCAGCCCTGATCCCCCTCCCGCCATCTGAATCCCTCAGTCCCAGCCCAGAACACCCTCCTACACCTCAAACTCATCATCCCCAGCCCCACCCCAGAGCCCGCACCCTCCAGCCGGAGCCCGCACCCCACTCCCCCACCCCAGCCCAGAGGCCCTTCCTGCATCCTGAACTCCTCATTTCTGAGCCTACCCTGGAGCCCACACCCCCAACCAGAGTCCTCACCCCCTCCCGCACCCCAATCCCAATTTTGTGAGGATTCATGGCCCATCATACAATTTCTATTCTCAGATGTGGCCCTTGGGCCAAAAAGTTTGCCCACCATTGCCCTACAGCAAAGCTCCTCCCAACCCAGGTAGGTCACATGATCTTTTTGGTATAGCAGCTGCCCCGACTTCTTGCCCCCATTGGAGTCTCATAATCCAGCTACAGGGAGCCTATTGAGCATGACCAAAACTACCACACCCAATTCCAGCAACTTCTGCGAGTGGAATGCTAATTGTGCATTTGCAGAGCAACAATGGCCCAGACAGAATTGCCCCCCACTTCTCTCTACATCTCTTAAAGAGATATCTCCCATTAGGCATGTGGGTTACATTTAGTTCTCAGATTACTAGGTGGGGATTCAAGCTGGTTCTATATTGTGATGTTAAGAGGAACCCCTAGATTTTGAATCCAGCACTTGTTGCTGCTGATACGCCCTGGCAGAAGGGTTACACATAAAAGGAGTTAATAATATTTTAGGTGGTATTTTAAGCTTATGGGCTATATTATGCTTCGAGTCACATCCATGAATGGGGGCAATGCAGAGTTGCACTGAGAGGCACAATCATTCCTTGAGCACACAATGTGGTTGAAGAGTGTGCAGTCTGCTCCTCTGTGTAGGTCAGGCCAGTATAAGGGCTAAACAGGGTTTCAGGGACTGTGATTATGCAAAGGTCAGGGATACGATATGTATGCAAGGGAAGCTACTTGTTCTGACTCTATTATTTGTGTAGGTGCAATCTAGGCATTGAAGTAATTTTTTTTAATGACTGTTCAACCAGTCCTAAAGCATCATAGTAATTGGCTTCTAGTCTGTTGCATTGGGCTCTCTTATTTCCAAGATCATAAACAAAGTCACTTTTCAGCAAGAAAAGTCTCCTAAAGAAAGTGCAGGAACCCCGCTTGTTCATTGAAAACTAGACTGAACAAAGCACTCAAAAATCCAGTGGAATCTCAAATAGCCAAATGTAACAGGAGCCACAAAAGTCATTTGCATATTGAATGTTTTGTAAGTGGATGAATCACTCATATGAGCTGAAGCCACGATTTCTGTGCATAAAGTCTATGCACTAAGGTGCTGATGCTCCGCAGATTTCTGTCATAAAGAAGCTCTGTTTCTCTGGTGTGCAGATGAGCTATGCTCACTGCTGGTTTTATGCCATCTTTTGCATTTCCCCCAGTCCTGCAACTGACTGACCTAGGGTCCAGCTATAGAGAACTCAGTTACGAATAGCCCAAAGGAGTGTTCCAGCATCTGAGGATTATCCAGGAATTCAAATGCACTGGCCATGCCTCCTTTTCTCTAGGAATACCATCATCCCCCAATATTGTTGCCAAAGGTGCAGCCAGATTTCCCTAGAGCATTGTACTGCCCAGAGAGACTCCCCTATACTGAGAGTATCATTTGCAGGTTGAATCCATGGAGTTTCTGGCTGCTTTGCAGCACTCTGTCATTGCTGTTTTGTACAATCAGTCAAAAAAAGACTTGGGAGGGAGATACATGACCCTCTTTTGGAAATAGGGTTTTTGCTTAAGTGGCACTTCGCTAATCCAATACATAGGGCACAAGACTGAAAAGAAGGAGGCAAAAGTTCTGTAGCTGGCTTTGTTGCTAATTCATTAAGGAACCCTTGGCAAGTCACTTAGGGCCCTATCCTGTCAAGTGCAGAGAACATTCAACTTATATACAACTAATGGGAGTTGGGGTGCTGAGCACCTTCACATGATCAGTCTTTTTAAACTCTGTGCCTGGCTGGCCATCTTATTAAAATAATTAAAATATTTACTCCCTTTCGTAAAGCAAGAGGTCGGAGGATGCAAGAACAATTCCAGCTTTTTCATTTACACATATGTAAGCAAATTTGGCTTGAAGTGTGCTATATGAATGGAAAGCATCAGCACTAATATTAATCAAGATTCTACTGTAGACTGTACCTTGGCAGGGAACTAGACAAGAAATACACACAAAGCAATAAATAACTGCTATTAATTTAGGGTTTTTTAAACTACATATTCTAGAATACAAGGCTAAACATTTACAGTGGTTACTTCCACTGGAATCTCTCTCTCTATATATATAATCACCATATCATGCCAGCTGGGAATAATTTTTTTTCCCCAATGGAAACGTGGCAGCAAAAACTCCCAAGATTGTGTCTTTACTGCCTGCCACGGCTATTAGACCTTTGGGAGATGGCAAAGTCTGAGTCAGCATGCAGGAGTAGCAACTTTAGAGGCCAGAGATTATTAAAAAAATCATCCATGTAACCACTTCAGTGCCCTACTTGGGTCAATAGAAATCAAACCTGCTGTGGGTGCGCCTGCCCTAACTCCTTTGAACAGTCCTGCAGAGTCCAATCCCTGTGAATTGAGCCCCAGAGGATTGTCCAACAGTAATCAACACACATATATTTACCCTGTCATGTAAGACCTAAAGCAGGCCACGGACCCTATTACAAGAAATGGGGAAAGTGTTGATAAATGAGAAAACTGAAGTCAAGAATGATAAGAGAAATACTACTGTAAAGCAATTAATAATTCTTGCAACATTTTCTAGTACTGCAAAAACAAACAGAAACCCCCAAGAGATAAGTCAAGGTGGGAAATAGAACATTATTTCTACAATTAATGGAAATTAATTTACAGGAGTCAGTAAAATTACTTGAGTATTAAATTAGAAATGGATGTTACTTACCTGTAACTGGAAATTATTTGAGATGTGTGGTACCTATCTATATTCCACACGTGGGTGAACATGCACACCATGCACCCTAGTCCAGAAATTATAACAAGCAGTGTCTGTTGGCCCCTAGAGGCACAGTAGTTCTCCTCATGCTCCAGACTGAGGGCACAAGAGGTAGTGTGGGCTAACACCTCTCCAGTTTCTCTTCTTACCGCAAATCCAGAAGGATCTGAAGCAGGAGGGGATGGAGCGTGGGTAGTGAATAGAGATAGTAATCAACATCTTGAAGAACTTCCAGTTACAAGTAAGTAACCTCCATTTCTTCTTCAAGTGCTAGTCCCCATGTGTATTCCACATGTGCGTGACCGATCAGCAGTATTCAGACTAGAGGGGGATGTGAAGAAGCCAGCAAGAAATACTCTTGAAGTATTGCAGTTCCCACTGCTGCATCTGCAGCAGAGGCTTGAGCTAGTGCATAATGTTTTGTGAATGTGTGACTGGAACTTCAGGTAGCGGCTTTGCATATACCCAGTAATGGTACTTACTGCAGTGATGCTGCAGAGGCAGTTTGTGCTCTTGTGAAGTGTTCCCTTACCCCATCAGGTGGAGGGATATGCACTAATTGATAGCACACAATGATGCAACCAGAAATCCATTTAAATATGCTCTGAAAGATTATAGCTTGTCCTTGTGACATTTCCATTATGGCAAGAAATAGCCTAAGTGATTTTCGGATAGATTCAGTCCTCTGCAGATAGAACGCTAATGTGCATCTGACATCGAGGGAATGAAATTTCCTCTCCTCAGCAGAAGCATGGGGTTTCAGGAAGAAAACATCTAAGCTGACAGCTTGGTTGACATGGAATTCCAAAATAACCTTGGGGAAAAAATTTAGGATGTAATCAAGGAGAGACCTTTTCCACGTGAAAAACAGTGTATGGTGGATTTGCCATGAGGGCTTCCATCTCACTCGCCCTTCTGGCTGAGGTAATACTACTAAGAATGTGACTTTCATGGAAGATGGGACATGGAGCATGTTGCCAAGGGTTCAAATGGTACCCTGGTGAGTGCTGCTGGTATGAGATTTAGTTCCCATTGAGGAGTGAGGGCTGCAGGGAAGCCTCCCCTTGCTGCAAGCCTGCATTACACTGTGATACTTGGTAAAGGAAGAATAAATACACACATGGTGAAAATGTTAACAACTCAGTGTGTGTTCGTGACTGTGAAACCACACAAACTGGCCAGGCAGTGCAGTTCAATGGGTACTGATGGAGGTGCCCTGTGACAGTGCTCCTTACTCTCATGGGAAGCCCAGGAAAAAGAGTCCTTGGGTTTAGCAGCTGTAGATTCTGCTTGTGCTCAGAGAGGCGCTGCCTGTTTGGTGGGGCCAATATACAAGGGGTCTCCCTGACCTAGATCAGATTGGGGACTCATAGCCTTCTCCATGAGGTGTTTACTAATCTAAGATCATGGTGGAAAAGAGTGACAGATGCTGCACTTTGCAGGAATATATGTCTCACCTGAACAGCAGAGACACCATTTGCAATGGTCACTCACGGAGAAGGAGCATGGGCAGAAGAAATTCTTGAACCTTGGAACTCTGGAAATAGTCCCAGACTGCAGGGAGGGAGTCCCCAGTATGGGGGAAAATCTACCAATACTAACTATAGTAAAACTCTCTAATTATGCTCATATAAAAATTATAAACCATTAACAATTTTTTTTTACAGAGCTCAATGATAAAAAGCTGGAGAAATTTGTGGACACAGATACCAACTCAGGCCATGCAGCAGTAAGAAGGAATAGATGAGATGTCAGCTCATACAGCTTCCTATGCTGTCAGTCTGAAGCATGAGCAGAACTACTGCACCTGTGCAGGCCAATGGACACTGCTTGTTAGAATTTCTGGACTCAGGTGCATGGCACACATGTGCACCCATGTGTAGAATACACATTGGGACCAGCACTCGAAGAAGAATTTCAATATATTTGCAAGAAAGAATTCAGAAAACTAGCCTTTTATATTTAATTATGCATTCAGTTTCCTAGTTGACAGCATCAACAAGGGACTCATTACATACATGAAAGTTAGATCAATGTGAGCCAAGACCAGATAAATATCAATTAAGGGTTTAAAGAAAATCAGGGCCAAAAAATTCAAGAAGCCAGTGCCAGATGGAGTTTTACCCACCTAATTCAGCTAAGGGTCACACTTAATTTGGATAAAATGGAGCAAATAGTTGCATCTTTCATACAGAAGTTTAGTCTGTGGATGTTATAGGTCCTAATATAGTCTGTCATCTGCTCTCAGCAGAAGACTCAACTCTTTCCCCCCAAAAGAGATAGGGGATTACAAGATAAGAAATTTGAAAGATCAGAAGGGGAATGACCCTTGGTAGGCCAGATGGCCCATTTCAGTTAATTTATTTCACCTTTAACAGTCTGAGAGTCAGATCTCCTAAACAATAGGCTCTACTTCAAATATTCCCTCCCAGAAAACATAGCATAAGTGAAGGAACAAAATGGACACCGTGTAGAATTAAGGACATGGGTTTATTACACACAGTGCTGGCGGAGTGTCACTTTGCTTATTAGGCTCAGAGACACTGCCAAGCCATTGATTAGAATAGATTATATGAAATATCCATGGGCGGAGGGAAGTGACGGGGTGAGAGGTCCTGAGCCCCTGGATAGGTCTAGTAGCAAGACAAGATAAGCACAGTAAGCCAATAGTCTAAAGATTACATAATGTCTCCACCCGTGGTTTCAGGTTAACATGTAACATACTGTTAGTACACAGGTGTTATCCTTTAAACAATGTATAAAGTGTTTAATTATAAAATATATACGTTGAATTCTGATTTGGAGTCCAGAGGAATGAGGTAGCTCCTCTGATTGTCCAACAGGTACATTCCTGGGGGTTAAAGCAAAAAGACAGTGAAAAGTATATGGCAATAGAAATGGTTTTTCAGGTTGCCCATTGTGTTTCTAAAGGCAGACACTGGAATCTGGGAGGGATGGGGTGCACCAATTTGAAGGGAGGATGTCATATCTCATACTGACATTCTTGAACCTCTCTATGAACTCAAGGTTGGTATGTGGGGAGGGTATTGGCTATCTTTTCCTGCAGAAGGAGTGGACATAGAGGCCCCTTTCAATACTTTGGTATGTCTGTAGCTTCTGATCAGGGTGCCAATTACTCCTCCCCATCTGGAGTTTTGCTGACCATGCTTATCTTAGTAAAAAACAAGGTTGTCTCTTGTTTGTTCAGCTTCTCTTAGCCAATATTGTTCACTGTTTGCTAGGCCCCTAGGCCTCTTGACCAAGCTTTGAACTTCGGGCCTGTAAAAGTTGCTGACAGAGCCTGTGTCAGGGTTTTACATGCACAGCACATGGATTTTGGCCCTTCAATAAGGATTTTCAACACACTGAAGAAATGGATGATGGGAGCTTGCACTGGACACACTGATCTGTTAAAAGTAGCATAGCCCTACGATCCACTACTTCCTACACTCCATTCAGACTAGGAAAATGAGGAAGTTTATTTTATGGGGCAAGATGCCCACAAAGTGTTCTAGGCTAAAGTAAATGTAAGACTTGGTTAGAATTTTTCAAGAGAATTACACAAGGGTGCTTCAGAAAAATTCTGGGGGGTAGGAATACAGTTGTGTCAACATATAGAACATTTTTGTCCCAAATAGCATAATGGATCAGAGAAACTGGACAATTATTGCTTCCTAATGACCATGTCCAAACTGGGGGGGGCAAGCCACAGTCGGGGGAGCAACCCATGGAAAAAGACACCCCAGTAATTAGCTTGTGCTTGTGTGGAGGGGGGGCTGTGAGTGAAGCTTCCCACACTGCTCCCTCCACACAATATACAGAATTAATGTCCAAAATTTACCCACTCCCTGGGATTTGGTATTGTCAATTTAAGAAAATGTAACCCTCACCCATACTCCTGCTACACTTGTCTTATGCCTATTGTTCCTTCTGTCCCAAAAGAGAAGAGCTCTAACCCTTTTTATTGATTGGAGCAACTGAACATACCTGTTCTGGTTCCAAGATTAGCTAGCACGAGTCAGAATAGCCCTAATTCTCTCTGTAGGGGCCTAAAACCAGTGACTGTCCCCTACCCTTTACACTGTCCATGATTAAGGAAGTACATCAGGGGTCGGCAACGTTCGGCATGCGGCTCGCCAGGGTAAGCACCCTAGCGGGCCGGGCCAGTTTATTTACCTGCTGACGCGGCAGGTTTGGCCGATCGCGGCCCCCACTCGCCGCGGTTCGCCGTCCCGGGCCAATGGGGGCGGTGGGAAGCGGCGTGGGCCGAGGGATGTGCTGGCCGCGGCTTCCCACCGCCCCCATTGGCCCGGGACGGCGAACCGCGGCCAGTGGGGGCCGCGATCGGCCGAACCTGCCGCATCAGCAGATAAATAAACTGGCCCAGCCCACTAGGGTGCTTACCCTGGCGAGCCGCGTGCCGAACGTTGCCGACCCCTGAACTACATCCTCAAGATCATACACAAAGCCAGGTGTCAGAGATCAATATTTGAAAAAGAAGAATGCAGTAAATTCTTCCCCGATCATCCCTTCTTTTTCAAAATAATTTAAAAAATCTCCAACCTTAAGGTCACCTGTTGACATGTCATGAAAAGTTGGTTGATTGGGGAAATCTGTGAAAGTTGGCACAGGGCCAGGAAACTCCATTAGGCTAACTTGGCAGAATTTCTAGGTGATCGTCCCCTAAAGTGGAAGGGGCTAGAGCACAGCTTCCCAACCCCACAGATACTGGCAATCAGCTGGTAAGTGGAGCACCAGACCAGTGGAGATACCTACATGGTGGAGAGCTCAACTGCATTAAGAAGTCATGCTGCCATTGTATAAGTGTCCCAATCTGGCCTTTCTTTACAGGAAATCTTGGCTTTTAGAACTAGTGTTGAAAAAAATCCCCTCACTGTTTTCTCCTTGAATGGCAATTTTTTACACTATGTTTTTAAGAAAGCTGTGTGATCTTTGAACATTTTAAGTTTACTCATCACAATGTGACTTTTCATGTCAAGATATATCAGTCAGCGATGTAATGTACTATTGATGTAAGGAGATGGGTGGCATCCACTGGAAACACTGAATATCTGCATTATTGAAATGAGTTAAATAAATCTGTTGTGTTTTTTTTTTTTTTAGAAAAGTGTGAGTTTGTTAAAAAAATTCAAAACAGTTTCGAGAAAACAAAGAAGAGCTTTTATTACTCCTACTATTTAAGGAATCAGTTGAGCTGATCAAAAAATGCCAGTTGTTCTTTGCCAGATATTTCCCATTTTTTTTAAATTTTCTAGAAAAAATAAAAATCAGTTTCACTGAAAAACCAGATCTGAAAACCAAAAATTATTTTTTCAAACATTACAAATTTCAGTTTGTAGTAAATATGATCAATTTTTGGTTTTAAAAACAGAATTGCTTGATTTTTTTCCTCTCAAAAAATTGAAGTTTTGAAGACACAAAATTTCTGTTAAATTTTCAGGGTTTTTTGAGAAGCTATTTTTATTGAAAAAACAGTTTGTGACCAGCTCTAATAACCAGTAAATCAGAGTATCAAAAGAAATTAATCACTTCCAGAGTTTCACTGTAGAAAGAGAGAAGATCTAATTAATAATGTGTTACTATTCTGCAAGATAGTGGTGATGGTGGATAAAAGACAGTGGCATAAAGGTGGCTGAGGTTGACTTACAAATAGTGTCTATCCATGACATAAATATTATAGTAGAGATTCCCTTATTAGTATTTTTCTATCATAAACTCTTCTGCTTTTCAAACTAGCCATACCAGCCTCTGTGCAGTCATTGATGTTTCTTTGAAAGGAAAACACTGCTGTGATATAGAAAAAAGAATTATTTGAAGTTCAGATGTCCTAAAAAGTTAGAGATAAAATATATTCTGAACCTTTAGAACTCAGGAAATTATGTCCAGTTTTAACTGGTTTCATAGCACACATTTAACAACTGACTTGGCACTGATATGAAACACTTTTTTCCCATCCCTTCATTGTTTGGAAGCTGTATGTTTAATATTTTCCAAAAGATCATGGGTACATAGATTTACAGTATTTACCACAAAAATGTACATTTTTAAACCCATTCACTGACATGCATACACATCCTCTTTGCTGTTTGGAGTCCAAGAAGTGTCCATATAAAGTAATTTTAAATATGCATGTTTTATTTCAACTCCATCTATACCATCTGGATTGAGAATGAAATCTTGAACCATTGAAGACGTCATAGCAAGGCCTACTGGAATCACTAAAATTATGGATTGGCCAGTCAGAGTTTCTATTATAGACCCTTATTCTCAAAGGTTTATAACTAGATTACAAAACTGTGCTTGAGGATGAATGTTAGCTAGAAATGTCTCTAGAGAAATTGTTTTCTTCCAAATTTCAAAACTAAAGTCAGCCACTTGTGTACAAAAGTAAACAAATACCAATTTTAGTTTGATAGACTCCTATCATTCACAAGTGGTTTTGTGTTATAACTCATATCTTGCAGTGAGGTTGTCCAAAATTTTGCTTTTTAATTAAATAGCTGATAAAAATAGGCGACTACATACTAGTGGATACATTTCTCCATTTTAATGTTATATGGATTTAAAAATATGCCTAACTGTTCTAAAGTTGTTACAGTCCATCTGCTAGATAAAATGTATTTTTAAGTTGCCCAAATATGTATTTTCCCATCCAGAGCCATAACTGATGGTCAGATAAATACATATGAAGACCATTAATAAAATGCATATCATGGGGACTTACAAAATATGAGCCTAACCTTGAGGTCTTTATTCACATGAGTAGTTCTTATTTTCTCACAGAGGGTTTGTAGGATCTTACAAAAAATAGGGCCAGTACAAAATGCCCAGAGTATGCTCAGTATGCTATGGCCACTGGCTTTTTCAAAAAATCAGGGCAGCAGAGGGACTGTGATTATTTGTGAAAGCTAGTGTGAATAACCAGTGGTTTGTAGGAAGAATAATGATCAATTTACAAACCCTAGTTGTCAGTTTACATTGCTGGCTACCTTTGCAATAAAAGGACAGGACTTCTTTTAAAAAAAAGATCACTCAGAATATGTGAAGCACAGAAGTCAAATTGCAAGAAAACAGGTGGTGGTACTCTTCTAAACTCCACTTATAAATAAGGTCTGTCCACAGTGAGGCACCACTTACACTACATGGTGCAGATGTGCAAAATTGAACAGGCTCTCCATGGTCCATTGGGCAACTTGAGTTAGACTCCTGCTCTGTGTGTATGTCCATGGGCTCTGTTGAGCTCATTGTACTTTGCTCCCCTTCAGTGCGGATCTGCTCAGCTCCTTGGGCTTGACTTCTTGATTGGCAAAAAAAGTTAGCTTGTAAGCGATTTGGGGAAGGGACTGTCTTTTTGTTCTGTGTTTCTATAGAACCTAGAACAATGGGATCTTGGTGTATGGGTAGGGCTCGTAAGCACTATGATAATACAAATAATAAGTGATAGGATCTCCCAAACCCCATCTACCCATGGTGCCAGAATGAGGTGACATTCATAGCAGATTTTATGAACAATCATGCAAGAAAAGAGGTGGAATTGCAGATTTGCACAATGAAATCATTAAGTGTTGACATTTAGATTATCATCACTGGTTACCAATCAATTAACCCCGAAAGAGATATATGGGGTAATTTACACCTCCCAGGGCTATTGTTTCAGACTCAGATATTGCAACTTCACTTACACACCGTTCACATGTCTGAGGTTTTCTTCACAGCTATAACAGCTAGAGACTTAGAACTGGCCTACACAAGAAATTTACACTGCAAAATTCAAGTTATAAAACAAAAATCACTTTTGAATTGGAGTACAATCAAACTAAAATTGGTATACTTTGTTTTATATTTTTACATGACTGATGGGCTTTATTTTTTAACTTTTAAGTTATGCCCTGTCATAGATACAGAAGTTTCTTGTCCATCTGGCTCCTCTAATTGTTCCATTTGCCCCAATGACTCCCTCCCATCCCCTGCTTTCCCTTGCCTCCATTCTTATTCTTCCTTACCCTGCTCCTTAGCCTCACTCTCCTCCAGCTCTTTCCCCTCACAACAAAACCCTGCTTTAGACTCTCCCACTTAAAAACCCCCACCCTCAACCCCACTTGCCTATGAACTACCACCCCTATCTCCCTTCAGTCTGGTTTCTTCTCCTGGCATTTCATTGAAACATCTCACACTAAAGTGCTAATGACCTATTCCTGGCCAAAGCTCAGAAGCACTACTCCATCCTCATTCTCCTCAAGCTGTCAGCCACCTTTGACACCATTAACCAGGCTCTTCTTGATGACATCTTGGTTACCCTTGGCTTTAATGACTGTCCCCCCCAGTTTTCCTTCTACTTCTCTAATCATGCCATCATGACTTTCAGAGGATTCTCCTCATCCCTCTCCAGCTTTCTGCCTGGGTCCACAGAGCTCTGTCCTTGGTATCCTTCTCTTCTTCCGCTACACTTTATCTCTGGGTAATCTCACCTACAAGCACAAATTCAGCTACCATCTCTACGTCAATGACTCTGAGATCTCTCTCTCTTTACCCCCAAACCTGTCTGTTGCTGCCCAACACTACAACACTGTCATGCCTGGAAGGATGTAATCTTGCCCCACTCCTAATTATTCAGTGTGTTGCTGTGAAGATCATTTTCCTAGCCTCTTTGTTACTGTCTTAGAAATGTTATTAAAATGCCCTCACTTTTCTCTCAAGGAGATATAGAGACCTTAACTTGTGGTTTTGCTTTTATTACCTCTAATCTGAAATACTGAAATTCCCTTTTTATAGGGCTCTCGGTTGGATCTATTAATAGAATATGCTTCCTACCAAGCCGCTGCAAGATTTGCTAAGGCAGATCAACATATTTCTGTCCTTTGTATTGGTGACCAGAAGCATTTGAAAATGTTCTGTATTTTAACATTTTAGTTTTTAGTTTTAAAGCTCTTCATAGTCCTGAGCCTTCAGATCAAAAGTCTGCTTGCAAAGTGAAAACTGAGGAACTCTGCTGATCAAGATGACAATTTGTAGACTTTTGAGAGGAAAAAAGTGAATATGTTCAGCAAAGGGAATACAAAAGCTTCTTACCCTTACTTGTTTTGGGCTGGAATGTCACAATATGACTTGAAATGGGTACACACAGAGACCAGAAAGGGGTCAGAGTTGCAGTTAGTCCTGTAACCATGACAGCTGCCAATCTGATGTTGCTGTAGAAATTAGGGGCTTGATTCTCACTTACACACTGTGTACAGGGACCTTAAAATGGGTGCAAATGTAATTTTCACCTGCTTTAAGATCTCTTTAAAATGCTACGGCAGTGTAAAGAGACCCTCGTGTAAATGAGACTCCTTATCTTTTTCACTTCTGATTTTTGTGTTTGGATTTGTGAATTTGGCATACTGCAAATTCCCTGGGGCCACCTATATGGCAATATAATATTAAATCGTGTCATTATTTGTCTAATTTTCCCCTCCTCACAACAGGTTCTGGCTCTCCTCTACTACAGTTGGTATTGATACAGATGGAAGAGAGAGCTACTGAACCACTAATACTACGTCTTGCAGCATCTTGAATTCAAGTTGGAGGTTTTCCATCCGAGTACTGGCTTGCCATCCTCTGCTGAGTTTGTAAGACATTCACAGCAAGCCTAAGGTGGTACATCTGCAGTTCACTTAGAACGTATGTCTGGCCACCAGTTAGCAGCCAAACATCAAAACATAAGTAGATGTAAATGTTAGATACTGTATTATAGAGGTATCTGAACTCAGTTTAGATTTCCTTCCTTATTATTCAGTCTTCAAAGTCAAAGAATTCTTAGAGCAACAGTGCCATCCAGGGGCCAGTTAATTAATGGTGTGTAATCAAAATAATTGCCTAGAACTGATAATATATGTATAAACAATAATTTCTGCTGTGATTATATTTGGAATTATTTCTTCAAGTGTATTCATATCTGATTTTACATAATCTGAATAGTGCAACAGATTAAAGTGTAGAAATCTAAAACAATAACTTTGATTTTCAATTGTGGCTGTGAAACCTGTAACATACTGGAATAACATAGGAAATATATAAAGTGGTTTAAGATGATTGCATTTAAAAATCATATGGCAATTCACTGTAGCATAATAAATCTGAAGTAAAGGAAAAACTATCTTTTGATGAAACCTTGATAAACAGTTTAAGCCTCAATCCTGAAAATACTTATACAACACATGTGCTTAACTTGACTTCATTGAAACTATTCACAGTGCATAACATTAAACATGTATGTAAATCTTTACAGGGTTGAGGCCTTACATAGCTTAATTACTGTACATCCCATATTCTGCTTTCCAATAAAAGTGGTACTTTAATTAGCTTGGGTCTAGAGGAAGTTATTTTTTTACAGGGATTAGATTAAACAGTTGCCAAGAAATGTATCACTCTGCATGTTATGCCCTTATTACTTTTTTATTATTGCTGTATGTTAGCCTTACAATGGCAGCAACTACCATCAAAATGTGGATGTAATCCACTCTGTGGGAAAGACTTAATAAGACTGCTGTCTGGAGCATAGATTTCTATTAGTGACTGCATTTATTGAGAAGATTGTCTCACTACCAGCATTTATCTTCCATATTGCAGCTGTGTTTTTTCATTTCTTTTTTAGGCTCCAATTCTAAAAAGACTTATGCATGTGCTTAACTTTAAGCATGTGAGTAGTATCACTAATACTGTACATTGAAACTACTTACTTTCACTCGCTCATAACTTTCTTCTTTTAGGCTGAAACCTCCCATGTTTGATCTCTGCACAATTTTAAAACAATGTGTTCAGCTTTTTTTTATTTATAAGAGAATGGAGAATAAATATATTGCTCTGTTATTAACATTGTTTAGATTTCTTGTGCAGTTTCAATTAGCTGAATTTCAAACTGTGCTCACAGCTACTTTGCAGTGAGCCAAGTCTCCTTACATTTGAATTAAAACAAAAAGTAACTCTTCCTTTATTCAAATTCATTTCCCCAGGGTACCAAATTTCTTTCAGATTTCGAGGGATGTAGTATCTGAAAATACTATAGACTAGGTAAAAGCTTAAATTTTCAATTCCAGAGCTGGTAACAAAATTTCAAACCCTGTGGAGCACAATGAAACTCAGACACATGGGGTGACTGGGTGGCTCCCCGATGAATTTTGTTTATAATTTTGTCATTTTTAAAAACTTGTTAGACATGTAATTTGTTTATTATATAAAATGCAGCAAGGGCTAGATCCAGTGAATCTAGAGGAAGGTATATTTGTTTTACAGGGTTAGATTGAACAATTGCTAAGAAACGTGCCACTCTGCATGTTATGCTCTTATTACTTTTTTATTAGTGCTATATGTTCGCCTTACAATGACAGCAACCACCATCAAATTGTGGCTGTAATCCACTCCGTGGGAAAGACCTAATAGCAGGGGCTAGATCCTGTGAGAGGTGTCTGTGTGCAGGATCTGGACACAGAGCTCTCCCCCCGATGCGTGCCTGGGGGCTCCTTACCGGCTCTGAGCTCGATCACAAAGCTCCGTTATTCAATGTATAAAAAGTCCTGACACAGCCATAAGCTGAAACCACTGAAAAACACAGGAAAAGTCTCTCCCCGCGGGCGCCGCGCAGGGCACCCAGCACAACTTCCTCCAGCTCTGCCCCGTGGTGTCCGTGGTTCAATCAAGTCCGCTCGGGCCAGCGAGATACCGCCGGTGCCTAGACTGGCCCTCACCATCGAGACGCCACCTAGAGCGTCTCCGCAACGCCGAGAGCAGTGCGCACGCGCGCAGTTTCGTTTCGTGCTTGTCTTTGAAAAGAGTGTGAGCCGCGGGGCCGCGCTTCCCGACGCCACGGGGGTGCTGGCTCGCGTGGGCTGTTGTGGTGTAGGGGGGCCCGGAGCGGCGGCCGCCATGGCGCAGGTGCTGAACCTCAACAATGAGGTGAGTCTGCGCGCGGCCCCTCTCCCCCCGCACGTGGCCCTCGCCGGCGGTTTCCCGGCTGCTCCCTCCTGGGGCTCGGAACCCGGGGGCCTCTGGCAGGAGGGTGCGGCTCCCCGAGGAGGGGCGTAGGGAGAGCGCTGCGGGGCGGGTCCCGGGCTGCGCGTGGATGGGAGGGGGGGTCCCAGGCTGGGGCGAGTTGTTTCTTGGGCTTTTAGCTCGTCTCCCATTGTGGCCCCTCAAAACCTAGCCATTACCAGTCAGAGGAGGCCTCAGTAGCTCTGCAGTGTGGCCCATGGTGCCCAGAGTGTTTGTAAGTAGTGGCCTTATCAAATTCATGGTCCATTTTGGTCAATTTCATGATCATAGGCTTTTAAACATAGTCAATTTCAGGGTTTCAGATATTTACACCTGAAATTTCACAGTGTTGTAACCATGGGGGTCCAGACCCAAAAGAGGGTGGGGGAGGGGTTGCAAGGCTGATGTAGGGGGGTCATGGTATTGTCACTGTTATTTCTGTGCTGTTGGTGACAGAGGTGCTGCATTCAGAACAGGGGAGCTGGAGAGCAATGGGCTGTGCAGACATGAGGGCTGTATGGTCTAGGGGGGTGCATCATCACTTTTGGGGAGCAGGGCTGGCCCTATGGCAGCCTCCACTAGCAGCTGGAGCCCAGTGCATGATAGGAGCCGCTGGTGGGGCACCCCCAGCCCTGCCTCTCCCTGGTAGATTTCACGGGTGGAGATCAGATTTCACAATCTGTGACACATTTTTCATGGCTGTGAATTTGGTAGTGACCTATTTATAAGCCTCTAGAAATGTTTGGTCCATGTCCTGCCTCTGTCACCTGGATTGGGTGGACACAGGATGGTGTAAACTTCATGTTACACCTTCATGTTGACACCACTGGGATTGAGATGTGGCAGGTGGAGATATTGTCTCATGGGCTGCAATTGTCTGGCTCCAGGGGTTCCATTGGCTGTGCCCCATCCTGATCCAAGTAGCTGTAACCAACAGCAATGAGTACTAGCCCTTCTGCGCAGCTCAGAGTGGTGTTTGACCTGATGGACTCCGTAATTTTGTTGGCTGTTCCCTTTTCCTTAAAAGTAAGAGCAGGTTCAACAGTTTCTTCCAGTTTTTAAAAACTACATGCATCCCTTTGGCTTCTGGCAGATTGAAATGCTGCCCTTAAATGGAGCTAGCCTGATTAAGATTAACAAAAGATTAGGGTGCCATCACCAGTGTTCTGGGTAATGTCCTAATGGAAAGCACAGACTTTCTCCCTTGAGGCTGCTGAGAAGAGAAAGGGGGCTGTCGTTCAGTGACCCTAAGATCCTCTCAGTGCCAACTGGCAAAGGGTTCACTGTCATGTAACAATAACTTCTATCAGGTCTGACAAACACCTACATCTAACACATTGCTATCCTCGTATTTACATATTAAAATACCTTGTAAGGTATTGAATGAAAGCCAGTAGCCCACTGGTCATTAATATAATTGTGATATGTATGTATTAACACTTGATACTTGCTGATGATATACTTTAAAGTCTGTAGTCAAACAAAGGGAGAAGCAGGTTTTCTTCCACACAGGAGGGAAGGAATTTATCTCCTTGTCTCTAAAGTAAATTAAGCATTGTGGAACCAACACAAAGAGAGCCCCATTTGCATGTACCTCATCAGGAAAAGCTAGATTGACTGGGGGCATGTAAAATCAGCATAGGAGGTGTCAAGGCTGCTTCCCCACTCTGAACTTTAGGGTACAAATGTGGGGGCCTGCATGAAACTTCTAAGCTTAACTACCAGCTTAGATGTGGTCCGCTGCCACCACTCCCAAAGTGCTAATTCCCTTCCCTGGGTAGCCTTGGGAGACTCTTCACCGATTCCCTGGTGAATACAGATCCAAACCCCTCGATCTTAGAACAAGGAGAAATTAACCATCCCCCCTCCTTTCTCCCACCAACTCCTGGTGGATCCAGATCCAACCCCCTTGGATCTAAAAAAAAAAGGCTTTTAATTAAAGAAAAGAAAGGTAAAAGAAAACCCTCTGGGAGAGATTAGCATACCAGCTACTCTCACAGACAACAGATTCCAAACACAGAGGATGTTCCCCTGGGCAAACCCTTAGTTTACACAAAAAAAAATACCCAAAATACCCAATTTGACTATTCCTCTAATTGCACAA